>NC_134240.1:1367610-1667610 GCF_965152275.1 Natator depressus | reverse complement strand
TCCTACCAAGGCCCTGCCCTCGCACTGCCCCTTTCTCCACGAGCCCCCACCATTGCACCGCCTCTTCCCCCCTCCCCAAGACCCTGCCCCCAATCACTCCTCTCCGCCCCCTCCCCCACATCGTTCACCCTTACAGCCCAGTAAAAAGTGCGGGGGGGGGAGGGCCACAAAGGCCCCTGTTCCAGGGCCCATGATTGCAAGTCCCACTGCATCCTTACTCCAAAAACATCACCTTTGCTTTCACATGTTATACAAAATGCAGCAGACATATATTTATAGTATAATCTCTCTATCAGTCATTGAAATTTCATCACCATGCATCACAAATTGAACTCACAGCTTAATCAGCATTAGTCTGGGTTTGTGTAACCTGAGAATGGTTCGTTACCCAAAAGTAACAGTGAGCACTGCAGTATCACTTGTAATCAAGGTGGGAATGGAAATCTTGAAGTCTGTGTGTTGTTGGATTTTTGTTTGTTTTTTGGAAATAGAGTCCCTCTCTGCCCAATCTTGAAAACTCCAATTTTTGAAAATTCTGGAAGTCATGCTCTCTGACCACTCTACCTACAGATCCAAGAACTTACACTGCATCACCATGGAGAAGTAGCCTTTTCTGTTAATATACCCCTTGACTAACTGGAGGTGACATCACAGAATATAGGCAGATAGGTTTCCTGAACAGCTTCTGCACAATTCAGAATCCCAGTTGTTTAAACCCCTCCATTATCTCTGGCACACTGATCACCTTGATTACAATCCCTTGCAATATGCTATGTATCACTACGCAAACCTCCACAATAGTTTTCAGAGTAGCAGCCATGTTAGTCTGTATTAGCAAAAAGAAAAGGAGTATTAGTGGCACCTTAGAGACTAACAAATTTATTTGAGCATACGCTTTCGTGAGCTACAGCTCACTTCATCGGATGCATTCACTCCACAATAGTAGCTCCTATCATGGGCTTTCTGATCCCAAGCTACTGACTGTATGGGGTAGCCATAAAAGCAACACTACTCTCTCTCTTGGCTCAACAGCGTGGTGCTCTCATCTTGGAGGTCTGGCACTGCAACATTAAGGCTAACTCACCACAGAAGGATAGGATAGAAGTGTCTCCTTCCTCACTGTGAAGTTATACAGTCACTGTTGCTTATCCCAGGTCTCAAGGACAATTCAGTACCACCAGTCTGATTATGGTCCGGATCCAAAAACAGCATTCTATCTAGTGAACAAGTTATTCTCAAATACACAGTGCCAGCTTTTCTGGAGGCCCCAGAGGATTAGTGATTATTGCAGCAAATTTTATATCTTATGCCAGAACATCCTCCACCTGAAAATTTATAGAAATTTGCCAGGGAATCATGCAGTTTGACATCTTCTTTCAATTTCCCTGGATAGCTCTCAAAAGCAACCGATACAGAGAGCTGTGCTAGCAACTGTGCAATAGGTACCAGGCAAGCAACATATTGACAAGAGCAAAGTGCAGTGTAAGCAGTGGTTTAACTCTCTAGCGTTAACACAACCTTTGGGCATGCCTACACTATGACGGTATACCTATGATGTTGCAGCTGTGCCGCTGGAGCACCATAGCATAGACTCTTCCTACACTGATGGAAGAGGTTCTTCTGTCGATGTAGTTAATCCATCTCTGAGAGGTGGTAACTAAGTTGACAGAAGAATTCTTTCATCCACCTAGCTGCATGTACACCAGGGGTTAGGTAAACTTAACTATGGTGCTCAGGTCAAAAAATGTTCACACATGTAAGCCCCGAAGCTAGGTCAATCTAATTTTCAAGAGTAGACCAGGCTTTAGAGTTGGGTTACTGTAAACTGAACTATGAGAGGGTATGATGCATTAAGTGAAAATATATTAAGGCCACGTAACTACATTAGCCAGTATAAACTATGTACTGGATTATTCTCAATTATATATTCACTATCTACTGTAAACTACCTCTCTTCTACACATCACTTCCCCAAACACACATGAACAAATGAATATTTCCCCCTCTTTCCCCTGCACTCTGTCCAAAACAATATCTTCCTTTTCTGTTGTTCCACCCACACCGTCTCCACAACCCTTGACTCCCTTTTTCTCTTTTAATTTCTATATCAAGTTTATTCTCCTCATCTTCACCTCCATGGTTCTGCACACACTACCACAGCCTACACCTTATTACATGTCATTCTGTGCCCTATCACAGTCATGGTCCTCCACAATCATCCTCTCATTCCTGGTTTCACACTACCTTTTATCTTTGGAATAGACTCTTAACTCCTACTGTTCCCATGGCACCTTCCAACCCAATTTAAAAAACACTTGCATCATCATCTTTACTGAACGACTCAGCAAATGAGGTATGTGCATCTTGCATTTCAACAGTTATCCAGTGCTTCATATCTGTCCTAGTTACAACATAGATTCCTTGAGCCACGGATCATGTCTTTAAACTGTTTTGGTAAACATTATGTATACTCCTAGCGCTCTGTGTCAATCATACTGCTGTTTTAAACAGCAAAAAATGTGTTGTCTTCCCTCAACCACTAACAGTGCATTTTGTTTTGGTGGAGTAGTAACTAGTTAATTAAAAACTGTCCAAAGTTACTTTATGATTAATATGACAATGCAATGTGGGGTAGCACAAACTACTGAAGAAATTACTCCCTGTATTACTGCCATCTAATGGCACATATACATACATCTTCTTGTGATTTAATGAGATTATACGACTTAAGAAAAACATGAAACTGCATTATTGATTATTATTCCACTTTTACCAGAAACCAAATATTATGGCAGAAAATACTACTTTTATTAAGTGGTCTGTATTTAAAGGGAATTCACAGTTTGTTCTGCAGGTAGCACACATTAATATTTGGAGATGCCTGCAACGTGCAGTCCTTAATTGGAATCATGTCACGGCTACCATCATGTAGCACAGTGAATTTAAATGCTGGATATCTGCACTTGGCAGCTGCTTGGCAGGCTTTATAATAAGAAATCTTCCTGAAAATTGATAGTGTCTTTAAATGTAATATGAAGATATAGACAGTATTTTGAAAATCAAATACCTAATATCCTGCAGCAGTCTTCCAATCCATCCACATCTAACATACTGTTTACCATCAATTTGAGCTACTTAACAGCTGGTAACAGCATTTATATTCAGCCACCATTTTCAAAGAGAGCAGCCAAATAGGTTAATGTAACATAACATAGCTTCCACTGGGGAAAACATTAATATATAACTTCTAATCAAAGTTTTGGGGACCAGGTTAGATGGAAAAATACAGTGTGACTGAAATTACATTGTCAAGCTTGAGACAGTAAAATGTGAATATACTGCATATCAAAACACATAAAAGCAGTGAACAATAGAAAAGGTCTGACTCAATGAACAAGCGTGCATGGTGGATAGAACAAACCCGGTCTCATGTGTCAGGCAAGTCATTCTAAACATGAATAATGATACATCTAGTCATCTTTAAAACAATGAGTTAGAAGTCATTTCAAGTCCCCAAGTCTCTCTACCAATTCATGGTTTTACATAATTGCATTTTCCTAGGGTTTAAAGCATTGCTCTCTCCTTTTACTGTATGGAAGGCTCTCACAAACAGGGCAAAGTGACTAACGACCAGCACTGGGGCAGGCGGGGGAGAACAGTGAAACTGACTGTACATAAAGTGCTGTCAAATAAGCACTATATAAGCTAAAAACAAAAATTGTTACAAATATATATCACAATCTTAGGTTAAAAATGCATTTACACACATGCATATTTTTAAAAAGACACCGATTTCACAAATACATTTTTCTTGCACGATTCCTTTGCTCTATTGTTTTTCCATAGTAGCAGAGCCCTAGACAAACCCTCTCAGCCAACAGTTAACAGAGAACGGCAGAACAGCTGCTCATTGGGAGGTAGAAGTGGCATTACAAGTGTGACGTTGCACTTCATATGATTTTTTTTGAAAATATGTTAATGAGTGTGAATATAATGTAACTGGAATATGCTTTATGCAAAAGGTTTTTGTAAGGTATTATTACAAAGCTTATAATTTACTGAGTGCGGTCATTCTATTTGTATAAATGTATTATTCTTGTATCTGAAACTAGAAATATGAAATATAACTCTGAGGTCCTATTGTAATTATGCAAAGTGTGGGCCATTAATGGTGGTTTGGTATCTTGGCTCCCGTTAACCACGACAATTGACTGTAGATGGCTCTGTTTACTTGCAAGCCTTCCTGTGAGTCAGGCCGGGAAGAATGAAGGCTTGGGGTCTCACAGGACATGTGACCATGTCACCTGGTACTAGAATCCATCTTAAACCTGGGGCTTTTCTGTTTAGAAGGAGGGGTGCGGACCCAGAGAGACAAAAGATTCCCCCCTTGTGCCAAAGCTATATAAGGGGGTGGAACAGAACAAAGGAGGCTGGAGTCATGTGAAATCCCCTGCTTTTCACCTAAGATGCCTGCTGGAACTAACAAGAACTGTACCGGGGAAAGGACTGGGCCCAGACTAGGAACGAGTCTAGTCTGTGAAAGAAGCTTATTGGAACATCTCTGTGGGTGAGATTTCATCTGTAATCAGTTTCTTAATGTATTAGGCTTAGACTTGCGTGTTTTGTTTTATTTTGCTTGGTAACTTACTTTGTTCTATCTGTTATTACTTCGAACCACTTAAATTCTACTTTTTATATTTAATAAAATTACTTTTTGCTTATTTATTAACCCGAAGTAATAAATACCTGGAGAGCGAACAGCTGTGCATATTTCTCTATCAGTGCTATACAGGGCAGACAATTTATGAGTTTATCCTGTATAAGCTTTATACAGAGTAAAACAGATTCATTTGGGGTTTGGATCCCATTGGGAGCTGGGTGTCTGGGTGCTAGAGACAAGAACACTTGCTAAGCCATTTTCAGTTAAGTCTGCAGCTTTGGGGGACATGGTTCAGACCTGGGTCTGTGTTTGCAGCAGGCTAGTGTGTCTGGCTCAACAAGACAGGGTTCTGAAGTCCCAAGCTGGCAGAGAAAACAGGCTCAGATGTAGTCTCAGCGCATCAGGTGACAGTCCCAAGGGGGTTTATGTGATCGAAACCGTCACAACAAGAATGATAAGTACCAAGCAGTGTTGTCTAGAGTTTAGAACAGGAGTCAGAACCCAACTCTATTCCCAACTCTGTAGCTGTCTTAGACTGTGAAGTTAGGTAAGTTCCAGACTCTGTACCTTCAGTTTTTCCGTAAAGAAGAAGTATACAATAATTAGGGCCCTACCAAATTCACGGTCCATTTTGGTCAATTTCATAGTATTTTCAAAATCATAAATTTCATTATTTCAGCCATTTAAATCTGAAATTTCATGGTGTTGTAATTTTAAGGGTCCTGACCCATAAAGGAGTTGTGGGGGGGGGGGCCGCAAGGTTATTGTAGTGGGGGTGGGAGGAGCTGCAGTACTGCTACCCTTACTTCTGCACTGCTGCTGGCAGCAGCGCTGTTTTCAGAGCTGGGCAGCTAGAAAGCAGCAGCTGCTGGCCGGGAGCCCAGCTCTAAAGGCACAGCCGCCACCAGCAGCAGCGCAGAAGTAAGGAAGGCATGGTTTGGTATTGCCATCCTTATTTCTGCACTGCTGCCTGCAGAGCTGGACCCTCAGTCAGCATCCATCACTCTCCAGCCGCCCAGCTCTGAAGACAGCAGCACAGAAGTAAGGGTGGCATGGTGTGGTGTGGCCACCCTTACTTCTGCACTGTTGCTGGTGGGGCAGTGCATTCAGAGTTGGGTGCCTGGCTAACAGCCACCGCCGCTCTCCAGACACCCAGATTTAAAGGCAGCATAAAAGTAAGGGAGGCAATACTGTGACCACCCCCCAAAAAAACCCTGTGGCCCCCCTGCAATTCCCTTTTGCCTCAGGACCCCCAATTTGAGAAACGCTGGTCTCCCCTGTGAAATCTGTATAGTATAGGACAAAAAAACCACAAAAATATCAGATTTCACTGGGGGGGACACTGAAGATGGACCTGGCAGCGGTATGACCCTTTGCAACAACAGATTGGAAATGTTTCCTGAAGTCCTGTGGTAGATGTTTAATGAAGGCCGTTAGCTTGCTGTAATTAGTAAAGTTATATTTAGCCATGACCATTGGATAGTTCATAATCTGGAACTGTAAGCTTGTGGACAACTAACACTTTCATACCAGAAGGTCCAATCGGTTTTGATCCTTGTCACAGGGGGTAGCACTTGAAAAATGCAGTGTACCCCGTTTG
Source organism: Natator depressus (assembly GCF_965152275.1). Taxonomy (NCBI): domain Eukaryota; kingdom Metazoa; phylum Chordata; order Testudines; family Cheloniidae; genus Natator; species Natator depressus. The sequence continues at coordinate 1,661,350 of NC_134240.1, read as the reverse complement.
TTCACAGCATCCACCACAAGGGAGTTAGGTGAGGGATGGGAAAACAAAAAGCTATAGTCCTTAAGAGATACCTAATATGTCTTACCCACCCTTTTGAATGTTGGTGGAATAGTGGATGGCATCTGTCATACTGTCTTAGCTAGATCCAGGAGAGCCTCATTAATAGGTAGCCCCATTTTGGAGAGTGTTGCTGACTGCAAAATATCAAGCAGCCTGTGCTGTTGGTCTTTGACCTCCTTCAGAGGGATTGGCAGTGTGTCTGCTACCCTTCTAATAGGGTCCTGGAATTGTCTGAAGGGGGGGAGGCATGAGCACCTCATCCAGCAACAACAACAAAATGGGTGTTTCAGGAGTGAATTCTATGCCTGCCCTAGCTTCCAACTCTTCAAGCGTCTCTTCCTGCCTTGGAAGGGAGGATGAGGAACCCCGGTCTCCCTGCAGGACAAGACGGGTAGCTTATTGAACTGCTGCCAATAGGCAGCCCACAGATTACAATATTGCCATTGTTGGGAGGTCCACAAGGGAGTGGGGGTGGCATACAGGGTTGGTTTCACCATGCTTGATGCACTGCAAAGTCCTCCCTTTGTCCGAGGGCAGATTCCCAAAAAGGTATGTAGGAGAACCCCTAACAGAAATTGAGGAGACCGACCGGGTGTCCTCCTCTTCTTCCTCCACATCCTCCCATTGCCGCACAGCCAATGAGAAAGGAGGAGAGTATTGTGCCAGGGAGTGGCCACTCAGACTAAGGTCTCGGCACTGTGAAACACTTGGTATCTGACAGCAAAGGGGACTGGTTTGTCTGACACAGAGATCCCTCGAGTATCGGAACTCCTGCAGTACTGGAAAGGATGCCAATGCCAACACCATAGCCGAAGTTTCCATGGCTGGAGCCAATGGTACCAGTAATGCTGAGCATTCCGCAGGCCTTGCTGGACATCAATGCCTGCTTGGTACCAAGGGTACCGCTTGTACAGACACCCCCAGGTGAGCTTCTTGCATCAGGACCAATGGCTGAATTAAGGTGCGCAATGGCACCAACTGCTGAGTGGAATGCTTTGGTGCTGATGATGAGGCCAAGCTTAATGACACCTTGTGCTTCTTTTTACTAGAGAGTGCTTATACCCTCCTATCGGAGCAGTGTTTCCTATCTTTGGAACTCTGGCACTTTACTGGCCCACTGGTTTCAGAGGAAGAGTCTTTGGCCTGCACAGTACCCTTGGAGACTGAGAACATTGGCAGGGACCTGGTCTTCTATGGAGTTTAGCTCCTTAGGTATAGAATCCATGCTCCTCTTCTCGGGAGTCTTCCCTGGGTGCTCAAAAGGCTTCCCTTTCTTAGGAGAAGCATGTCCCAAGGTGGGTAGGGTGCTGGATCCGTCTCAGAACAGATACACAGGGGGTCTCCTGACCTGGCTCAGAGAGCAGTTGCAGGGAATGTTCCATCGCCAACAGTCTGAGCTGCATCTCTGTTCTTCTTGGCCCTGGACTAAAGGACTCAACAAAAAACTTTTGGGAGATATGGGACTCTCCTAGGCAACAGACACTCTTGGGAGTGTCCGTAACTCACCAGTATAGCCTCCTGGTAGGAGAGGCAATATTTGAAGCCTGGAAAATAGGTATACCCTATCATGAGAAGACAGACCTCCTGGGGGGAAAGCAGTCTCACCTAAACTACCTATACTAATACTAACAACACTGAACTATCTTATATAGAAAAAGTCAAGAGAAAGGCTGAGCACACTCTAAGTGGGCATGCTAGTGTTCCACCTGGGACCTGGGAGGTAGGGAAGGAACTGAGGATAGTTTGCCTGCCCACTTCTAGATAGCCTCAGTGTTTGCCACAAGGAGGCATAGGGCTCACGCGCGTGCCAAACAAGCACTGCTAGCTAGAAATTTCAAATCAAGGGCTTGAGAGACACATGCGCACCTGGAGTGGTACATCCATAGGGACGCTACTCGAAGAAGAGCATTTTTGCACACCGACTCACCAATCTAGTGAGGAGGGCTTTCAGCTAGATTCAAAGAGGGCAGGTAACAAAAGTCCAAAGGCAGATATAAAAAAGGGGACCTTAAGAGAACTGCATATTGGCAGGGGGAGAAAAGAATGGAAAATTACCTACAGGGTCACGGGCACAACTAGAACAACAACAGTGGGGAAATTTGCTTAACGTCTTAGACGTCTACACACAAATGGAAGTAGTATGGGGAGTAAAGAGCATGAACTGTAAATATTAGTTCATAAGCTAAATTATGACTTAGTTGACAATACAGACACTTGGTAGGATAAATCTTATGACTGGAACACTGGTATAGAGGAGTATAACTTTTCAGTATAGGAGGAAAAGGGAGGAGATACTGCATTACACATCAAAAACATATACTCCTGTTCTGAGGTCCAAGAGGAGGTGAGAGGCAGTCCAGGCAAAACTTTCTGAATGATGACAGAAGAGAGGAAAAAATAACAAAAGAACAAATAGGGAGGAGATGAATGATGAGGCATTTCTAGAACAAACAACAGAAATGTCCAAAACACAAGACTTGGTAACAATGGGAGATTTCTACTAAGACATCTAGTGGAAAAGTAATATGGCAAAACACAAAACAGAAGGGATAAAAATCAATGATTTTTTTTAAAAAAAAGCAAAAATCGGTTTTTAATTTAAATAGGTTTTTTCCTCAAAAAGCATTTTATCAAAAAATCCGATCTAAAGATAGTTTTAATTAAGATACATTATAGCTCAAAGATCTCTTATCACAGAATAGGGATTATAAATTCTAATTCTATACCATGAGACAATATAGTCATGTAATATTTAAGAAAAGCTTTGTAAATGAGTTCCAATAGTTCATGGATTCGGGACCCCATTTTATGAGGTTCCAGGAGCTTCAATATAGATTATTTTGGTTAATCTTTCTATCTACCCAACGGGATTCAGTGCTCAGTCTAGAAGATACCATCAGAGATGCTTAGTTTTGCAGTTCTCAAACTGTGGATGCTTGTTAACACCAAAAATGTTTTTAAATAAATAATATATAGAGGTGAGAAATACCAGACCTCAACCCTATTGTCCTCTGCAAATTTGTGTACACAGAGTCAATCCCTTACCTCTCTAAAAGTGCAAAGTTTCAAAAAGTTAAATGAATAGAAGATCGTTGGGGGCAGAATAGAACTGGACAAGGAGAAGTAGTCTGGAGATAAATGTGAGAAGGGAGGGACAGGCAGTAGAAACAAAAGTGAAACCGTTTGAGCAGCATATTCCAGAAGTCTTGAGGTCTTTCTGAGTGTAGCCTTCTTGAGTTGAGATCTACCATACCATTTTCTCACTAGAAGGAAAAACCTATAATGGCAGCAGGCCGTAAAAGAGACCCAGTTTGGGAATAAGAACCATTCAAGAAATATATGTTTGCTGATAATGTTTTAAAGAAAGTCACACCCGTGAACTGGTGGAAGTCACTTAAGCACTTGGATTCAGAGACTGTTGAAGTGATAATCTCACTTAACAGCAGTACCTTATTCTGCTGGTGTAGAAAGAATATTTTCCTCCTTTGGACTAATTCATTCCAAATTGAGAAATCGTTTGGGACCTGAAAAAGTAAGAAAGCTTGTTTTTCTTTTCCAGATTATGAACAAACAGGAAAATGAAGGTGAAGATGACTGAGTTAGCTGCAGAAGCCAATATTTTAAGTTTCTCATGTTGACCTGGCTGACACAGTCAATTTAAAGTATTTAATTTACTATTTTAGTTAAAAACAAATTTAACAAAAACAAATCTGATTTTAAAAAACGTGAATGTTTAACTAAATTCAGGTTTCAGAATGGTAGCCGTGTTAGTCTGTATCAGCAAAAAGAATGAGGAGTACTTGTGGCACCTTAGAGACTAAAATTTGAGCATAAGCTTTCATGGGCTAAAACCCACTTAATCAGATGCATGCAATGGAAAATAAAGAGAGAGAGAGACACACACACACACACACACAGAACATGAAAATGGGTGCTGCCATACCCACTCTAATGAGAGTGATCAGTTAAGGTGAGCTATCATCAGGTGGAGGGAAAAAAAACCTTTTGTAGTGATAATCAGGATGGCACATTTCCAACAGTTGACAAGAAGGTGTGAGTAACTGTAGGGGGAAAAATAAGCATGAGGAAATAGTTTTACTTTGTGTAATGACTCATCCACTCCCAGTCTTTATTCAAGCCTAATTTAAAGGTGTCCATTTTGCAAATTAATTCCAATTCAGGAGTTTCTCATTGTAGTCTGTTTCTGAAGTTTTTTGGTTGTAGTAATCCCATTTTTAGGTCTTCTGAATTCGGCAACACCCATTTTTTCATGTTCTCTGTGTATATATACACAGACAGACAATCTTCCTACTATATTTTCCACTGCATGCATCCGATGAAGGGGGTTTTAGCCCACAAAAGCTTAGGCTCAAATAAACTGGTTAGTCTCTAAGGTGCCACAAGTACTCCTTGTTCTTTTAACTAAATTCAGAAATTCATATGCTTGTTTTGTTAAAATATTATGATTGCTGTTGAAGAAAAAAATCCAGAACATAACACGTTGTTGTTTTTAGTTAAATAAAACAATTTAAAATGTCTGTCTGGTGATGTTCTCCTCCTAATACAGCACGGCAAGAAAATCCTCCAAATATTAACGATTAACCTGTTGAATTGGAGATAGTTCACCTCCCAATGACTTCATCAATATCTGCTTCAATTACCTTTAGTAATTGAAATAACCAATCACTCACTCATTTTCTGATATAGCTGTAAAACTAATCTGAAAAGTTTTCAAAATAAATCACTTTAAAAATGTAGTGTGTACCTTCTAAAAATGAAACCTACATCTATCTCTGAGTTGTGAAGAATATGTGTTAAGGTTATAACAACCAACAAGAATGCACTTTTACGTAGAAATCCATGATTAAATCAAGTCTTCCTGACAGTGATCTAAATCATGATTTAAATCAAATCCACCCTGACAAAATGTCCAATAACTCCTTGGAATGTACTGGGAACAACTTTTCAGAATATGGAAGTAATAACTAGGGGGACAACCATTTTACACTAGACTCTGTCCAACAGGAATTGGCTGTGAATCTGAAGGTAGAATGCACTTTGGGTGAAAGTGATCATGAAATTATAGATTTCATGATTTTAAGGAAAGGAAGGAGTGAGAGCAGCAGAATTAGGACAATGCACTTCAAAAAGAGCAGACTTTAACAAAGTCAAAGTACTAGCAGATCCCATAGGAAGAAAATCTAAGGGATAAAAGGAGTTCAAGAGAGCTGGCAGTTTCTCAAGAAGACAGTACTAAAGATACAACAGCAAACTATCCTGATGCAAAGGAAAGATAGCAAAAATAGTGAGGCGAATATGGATTTATCAGGTGTTCTTTAATGGTTTGAAAATCAAAGGAATACTACAAAATGTGGAAACATGGGCAAATTGCTAAGGAGGAGTACATAAGAACAGTGCAAGCACAAAGACACAAAATCAGAAAGTCTAAGGCACAAAATGAGTTACATCAAGTAGGGGACATAAAAGGTAGTAAGAAAAGGGTTTACGAATATATCAGGAGCAAGAGATAGATAAAGGAAACCATAGGTTCCCTTAGCAGAGAAGGAGAGCTAATAGCGGACAGCTTCAAGAAACCTAAGGTGTTAAGTACTTATTTTTCATCAGTCTTCACCTTAAAGGTCAATGGTTACTAGATAGCCAACACAATTAATAATAATAATGGGGAAGAAACAAGCCAAAACAGGGAAAGAGCTAGGTTAAAGAATATCTAGACAAATTAGATGTATTCAAATCATGGCCCAACGAAAGGGTACTTAAGGATACTGGAAAGGGTACTGAAGCAACCTCAGAACTGTCAGGTTTCAGAGTAACAGCCGTGTTAGTCTGTATTCGCAAAAAGAAAAGGAGTACTTGTGGCACCTTAGAGATAGTCTCTAAGGTGCCACAAGTAATCCTTTTCTTTTTGAGAACTGTCAGGATTATCTTTGAGAATTCACGGAGACAGACAAGGACCCAGAGGACTGGAAAAGGTCCAACATAGTACCTATATTCCAAAAGGCGAACAAGAGGACCTTTGCAATTATAGTCCAGTCAGCCTAAATTCAATACCTGGAAAGACACTGGAACAAATTAAACAATCACTATATAAGCACCGAAAGGATAATAGGGTAATAAGGAATAGCCAACATGGATTTGTCAGGAACAAATCAATCTAATTTCCTTCTTTGACAAGGTTACTGGCCTAGTGGATGGGGGGGGACAACAGATGTGATATATTTTGATTTTAGTAAAAAGAAAAGGAGGACTTGTGGCAACAAAGAAAATAACAGAAAGCCACTAGCCATCACTTTCAGGCCCCAACTAAAACCTCTCCAACGCATCATCAAGGATCTACAACCTATCCTGAAGGATGACCCATCACTCTCACAGATCTCGGGAGACAGGCCAGTCCTTGCTTACAGACAGCCCCCCAACCTGAAGCAAATACTCACCAGCAACCACACACCACACAACAAAACCACTAACCCAGGAACCGATCCTTGCAACAAAGCCCGTTGCCAACTGTGTCCACATATCTATTCAGGGGACACCATCAGAGGGCCTAATTACATCAGCCACTATCAGAGGCTCGTTCACCTACACATCTACCAGTGTGATATATGCCATCATGTGCCAGCAATGCCCATCTGCCACGTACATTGGCCAAACTGGACAGTCTCTACATAAAAGAATAAATGGACACAAATCAAGTGTCAAGAATTATAACATTCAAAAACCAGTTGGAGAACACTTCAATCTCTTTGGTCACTCGATTACAGACCTAAAAGTGACAGTTCTTCAACAAAAAAAACTTCAAAAACAGACTCCAATGAGAGACTGCTGAATTGGAATTAATTTGCAAACTGGATACAATTAACTTAGGCTTGAATAAAGACTGGGAGTGGACGGGTCATTACACAAAGTAAAACTATTTCCCCATGTTTATTCTCCCCCCCCCCCGCACTGTTCCTCACACATTCTTGTCAACTACTGGAAATGGCCCACCTTGATCATCACTACAGAAGGTTCCCGCCCCCTGCTCTCCTGCTGGCAATAACTCACCTTATCTGATCACTCTTGTTACAGTGTGTATGGTAACACCCATTGTTTCATGTTCTCTGTGTATATACATCTCCTCACTGTATTTTCCACGGTATGCATACAATGAAGTGAGCTGTAACTCACGAAAGCTTACGCTTAAATAAATGTGTTAGTTTCTAAGGTGCCACAAGTACTCCTGTTCTTTTTGCGGATACAGACTAACACAGCTGCTACTCTGAAAACTTGATTTTATTGAGGCTTTTGACAATCCCAAATGTCATCCTCAAACAAACTAAGGAATGTGATCTAGATGAAATTACTGTAAGGTGGGTGCCCAACTGGTTGAAAGACCACACTCTAAGAGTAGTTATCAATGGTTCGCTGTCAAACTGGGAGGACGTATCTAGTGGGGTTTCATAGGGGTCTACCCTGGTCTGACATTCAATAACTTAATGAATTACTTAGATAATGGAGTGGAGAGTATGCTTATAAAATTTTAAGATGACATCAAGTCAGGAGGAATTGTTAGAACTTTGGAGGACAGGATTAACATTCAAAACAACCTTGACCAATTAGAGAATTGGTCTGAAATCCATAAAATGAAATTCAATAAAGAAAAGTGCCAAGTACTACTTAAGAAGGGAAAATCAAATACACACTACAAAATGGGGAATAACTGACTAGGTGATAGTACTTTTGAAAAGGCTATAGGAATTACAGTTGATGAAAAACTGAATGAATCAAAAATGTGATGTAGTTGCAAAGAAGGTTAATATTCTGGGGTGTATTAATAGGAGCATCGTGTGTAAAATACAGGAGGTAATTGTCCTGCTCTACTTGACACTGGAGAGGCCTTAACTGGAGTCCTGTGTCCAGTTCTGCGCATCACAATTTAAGAAAAATATAGACAAATTGGCAAGAGTCCAAAAGAGACCAAAAAAGCAATAAAATAATAAGCTACTAGAGCCCCTTTTTTAAAAAATGCATAAACCTACCTCTACAACTATTTATAGAGGGGTCTTATGGAATCCAGATATAAATTTGTTTTGGCAAATATATAATATAAATAAATCTCCTGAGTAATCTCTTAATATGGCTGACTTGAAACTTAGACTCTAAAAATCCTTATTTGGGAAGTATTAAAGCTGTAATGTATAATGAAGGACTGTGTGTACTAGAAAATGTTTTAAAAATTATGAGAAAGTATCCAAAGAAAACGGATTCATTTGAAAACCATTTACATTTTATCATAAGCATTTAGTTGAGATTATTTAAAATACACATTCTGAGAAATTACCTTTTACATTTTTACTGCTAAGAATACACATGAACTCAAAAATTCAATACTTCATTAAAATGTTTACAGATATGAAAAGTAAAGCATACCATTTTGATCTTCATGTGATAAAGTGCTCAGCTGAAAACAGAGAAGCCTCATTATGAAAATATGAAACAACTGGAGCTTTCACAGAAACGTTGTACTGTACATTTTCATAGGAATAGGAAGAAAGTACCTGCACTCCTATAAAGTTACAATTGTATAAACTGGTGGGCTAACTCACCAGCTCAGGAATGAACCAGTGCCATGCCAGAGTCTGTTTCAGGCCCTGGCCTCAGGGTACAATTATTCATACACAAAACATTCATGAAGTAACTTAAAACAAAACAGGTTGCAGTACCCAGAAGCCTTTCTCCTTGTTTCTGTCAGCCCCTGAAAGAGGACACACCTCTTCCTTCAATCCCCTGCTGAGTCGTATTATTTTTATTTATTATTTGTATTACCATAATACCTACCAGGCAGCCCTTAATCCCTTCAGAGCAGTTTCACCCTGTCACTGTTTGTAACAGGACACTTGTATACATTTGTCACTCTGCTGGGAAATGGCCATGCCATTTCTTCAGTGTTGCTGCAAATGGCACCATTATTCTTTGATAATTCAGCAAACATATTTTTCCATTAAAACCCAATTTCATAGCTTCTAATGACTGACCCAATATGCAATCTATTAAAAAGATTTTCACAATGGTAACTGTCTTCACCCTTTTAATTTGCACCAGTATGATAGACATTTTAGATATGTACAAATACAGAGTCTCTGCTCTGAACAGTTTACAATGAAGGAGACCGATGAAGCATGGTAAAGGGATTCATCAAGACAAGCAAAACAGCAGGGGTGAATTTTGCAGATACTTTGTTAGTTCCAAGGGACCTTTGTGGACCGAGGGGTTAGTTTTTCCTCCATCCAATCTTGTTCACATTACTTAGAAGGAAGAACTTTTTCTATCAGTCCCACTTTTTTTTATAGATGGACCACACCCTTGTCTCATAGATATGTCCCTCCAATCTGTTATCACATAGATCACTGCGCCTCTCTCAACTGCAATAGCATAACATCCATGGGACAGCTAAAGCAGTTGCTTATCAGGAAAAATATTAAGAAAATGTATAATTTTGGCTGTTTTTAGCATTTTGTCCCTTTTTTAAAAAAAGCGAACCACAGCAACTCTCCCTCCCATTTGAGAAAAGAACTGACCAAATGGAACCGGGGAGAGCCAGCAGCAAGTGACCTGCCACTAACCACAGTCTGGGAACCTCTGGTTTACACACCAATAATACAGTATCTAGAGCATATGTCACTGGATTACTCAACCATTTACTAATTTAGTGTGGAACCTTACTAAACTTACACTAATGACAGAAAACCACTGCAAATTAGCAAAATCGGAAACATAATAAAAGAGCAAGGATAATACAGTACCAGGTTAACTTTGTTCATTTTGACAATTAAAACGGAATTATAATTTACAATATTTTATAACGCACTAAAATGTTCTATCATACAGTTGTAAAAATAATCAAGTTTTAGAAATAAAATAGTTCACTACAGACTATTAAATATTTGATAAATGGGGAGAAATACAGAGGTGATGTATTAGAATTCACTGCAAAAGACCATGTTCAAGAACAAAGGTGAGAATAAAGGATATGATATTCTGTGAGAGGAAACTTCTGAAATAGATTCAAATCTTTATACATAATGTGCCTCGAAACCATATATACTGAATTACTGATAAATCTGTAAATGGCTGTACTGATACCATACTCATTTCAGTACAAGACAGAAATAATTATAAAAGGAACCTAACAATTTCCCTGATTTTGTGAAAATACAGAAGTTTAAATTTGTCTAATAGAAAGTATAGGTAAATTATAAACTTCATACGAAACACTAAGCTGTCATGGGATAAGAGGAAAGGTCCTCTCATGGATAGGAAACAAAGGGTAGGAATAAATGGTCAGTTTTCAGAATCATCATGTTCCCATTATGCCTCTGGCGTTTAGGGCAGCGACAAAGCTCCTCCATTCCTATCAGTTTCTGGCAAGTCTGTCAATGGTTCACCAGCTGTGCCCCAGGTTTTTCAGCTCGGTTTCCACAGCTCTTTGCCATGTTGTTTTGGGGCAGCCTCGTTGTCGCTTGCCTTCAGATGTCCATCTTATTGCTACTCTGGTGATGGAATCAGTTTCCATCCAAAGCACACAGCCAATCCATCTCCAACGCCTCCTGACAATGATGGTGCTCATCATTGGCTGCACTGTGTCAACAGATCTTGGTTGAGATTGTTCAGGGCCAAAAGATAGACGATTTTTCTGAGGCAGGTTGTATGGAATGAAGACTGTTTGGACATGTCATACTGTCTCATTTCCCAGCATTCTGTACTATAAAGTAAATTGAAAGTATACAGCTCTGATAAATCTTGAGTTTGGTTTTGGTGTTGTATTTTGATGATTTCCAGACAGTATTTAAGGCTACTGAAGGTGTCCCTGGCTTTACTGATTTTGTTCTGGATGTCCTGGCTTGCTTCACTATCCTAGCTGATGGTGCTGCCCAAGTACGTGAATGTTTCTACACTGATGAGAACATGATCCTCCATCCATACTGGTCATGGTGAGGCAATATTAAAAGTCATGATATCTGTTTCATTACAATTGATTTTCAGTCCAATTTGCCTGCTGAATGCGTTGAGTCAAGTTGTTTTTTCTTGTATATGGTGTTGGGTATGTACTAAGAAAGCGAGATCATCTGCAAAATCCAGGTCTTCAAGGGATGAGAAGGGTGTCCATTTAATGCCTCTTGGCATATCTCCTGTTGTACGCTGCATTACCCAGTCAATGCCAATGTTGAAGAGGATTGCAGACATGATACACCCCTGACATATTCCTGTTTCGACTTCAAAACTGAGCTCACTGTAATCAACACTGCATGTAAAGTTGAAATAAAAGCTTCTGGTGATGATGATTATATGAAGAGGGATTCCATATGCCCGCAGAATGCACCATAGGCTGGAATGCTATCAAAAGCCCTCTCAAAGTCTATGAAGTTTATGTAGAGCTGCTGTTCCCATTCTAAACATCGTTCTATTATGTTTCATAGAGTGAAGAACTGGTCTGTGAATCCACGCCTTTCCAAAAACCGGCCTGCTCTTTTCCGAGAACGCTATCAACTGCCTCTGATATATGCTGGACTATGATTTTACATAATACTTTGCTCGGCACAGATAAAAATGTGATACCATGCCAATTATTCCAATCACAGAGAATTCCTTTGTTTAGTATCTTCACTATAACCCCACTGGTCCACTCATCTGGCATTTTTTCCCTTTCCCAGATTGATGTAAATAGAGGGGCCAGGATAGATGCTGCTAACTCAGGATTTACCTTGAACAATTCTGCATTTAAGTTATCCTTGCCTGGAGCTTTCCCATTTTTTAAGGATTTGATGGCTTGAATGATCTCTTCCTTAGTTGGTGTCTGTGTTGATATCAAGATCATCTTCTGCCTCCTGAATGTTGAGAATCATTAAGAAAGCGCTCAATAATAAGACAGAAAATATCATATTGCCTCTATATAAGTCCATGGTACATCCACATCTTGAATACTGCATACAGATGTGGTCGCTACACTTCAAAAAAGATATATTGGACTTGGAAAAGATTCAGAAAAGGCAACAAAAATTATTAGGGGTATGGAATGGCTTCCGTATGAGCAGAGAGTAATAAGACTGGGACTTTTCAGCTTGGAAAAGAGACTACTAAGGGGGGATATGATTGAGGCCTATGCAATCATGACTGGTGTGGAGAAAGTAAATAAGGATGTGTTATTTACTCCTTCTCATAACACAAGAACTAGGAGCTCACCAAATGAAATTAATAGACAGCAGGTTTAAAACAAACAAAAGGAAGCATTTCTTCACGCAATGCACAGTCAACCTTTGGAACTCCTTGCCAGAAGTTGTTGTGAAGGCCAAGACTACAACAGGGTTCAAAAAAGAACTACATAAATTCATGGAAGATAGGTCCATCAATGGCTATTAGCCAGAATGGGCAGGGATGGTGTCCCTAGCCTCTGTTTGCCAGAAGCTGGGAATGGGCAACATGGAATGGATCACTGGATGATTACCTGTTCTGTTAATTCCCTCTGGGGCACCTGGCATTGGCCACTGTCGGAAGACAGGGTACTGGACTAGATGGACCTTTGATCTGACCAGTATGACCGTTCTTATGCTCATTTGGCAATTATTTTCTACCATTCTCATTGAATGGTAAGAGTGAACAGCTTCTAAAAAAATTTCTAATTTAGTACAAAATTCAACATAATTAGATTAATTTAAAGACAAACATTCTTCATTATGAAAAAAACTGAATATATTTAGCATGTAGATGGGAACAGTTATGGGAAATAAACTGTATAAAAATTATAAATTTAAAGATCTATGTTGTCCATTGTCATGGAAAATTAAAATAATTTAGAAACTAATTCCACTCCCCCCCCTTTTTTTTTAGCTTGAGGCTATGCATTATTCCTTACATAGTCACACAGCATATGTTTCTCAAATGCTGCATCTAGTTTCCATTCTCAGTCACTTTATGCATCCAATGAAGTGAGCTGTAGCTCACGAAAGCTTATGTTCAAATAAATTGGTTAGTCTCTAAGGTGCCACAAGTACTCCTTTTCTGTTAGTGGAAGAGTTGACCATACTCAGGCATTTGTACATTTTCTCTGTTCCCATTTTGCTTCTTACTTACAGCTAAAAAGGCCTGAAAGATATTAAATATGCTTTGTCTTCTGTTGTTGTATTTACACTAGAGACATCAGGTTTTGACTTCTCCATGTTTGCTGGAGGACTAGTAGAATTATTACTCTTATTATTACTTATTATTTCAAAGGCTCCTATCACCATGATATTCAAGTGCCAACATCATAAGAGACAAATTTGAGCAATTTAGAGATAAAGGTGTTTTAAACAGACTCTTTAGAGCTTGTTATCAATACTTATTTAACCCAAACATTTGGTGAACATGTGGGGAAAAAAGCTCTCAGTGAAAGCTGAAAGAGCCCTCACCCATTCAAACTGAGGATTCACAAAGCTGCACTCTAGTTCTCAGTTCCAAGGAATCCCCCAGCAAAGGAACAGGACACAAGACTTGGTATTACTAATATTTCTAAGAGAAAAAGCAGACAGTTTCTTTGTTGTTTGCTTAAGTCCTTTTTATAAGCTGAGAACAGGCAGAAAGGGCAGAATGATTGATTTCTCCTTTGCAAGTCACCTCCAAAGCAGACTCAGTCACCTTTGTTTCAGAGTAAAGAAAAATGCTGATCAAGACACTTTCATACTCTCAAGTGGAAAAAAAAATGCTCTGTATTAGGGTTTACTGCTTTTAAATATACTCTCAGTAAAACACTTCCGAGAAACTTTGCTTTGGTGTTCTACTCGTCTCAGCAACCATTTATTGCTTTATTACTGAGTACTACAAATCAACGGGGATTTATCCCTGAATAATTGATTTTGTTCAGAAAGATCAAAGCAGCCGCTGAAATCTTCACCTTTGGAGGTGCACTATAAAAGTTATCAGAAATGCATGTCATACTACCTTAATGGCAGCAGGTGCAACCTATGTAAGGTACAAATTCCAGATTAACTCACTGTTACTAAAAACATCATAATTGCCACTTACAAATCTTACCCACAAGAAAAATATATATTTTGCCTAGCAAATAAATCAAGCCACTGTTACAGAGAAACTTGCAGCACACGCTACACATTACAAGTCTGTTTTAAAACTAAGCTAAATGTTAACTCCTCATAGATTTTACATACAAAAGCTTATTCAGGTCCTGAGAAAGAAGAATTAGTGTACAGAAGTAAACATAAAAAGAAAAGGAGGACTTGTGGCACCTTGGAGACTAACAAATTTATCTAAGCATAAGCTTTCGTGAGCTACAGCTCACTTCATCGGATGCAGCCAATGAAGTGAGCTGTAGCTCAAGAAAGCTTATGCTCAAATAAATTTGTTAGTCGCTAAGGTGCCACAAGTCCTCCTTTTCTTTCCGCAGATACAGACCAACATGGCTGCTACTCTGAAAGAAGTAAACATATATGCCAGAAATTGCACCCTCACATTACTATTCACAATTAAACCACAAAGTACTATATCCATAGTAATCAAAAGCTTCCAACAGTGAGAAATAAGGCTGACTTCAGAGGGACTCCACATGGGTACAAGGGACTACTCATGTGGAGTACAATGCAAGATTGGAGTCCTATGTAATTAGGGAATGTTGACCCTCATTTGAGCAACAAGCTAATTATCCTATATCAGAGATAACCCATATTTAAATCCAATTCAAAAAAAGGTTATATACATGAAATTGCATAAGTATTTAATCAAAATATTACTCAAGCATTCAGAAACTGATCTAATCAAAATCCACATAATCAGAGATAAGACGGACTTACAAAGATTTAGCCCCTTAAAACAGGGATTTAGGAATCTGTAATTTTTTGCAAAAATAAATGACAAACTAAAACCACGAGCATGATTTTTGGTTGTTTTTTTAAGATGCATCCCTACAGCCTACACTACTGTAGGATCCAAGAGACTTACAAACATTGATGAATTGGCAAAAGTAGGCTGATCAAAGCATAGGACTGGAGAGAGGTTACCAGTGGAGTTCATCAAGGATCAGTCGTGGGACCAATCCTACCGAATATTTTTATCAATCACCCTGGCACAAAGAGGAGGAGTGTGCTAATGAAATTTGCTGCTGATACAAAGTTGGAAAACATCAGCCATACAGAAAAGGATCAGAATATTATACAGGAACATCTGGGTGACCTTGAAGACGGGAGTAACAGAAAAAACTGGATGAGATTCAACAGTACGAAGTGTAAGGTCATGAACTTAGGGCCTAAAAAGAATTTCTGCTATAAGCTGGGAGCTCATCAGTTGGAAGCAACAGAAGAGGAGGGAGATTTGAGTGTGCTGGTCAATCACAGGATGATTATGAGCCACCAATGTGATGAGGCTGTGAAAAAGGCAAATGTAGGATGCATTACGCAAGACATTTCCAGTACAGATAGAGAAGTAATAATGGCACCGTACAAGGTACTGGTAAGACCTCCTTTGAAATGCTGTATACAATTCTGGTCACCCATGTTCCAGTTTGAATTAATCTTTCTTGAACAGGTGCACAAAAGAGCAATTAGGATGGTCAGGATAACTGAGTGCCTATGTTATGAGAGACTGGAAGAGCTTGGCTTGTTTGGCCTAACAAAAAGCAGGCTGAATAGATATATAACTGCTCTCTATAAATACACCAAGCACCAGGAAGGGTAACGAGTTATTTAAGTTAAAGAACAATGTTGGCATAAGAACACCAGGGTATAAACTGTCCATGAAATTAAAAGAAGGTTTCTAATCATCAGAGAGTGAGGGTCTGAAACAGCCTCCCAATAGGAGTTGTGGGGGCACATAGCCTACTCTTCAGTGGGCTGTGATGTTTTGGTCCGATTTTGATTGTTATGTTCAGTGTGCCAGTGGCCTGTGACATAAAGGAGATCACTGGATGATCTGGTGGTTCCTTCTGGTCTTAAACTCTTACTCTAAATCATATAAAGAAAAGGAGTACTTGTGGCACCTTAGAGACTAACCAATTTATTTGAGCATAAGCTTTCGTGAGCTACAGCTCACTTCATCGGAGCTCACGAAAAGCTTATGCTCAAATAAATTGGTTAGTCTCTAAGGTGCCACAAGTACTCCTTTTCGTTTTGCGAATACAGACTAACACGGCTGTTACTCTGAAACCTGTCTAAATCATATCAGTTCCAGAATTATCCCTTTGGGGGGGGAGGGGAGGGAAAGTTGTCTTACCTGTGACTTTTCATTCTTGGAACCTGCACATCAGATAGTTTTCACAGTGGGACATTCCATGTCATAGCAACTGGAGGCAGACTAGATGTCTAATCTGAGTTTTAGGATTCTCCAGAATGGTAAATTCCAAAGCTGAAAAAAACCCTGCATCAAAGCTTAAAAGTGCTATTCAGCTCAAATAATTTGCAGCAGAGCCTTGACATGAAGTTTAGGGATGGAACACCCTCTTCTCTTTCAAACTACTCAACAAATAAGCATTAGCCAGAAAAACACCCTGGACATAGTGTCATCCTTTGAGGGAGCGCCAGACTGTCTGACACACAGGTCTAAGAATGAAAAATAAGATAAGAAAGTTTTCCCTCTCACTCCTCTCCCTCTTCTAGTCTTCACAGCAGGATGCAGAAGTTAGTAAGTCATCCCTAGAGAGGGAAGAATGATTCAGTTTACCCGTGTAGAATTGCACCCTGACTGTAACATCTGTAACAACGTTCCACCAAACACTGCATCAGCTGAGGGAAGGATGTCAGCTTGAAAAAGTGACTGAGTTTATTACATGATATTTTCTTTCTTTTAGGCCTCTCTCTTGCAAGACTTCACAAGGACTCAGTATGCACAGATCTTTATGAAGAATTGACACTTTGGTACTAGTGTCTCCTTACTGCCCTTTTGTGATGCCCATTGGATGGATCTTGTATAATATTGCTCAGAAATACAACCTACCTACCTCCCTAAACTATGTCCTTGCCTCCTTCGTAAGTCATCTGTTACAGTGCTACATAAGAGCATTCTAAGACAACACATAGTACTTCGCACCTTGCCATTTTTGTAGAATTGGTGGTATTTGTGAAAATTTCAGAAAATAAACTAGAAGAGATAAGCCAAAATAGCATAACTCGACAAACCACATGTCTATTTGATTGACATTCATATTTATGAATTTAGTCACTGGAAGCAATCAAAGCTCTTGTAATACAATTACTGGAGTGCATTTGTGTTGCTATAAAGTAAAGTTACAGTTCCCATTTTTCAAGGGATTATCATTCAGATGTAAACGCTAGCTCTTTATATAAACAAGTTTGTTGTAAAGAGCACTGCAGTAATCCTTCAGGTAAACCCATTTAGCTTGCAGATTGATCCCAGTAGATTTTTCTCTACTGTATTATTCACACTGCAGCACTGAACGTTCATGTTAAAATTCTTTATAAAACTTGATAAATATTACTAAGCACATGCAGGACACTGCACTTCTAATGGATGAAACTGAGTTAGGAATTTATCCTAAAATGTTCAGCATTAATAAATAAATATATATTTTGCATGTTTGTTCCTGAAGAATTCCAAAGCATTTCACAAACTATATACAAAATTATTTCACCTCATCGGTAGCCACTTTATGAGCAGCACAAAGCAACAATTTATAAGACCGTAAGACTAATAAAGAATACTATATCCCACCAAAAATACAGGGGGGGAGTTGAAAAGAGACAACGTGGTTACCAAACCGGGGCAGACTAGATTAACACCCGAGGGCAAATGGCATTGGCACTGTCGGCAGACGGAATACTGGGCTAGATGGACTTTTGAACTGACCCAGTGGTATGGCCATTCTTCTAGTGTATGCTAGATTTTTGTCTTCTCTCTCCTGCCCCCCATGTCTCTATTCATTAATCCTCCTCTCCCACCAGAGATTTTTTTTTTTTTTTTATGATGCATACACACCTTAACTACTTGTTCTTGTTGTTTTACAAGAAGGGTAAAAGGTCTGGGGAAGGTTTTTTACATTAGAAATTGAGGGAGCTTTCTACCCTAGAAGACTGGTGATTGTACTACAGGGTGAACCTCTCTAGTCCAGTACTCTCCAGTCCGGCAACTTCTGTGGTCGGCATGATTTTTAGCTTACTCTATAAAATTGCCAATTGATGTCTTGCTAAAGAGCTGATTGTAGTTTACCTTTTCCCAGTACAGTTGATATTGAAGACTTGTGAGCTACCCGTAGAAATTATTTCTTAGAGATTAAGAAACTTTGTAGTTTAGTAAAACAAATGTTGTGCTGCCTCTTACAAGCCACTGTTGTCAGCTGTTCTTATTAATAGGATTAGAGGTTAAGGCAGATTTATGGACATGCAAAACAAACCATGTGGCATCTTAGCCTTTCATGCTCAGCAACTCTGTTTATTAAAGCAAGCCAATGCTGAATGAAATCAAGTGGTTTTGGACACCAAGTTAACTCTGTGAAGGCATCAGTGTCTGCCACATTTCACTTGTGTTGGGATCATCTGATACTGCTAATCTTTACTCACTCTTCTTTTAATCTTGACAATTCTTAGCTCCACAGGGCTTTAAAGAATCCTTTTGTTAAGTAGGTTCACAGTAATGTAAAAAAATAAGTTACATAAACTTTAGTCCAGCCTCATAAAACTGCCAGGAATAATTACTAGCCCATATTGAAGATCTAAAAGATTACTCACCGCAGGCAACCAAGTTTTACAAAGTTGCTTTAGGCCAATTCTGCAACTGTTCCAGTTGATAGCACAATTACTGGGCACTTTTGACAAGACTGATCATTTAAAAAATGCACTGCTTGCATTCATGTCACTGATAGCATTTAGTTTATTTGCTCAACTGGTCCTGGACACATTTTCCTCATACACAAGGTTCCAAAAAGAGCTCTGAGTAACTTGAAAGCTTGTCTCTTTCACCAGCAGAAGCTGGGCCAATAAAAGATATTACCTCATTCACCTTGTCTCTCTAATATCCTGGGACCAACTGCAAGCAGAAATGAAAGAATGATGGCTGAGGAGCTGATTAAAGATTTCATTTATTGCTTGGGCCCAACAGGCAGATTTAACTTTCTTTACATAAAGAACAGACAGATCATTTTTTTAAAATGGATATTTAGATGTTCCCTAACAAATATGCTAACCAAGGAGAAAAGAGGAAAGTAAAATATTAGCTTGCAAAGCCTATATGGCAACAGTTGAGCAAAGAAAACTAAAATATCCCTGTTATACTCTAAAAATGCAAGAGGTTGCGCTGTGGAAAATGACACTGTTCTTAGGCATATATAATCTTCCAGTTGACAGAACTAGAGTTATCCACATAGGCAATCTGCTACTGACTTAGAGCTGGTGCACTACATGGCAATAATTATAACACTAGGACTGAAAAAGGTAAAATATGAAGACAGATAACAGGGGGTAGGATTATTCTCCCTGGAAAAGAGAGAATACAGTAGAAACTTCCACGGCTATCAAACATGCTAGCGCAGAAGAGATATTGATATATTAAACTAAAAAAGTTCAGAAGCTTCAAAAACTAGGTTTCATTTAAAAAAATGAGGAAACAAAGTAAATACAGAATACAAGTGAAGTAATTTTACACAAAGGATGTTAAACATAAAATAAGTTCCGAGGATGAGATGAATCATCAAAAGAGATTTAAGTGAATGTAAATGAAGGCAAGGATTGTATTTGACCAAGATGACCGAGATATGATGAACAAAAATGTATGTGGGCTTAAAATAAAGCCAAACCAGTAGGCGCTTATGAAAGGGTCTGCCAGGCCTTCTCTGCCTGCTACTGGAGGTGTTGGAGCTCTGACATCCCCCTGCTCAAGGAAAACCCACTCAAGCCCAGGCTACCAAGACTTGGTCCTCCACAGGACTGGAAGGGCCAGGAGGAGACACTAACAAATGAGGAGCCAGACGACTAATTAAGAAGGCTTGGCTGCTTCTTCTCAGGGACAGTGCTGGCACAGAGGAAGAGCTCATCAGTGCTAACTCAGAATCCCAGGACTAGGTCAGGGCCTCGCCTTCAAGCGCTGCAATTAAGCACTTGCCTTTGAAGTTGTGTTTATTTAAAGGCACAAACAGCCAAATTCTGATTCTGTTATTTTTACTTAACTGTTAAGACTGATGCCGAGCTTTTAGCATGAGCTACCCTTCTTCAGGCATGCACCCATAACTTTCTGACTTCAGGGAGCACGTGAAGTGCCATGGTTGGCCCTGCAAAAGGGGGCACTAGAGAGCTGTCCCATGACAGCACTGTTTATAAAATGTCTTACTATAGGAGAGGTTAGCACCTACTATGCGCTGCATATTGCTTAGATTTGTATCAGAAGTCTCAATTGTCCTACTAAGGTATCAACATTTTGTATCTGAAGTTTGACTTAGTTTACAAAAGAGGTTTTTTTTCCCCCCAACAGAAGACTAAAGTAAATGTGAGGTCTCCCAATTGTGTAAAATTAGAACTGTATTAAAAATCTGATCAAATTTAAACTTTGTATTAATTCACCAAGCCATTTATCCAGACGTAGGGAAAAAAAAAAAAAAACACTAATCCACAACAATAAAGATGGTTCTTTGCTCTTTTGTGACTAGAGCAATTGCAGAATAAGGCAGGGTTATTGGTTTTTTGTTTGGGCTTTTGGGGTGTTTTTTTGTTGCAGTTGTTTAAAGATTTTAATATTGGGTAAATGCCAGCACATTATTGACTTGTATTCAATTTGAGATCCATTATAACCCCTAGATCCTTTTCAACAGTACTAGACATTCCCCATTCTGTAACTGTGTATTTGATTGTTCCTTCCGAAGTGTAGTACTTTGCACTTATCTTTACTGAAATTCATTTTGTTGATTTCAAACTAATTCTCTAATTTGTCATAGCCATTTTGAATTCCAGTCCCATCCTCCAAAGTGCTTGCAACCTCTCCCAGCTTGGTGTTACCCACAAATCTTACAAGCAAACTCTCCACTCCATTATCCAAGTCATTAACAAAGAGAATGAATAATACCCCAGACCCAGAAATGACCCCCTGTGGGACCACACTAGATACTCCCTCTCAGTGTGACAGCAAACCATTGATAACTACATTTGGACTATGATCTTTCAATCCATTGTGCACCAACCTCAGAGTAATTTCATCTCGACCACATTTCCCTACTTTGCGCATGAAAACATCACGGGGGATTCTGTCAAAAGCCTTACTGAAAAACAAGATATATCAAGTCTACAGCTTCCCTCCTCTCCACTAGGCCAGTAATCTTGTCAAAAAAAAAAAAAAGAAATTAGGTTGGTCTGACATGATTTGTTCTTGACAAATCCATGCTGGCTTTTATCCTTTAAGTGCTTACAAAATGATTGTTTAATAATTTGTTCCAGTATCTTTCTACGTATCAAAGTTCGGCTGACAGGTCTGTAATTCCCTGGGTCCTCTTTGTTCCTCTTTTTAAAGACAAGCACTATGTTTGCCTTTCTACAGTCCTGTGGAACCTAACCGGCCCTCCATGAATTCTCAAAGATAATCGCTAACAGTTCTGATGTCACTTCAGCTAATTCCTTAAGTACCCTTCGATGAATTTCATCTGGCCCTGCTGACTTAAATACATTTAAGATATCTAAATATTCTAACCTGTTTTTCTCTCTTTTGGCTTGTGTTGCTTCCCCCTTTTTGTTAACATTTTGATCAAACATTTCCTTTTGTTACACTAAAGATTCTTGATACACTTTTTCTAGACCTTCATTAACATGTAAATGAAGATTCCCTAACTGTTGCATTGTTCGTATGAAGCATAATTCAATTGTGTAACAAAGGAAATACGGTACTAAAAATCGAATACAGATATGAAAAGAATAAAAGCTGGATAACACGTCACACCTGACAAACAGACACACAGCCAAAGCTTTCATGTTATGTCCAAAAACCTGAACAGAACAGAAAGGAAATACATGGCTTATTATGACTTTCTTCATAGCCTAAACACAGGGCAAGCCAGCCCATAATCATCACTAATCAAAAGTAAAGAGAATGAAAATCTCTATCCATTTCATATCAACATACATAATTATCCAAATGTTCAAGCAGCAGATTCCCCTTTCATCAGATTCAGGTTTTTTTATATTTGCTCTGATTATATTCAACAATTTACCTATCAAAATTTCTTCTTGTACTAGACACATAATTTAACTAGATTTGACAGTACTGTATCTATCTATACTTATTTTAAATATTTTACATCCCCTAAGCTTGTCTCATCAATGCAAGGAAAATTTGAACATAACTCCATTAACACTAACAGGAGTTACCTTTATTTAATCCTTCAGACTTAAATATGTACGAATTGGTTCTTGGATTCAAAGATGTTGTCTCATATATAACCATTACATTTTTACATATACATTATTCTTCTTGTTCAAGACCTGTTCTTCCTTAAACACTGTCAACATATATCCCGTTATGCTAAAATATGTCTATGAAAAATAAAGGACTTGCTATCTTAAGGCTATACTACCAACAAGGATAAATCATTAAATACTTTGACTTATGAAGGTTTCAACAATACTGGGTGAGGCCAGGGGGAGAACCAAAACTCCAAAGTTTGCCGAGTTTTATATTAGACAGGGTGATGTTTGTTTTTTAAACCACACTTTCCCTTCTAAAACCAAGGGCCTAATTTAATTTGGTCAAAGTTTGCTAGGGCTTCCCTCCAAGATCTAGCATAGTAACCTCAAAACTTTAGAAGACAGTGAAATCCTATTTCTTTTTGGACTCTGAAAGCCACAGCAGGGTATAAAATAATATTGTGATTACAAAAAGTTAAGGCACATAGATGTTAGCTGCAACAACGTCAAAGTAAAAGAAGTAGTTCTAGCACTAATTATTATTGTGGTAGTGCCCATATATAATGTGCTTTACAAATAGTTCAAGAGATGAATGTCCTGTTTTAGCATTACAATGTGCAATAGCACAAATAAGTTGCAAAATAGGTGCAAAGACCTTGCTGTAAAGAGCTATTTTACTTTTAATAGCAAAAAAAAAAAAAAAAGCAAATTGGGGCTAATAGTACTATGCTTTGTGGCCTTCCTTATTTCCAAAGATTTATCAAATATGGAGGTACTTGTTCATTTGGTGAATATGCTGCTAAATGTTAAAGCACTTTAATGTTAGAGGCTGTTATGCCACCAAAGAGAGCTCTGAAACAAACCCGAAACTGAATTGCATTTGACAGCTTGAAGAGAACACATCAACAAGTACCAATAACCATTATTCTCCTCCCCCAAAATATTCAAATAATTAAATTGTTGAAGACATTGCACAAACTGAGTCGGTCAAGTGAGTTGATTCAGTGACCCAAATTTCCTAATCAAAAGACAGAAAACAGATCTAGCTTACCTAGTACAGTATAGAAAAATATGAGGCTACTCAGATTTTAAAGGTGAATAGTATTAACTGATCTATGTCAATGTTTGTAAAGTAACTATTATTATTGACCATTAAAAGGACTATAAAGGCTTCAATTTATCCTTCACAGGTGGACTGGATGCTTCCTCTATTACCTGATATCACTTTATAGAAGATAACACTTTAAAAGGACTTGAAACTCTTGATTGCTTTTTTCCCCCCAAAAGGTCCTATGGCGCTTTTGCAAAACTTCCGATATTAAGCCAGGAAGCACTCTGTACAAGACCGAAAGCAGGTACATTTTTACCTGCTCTTCCAATACATAACTACTGTGTTTTCTACTGCAACAACAGAGCAGAGCAGAGGAGAGGATTCTTTCAGGGGGTAAACACTTAAAAGTGCTCACTTTTGCCCTATGGCTGCAGGACAGGAACTGCAAACAAAGCATACAAGCCTTCCCACCCCCACCAAGTGCACAGAGAAGGAAAGTTTCCCAGGGAAGAAAAAAGCATCAGATGCCCTACGCTAATTATGATTATTTAGGAAACTGAATTGCCCACACACTGTTAGGCTACATCCACATCAGCATTCCATTACGTAGACTGAGCTCAGCACCCACCACTACCACCCAAAAAAACCCCACATAAACGGAGAAAAGGATATTAGATGTTCAGAATTTTCAGCTTTTAACAATCGAAATAATAAAGTTAGCAGCAGATTTCAATTCTTTATAATTGTGTGTAATTTTAGGTAAACAGAGAAAAACATCATACTCAAAGTCAAGGGGAAACAGTTATGGTTGCAACTCTATCCTTAAATAACCATATTGTGGTAAGTATTGTAAAAGGCTGCACAAAAGCACATGATCTTACATATTGCATACTCAGCAGCATGGACATTTCAATCTTTGATGGTTCAAGTCAGACCCTACAGTACCCTTTTGGCAGTTACTGGGTAGCTGCTTACATTTGATTCCTTCCTCCAGGATGTCTCTCTGGCAGTGGAATAATGGCCTAACTTTGTACAGCAAACTGCCTTTTAAACTGCATATCTACTTGTTACGGGGCAGAACACTTCAGAACCCAAATACGTAGCTTCTTAATAGCATGGATAACAAACGGTAAAGAAATACAGATAGAAAAGCCCAGCAGAGGAAGCTAAGAAACAATTACTAGCAGACTCCACACCAATGCAAGCTCATGTCCGAAGGGACATCATGTGTGGGTTACAGCAGCCCTAGATTCCCTTCCCCCATTCAAACCACCCTGTCTTATATTAATCTGCAGCTACAATGGCCCAGGACGTTCGGGAAGGATGAGGGCTGTTGAGGTTTTTGCTATTTGAAATTCATCTCTCAGTAAGGAAGGTTTTTGAAATTCATCTCTCAGTAAGGAAGGACTGCAGAAGGATGAGCGGAGAACACACAGCCCGGGAAGAATGCGGGCAGGAGAATAACCTTCTGACAGCCCCTTGCCCGCTCCCCGCCCGCTCGGACAAGGGGTCCCCGACAGTTCCCTGCCATCACTGCTCTCCACGGTGCCTCGTTTGCAGAGGGACGCACTCAGGCTCAGAGCCGAGGATTACCAGCATTACCGCTGTCAGTGGCTACTTCGCTTTACCCATCGCTTTTACCGCAAAAAGTGGGACATAAGGAACCGCGCACCCGAGGAGACAGTTTACAGGGAGGGACCCAAGCCCAGACCTCTGGCCTTTCCCCTTCCTGCATGAAAGCTGTGTCCCCCGCACCCCCCGCTACGGCTCTTCGGGACCCCTGGGCCTGGCAGGTGGAGCCGCACCCCGGCAGGGGGCGCCCCTTCCCCGCTGCCCACGTGCCCCCCGCGGGACGGCTCCCGGTGCCTGCCCCGTTCCCCCCTGCTGGCAGCCGCCCCCGGGAGACGGACCCCGCCCCGCCGCCGCCGGCTCCCGCGCCCCCTCCCGGCCCTTACGCTCGAAGTCGGAGTCCTCGTCCTCGTCGTCCCGCCCGGGCTCCTCCTCGCCGTTGGACTCGGTCTGCATGGGCTCCCCGTCGAAGCTGACCGCCTTGCGGCCCCCGGCGGCGGCCTCCTGGTCGCGGGCATCCCGCAGGCGGGTGAAGTAGTCGGCAGCGAAGCCCAGCAGGTCGGGCGGCCGGTGCCGCAGCACTTCCACCGTGTAGCCCTGCAGCAGCTCGGTCAGGCCCGGCGGGATCTCGATGCTCATCGTGCCGGAGACTGGGGCCGCCTGCTCCGGCTCCCTGGGCTCCGGCGGGCTCGGGGCCTCCCTCCTCAGGGCGCTCGCTGACTCCCGCCTCTGCTGTCACACAAGCCGCTCCGAACAGTCGCTACGCGACTGCGCATGCTCTGCGGGAGGCGCGGGGCGGAGCCCGATGGAGGAGCAGAGCTGCGCATGCGCTCAGAGGTAAGACAAGTCCTGTCCAGAGGCGATAGGGGTGAGGATGCGCATGCGTCACAGTAGGGACACGCGCAGAAGGCGCGTCCTCGGATCATAATGCACTAAACCCGCCCTGGGGGAGGAAGGGGGAATAATGCGCATGCGCATAGTGTGGGTTGACTTGAAAAAGAAAGCAGTACGCGTGCGCAGCAGAAGAAGGCGGGAACCTGATGTGATGGGAGCGACATTGGGAGACCCGTTAGTTCCAATCACCTCGAGCGTGCCCTGCCTCTCGAGCCTCCCTCTCCTGCCCCAGCTATGCCCCCTCTGCTGGGGTGCGGCGCCGGTTTCCGCGACCCAGGCCTCCGCTTCCTTCCTCGACGTGGGGGAGGAGAAACCCTCTTCTCAGCCCTCGTCTCCGTTGCCTGAGCCCCTCCCGCGCACACCCCCCCCAACTGCCTGGGGGGAGGGGCCGAGCCCCTCCTGTGCGCACACCCCCCCCAACTGCCTCGGGGGAGGGGCCTAGCCCTTCCTGTGTACACCCCCCCAACTGCCTCGGGGGAGGGGCCTAGCCCTTCCTGTGTACACCCCCCCCAACTGCCTCGGGGGAGGGGCCTAGCCCTTCCTGTGTACACACCCCCCAACTGCCTCGGGGGCAGGGCAGAGTCCCTCCTTTGCACACACATCCCAACTGCTCTGGAGGAGGATCTGGGCTTGTCCTCTGGCCACTACTCATGGAGTTGAGTTCCTCTACTACCCACACCCATTTTTCCCCACTACCAAGAAGCCCCTATTCTGGCTCCTCCTAGATCTTTTATTACATTTTTTGCTTGACTTCTCTCCCCATCTTCTCATTTACACACAGCCAATCTGTGGCCCCACAAAGTCGTGGGACCTCCTCGTCAACCTATTGGCAATGGCCAAAGTGGCCGTCTATAACACCAGGGAGGGGATGTTGGCTGAGGGGGTTTTTTGCGACTGTGGGGCCTATTTCCGGTCCTCCCTCCCTTCACGTAGCTGGGCGGAGTTCCTCTGGGCAGCATCCGCTGGCTCCCTTGACACCTTCTGCTCAGTGTCCCCTTTAGGTTCTCTCTTTCTGACCCTTTGACCTTCTCACCCACCCTTGTTTTCTTTTTTGTTGTCCTCCATAATTAGTTGAGATCCCCAGGCTCAGTGGATCCTTCCCAAGGGCTGGGAGAGAAGGCCTTAGGGTCCTTCCCCTGGAATTTTCAATAGGACCAGTGGCCAGGATTCCCAGGAAACATGATTAGCCTGCTGTCAGTTCTTAGGCAATTTTCACTTCCCTGTTCCTCATGGCCATCCTGCAGACAACTGAGGGGATGAGAGTTGCCCTTCAGTATCCCCATCTGTAAAATGGCAATTGCAATATACACCTACATCAGTGGAACTGTGAAGATTAATTCTTCAAGACTTTTGAACATACAAAACATCCTGTAAGTGTTACTTATGTTATTTTTGTTATTACATACATCAGGGGTTGGACGGAGCTGGAATAGGCCAGTACATGCTGTCACTATTAAATTGGACCTGTCTGTTTCTTCAGAATTTAAGCTTTCATTCTGGGGAGGGAGGGGGGTGGGAAATAGTTTCTGGCCCTGAGAAAGCTCGGAAGAAAAGTTTGGGAACATGAGACTGTAAAATGCTGTTTCAATGAACCTGGAAACAGACTGAAACTGTGCTTATGAGTAAGGCTAAGTTTTTGTCAGGGATAATTTTAGTAAAAATCACAAACAAGTCATGGGCAATAATGAAAAATTCACAGAAGCCTGTGACCTGTCCTTGACTTTTACTAAAAATACTTGGGCAGCTGGGAGGGGGAGGGGGCTGGGAGCTACAGGGTTCCCCTCTGCTTGTGGCTCCAAGCTGTGGGAGTCCCCCCTGCCTCCTGCAGCGGCCTGGAGCTCTGAGGATCCTCCCTGCCACCTGCCGTGGCTGGGAGCTGCAGGGGTGTGTCTCTCCCTCCCCCCGCCGGTTGCAGTAGCCAGAAACTCCGGGGTCCCTCTTGCTGCCCGCAGCGGCAGGAATCCCCGCGGCCATGGCTGGGCGCTCCGGGGATCTCCCTTGCCCCCTGCAGTGTCCAGGAGCGGCGTGGGTCCCCCCGCTGCCTGTGGTGGCTGGGAGTGGCGGCAGGGAGCTGCAGTGCTCCCCCCTGCCATCTGCGGTGGCTGGGAGCTACGGGGATACCCCCCAGCTCTCTGCCTCTGCAGGCAGCAGGGGAGCCTGCAGCTCCCAGCCAGTGCTGGCTGAAGTCACGGAGGTCTTTGAAATCACAGATTCCGTGACCTCCGTGACTATATCGCAGCCTTATGAGTAATATCTACCCCAGTCATCTTAATTTATGTTAACCCTGAAGCCTAATAAGGGTAATTTAAATATCTATGTAATCTGTTTCAGCCTTCCATGGTTGGCATATTCATTTCACGAAGCTGACCACCTGGAACAATCTGGCTGATTGCTCTTGAAGCTGAAGCAGCCAAGAGTCTGTCTTTGCTGCTGAGGCAAAAGTGATGAATGAAACCTTTTGAAAGGGCAACCTGGTGTTCTGCATATTGCCAACAAATAGAAAATGTGTGGGCAAGACTGACAGTACCCTGAATGAACTTTATTGAATTAAGTTATACCTTCTTTATCTTTAGGGTCCATTGCATTAAAAATGCAATTGTGTATGTGTTATCATGGGAATGTATGTATGTAACTTCTGTAGGAGACTGAATACAATCTCTGGAAGGTATTGTGAACTTCAAAGGGCTTTTTGGAACAATATGTGTGAAGTAGATTTCCTAGGAAGTACATGGGGGTAAGGAGAATGCAACTGACCCACCTTGAATTCACCCTTTTGAAGCTATATTCTAGGGAGGAAACCCCATCATGTACTAATTATGTGTTCCTGGAAACTCCAGATCAAAGACCCTGAACTGTGCTTGTTCTGAACAGAAGCTGTGATGAACTTGTGACCACAAAAGAAACACTTTGGCTGGGGTTTGGAAGGACTGCTCTAGCCAGAGCTCATGTTAGGGTTGGGGTGAACTCTGGTAGGCTTATTAGCATGTGTGTAGGTCCTTTTATTGTTTTTAATGTTTTCTCTGTCGTGCTTTAACCTTAAAAATAAAATAGGCTTGCATAGAAAGAACTGTGGTAAAATAACTGTTGACAATCCCTCTATTAAGAAAAGGAGGGCTTGTGGCACCTTAGAGACTAACCAATTTATTTGAGCATAAGCTTTCGTGAGCTACAGCTCACTTCATCCATGGAGGATGAAGTGAGCTGTAGCTCACGAAAGCTTATGCTCAAATAAATTGGTTAGTCTCTAAGGTGCCACAAGTCCTCCTTTTCTTTTTGCGAATACAGACTAACACGGCTGTTACTCTAAATCCCTCTATTATTAGCCTCTGGAGAGAAAGCAAGCCTCTGTTCTCGGGCAGTCTGTCTCTGCTGGGAATAACACAATAAAGTCAGGGAACTGTTCACCCGGGAAACATACTGGTCAGAAGGGAATGAGACTAGGTTTCCACCCAAGAAAGGCAATGCCTGGGGAGTTGGCAGCCTGAGAATGTATGACCCTGCTGGACCACTGAGGAGAATTATAGGTGCTGTGGCCCTGAATTTAGCAAGGAATGCTACTATCTGGTCAGTGATCAGATGGGCACCAGAAGCTTTGGTGGTACAATAAGATTGCCAATGATGGATGTAGATTGAACATCCAGACAGACTTAAGGACATAGCTAGCGATTGATCTAGGTGGTGCTCAGTCTTCAAGAAGACTATGTCCTTTTGGGATTTACCATGATCATGATATAGTGTATTTCATTTCTCATATGTTTTACCAGAAACATCCAGGTGTTCTGGGGTTGTGGATGAATTTTGGGATTATGGATAGATGAAATTTGAATAGAGTGCCACCACTTTTTTCCAATTTGACTCCTGTGTATGTGCTGAAAAGCCAATGTGATGTTTTATACGAGAGTAAACGCTAGTCTGAGATCAAGAAGTTGGTCCACAGTGCTTTAGAAAGTAAATCCTCCAGAAGTAGTGGTATGAAATTGAAAACATAATAAGAACTAGAAACCTCTTTGTTGTTGGTGCGCTGGTGACTGCAGATTACAGACTTTTTATTTTTTTAAACATCCACCAAGATAAATTAGAAGAATTAGGATTCAAATCTCATTTCATGTGTTAGGAGGCTACCTGAGATCAGTCTTCAAGAGATGTTCTAAGGAGGATTTGACTTGACATTTTATTGTGCCAAATTAATCCCTGATATATCTCTACTGAAGTCAGTGGAATTACTTCAGGGATATATTTGGCCAAATAATTCAGAACACAAAAAACTGAATTATCCCTATTTTTTGGTTCTGATTTAAAAGTTTAAAACAGTTCCAAACAGCAGCGACTGAATTTGGAAATTCATTCTGCAAAACGTTACCCAGAGAGATTTCAGGTGATAAGTGAGAATCTGACTTTTTTTTTAAATGTTGGAACAAAGAAGCAGTTGACCCCTTTATACAGCTCAGTCGGAAAGCAAACGATATAGAACCTGCTGGTAATTCACAAGATTCAACATTAGTGATACTGTAGGATGACTAGAGGCCAAGATGCAATATATATAATCTAAATCAGCATTTTCAGATTGGCAGCTTCTTATCTGAAGTAAAATTAATTGCCCCCTACATTTATTGTAAAAGTAAATAAGTGTATCATTGATATGCTTATTTAATATGCATGTATGTGTTTTGAGAGAATACTTGGACTTAAAGGATAAGGGTGTATGAGGAGTGGGGGAGCAAGATTTTCTTTACTTTAGCTTGTAATGTTTTCAAGGCTTCATGACCCATGGATTGGTTTTTTGTGACACTCCTCCTCCCCTCCCCCAAAAACCACTGGTCTAAAGAAACAAGCACAGGACTGGGAGTCAGCAAGTCTTAATGTCTAGTCCTGCTTCTACCAATTATGTGGTCTATGGTAAGTCCCGATCCTGCCTTAAATTTCTCCATCTGTGAAATGGATTATAATATATTGACCTACCTTATACTGATGAGGTGAAGGTTATTTGCTTAAAATGTGAAGCAGTTTGTAAATTCAGTATAAAATTTGTGTGTGCACATTAGAGAGAGCGAAAACAGTGTACTGCATTATGGAGCTTTCACTTATATTTTTTATTGAAGGCATGCACATGTACCACGGTATCTATTTATGTGCACCCTGAAGGCCTGGCAGACATACAAGTGCTGTCTACCCTCTTCGTGGCTTGGGACGCACCTAAGACTTGAAACCCACTGGGAACTATAATGTTGGAGAAAAAATATGCTTGCCCAGCCTTGAGAGGAATAAGGATGTTGGTTTGGTGACACCAAAGGTGGTGTCGGTGTTAATACTTTTCTTTTCTTTTTCAACTGCAGAAAGGGTCAGAAACCAACATGTATTTTAATTATGAGCTTCACTCTCGCATCCAGAATTGGCTGAGACTATTTATGACGTGTTGGTTTGCTCATGTGCCAAGAGTTCCTGTAGCTTATCCGTGTGGCTCTCGGTCCACTCCCCCATACAGACAAATATATTTTATTCATGGTTGTTGAACCAGGGACACTACTGAAGACACCCAAGTCTCCTTATTCAGTGCTCTTGCTGAAATTTTTTTTGTGTACCATGAGGGAGGCCAATTAGAAATCTTCTGGCATTTATTATGGTACTCAGTGTCTCTGTTACAATATGTTCATTGTAATTCTGCTTTCATAATTTGGTTTGGGGTAAGCTTGTTTTTATATCAATATAAAATTAAATAAAAATACAAGACAGAGCCTTTTTGATGAGATATAGCAAATCTCTCTGAGGACAAAGAATTAAACTGTCTTTCCTTACACTGTATGGTAGACACACCTACCAGAAGCAATGTACTTTTCTCGGAAGATACTTTATTACGGTTACAATCTCACCCCTACTCCACCACCTTATCTGTGGTCTGTTACCAGAACACATTGCACCAGCCCAGTATCTGTCTGTGTCTAGACTGGTAATGTAAAGCTTAACGGAAAATGGCCTTGATTGATAAGAGAAGACTCAACTTCGCTGCCATATCCCACAGGGGTAAATGAGGCTTCTGGCAAGTTCTTATCTCCTTTGGCTTTTGGGTGCTAGGACTGTTACTGTTGGTAAGGAGGTCTCTATAAAGGCAGTTTTCAGAGTAGCAACCGTGTTAGTCTGTATTCGCAAAAAGAAAAGGCGTACTTGTGAAACCTTAGAGAC
Organism: Natator depressus; assembly: GCF_965152275.1. Classification (NCBI taxonomy): domain Eukaryota; kingdom Metazoa; phylum Chordata; order Testudines; family Cheloniidae; genus Natator; species Natator depressus. The sequence goes on along the minus strand of NC_134240.1, from coordinate 1,629,229 downwards.
TAACAAATTTATTTGAGCATAAGCTTTCGTGAGCTACAGCTCACTTCATCAGATGCATTCAGTGGAAAATACAGTGTCCAGTTTGACCAATGTACATGGCAGAGAGGCATTGCTGGCACAGGATGGCATATATCACATTGGTAGATGTGCAGGTGAACGAGCCTCTGATAGTGTGGCTGATGTGATTCGGCCCTATGATGGTGTCCCCTGAATAGATATGTGGACACAGTTGCCAATCATGTGCCAGCAATGCCCCTCTGCCGTGTACATTGGTGAAACTGGACAGTCTCTATGTAAAAGAATAAATGGACACAAATCAGACATCAAGAATTATAACATTCAAAAACCAGTCAGAGAACACTTCAGTCTCTCTGGTCTCTTGATTACAGACCTAAAAGTTGAATTCTTCAACAAAAAAACTTCAAAAACAGACTCCAACGAGAGACTGCTGAATTGGAATTAATTTGCAAACTGGATACAATTAACTTAGGCTTGAATAGAGACTGGGAGTGGATGGGTCATTACACAAAGAAAAACTATTTCCCCATGTTTATTCCCCCCCTCAACCCCCCCTGTTCCTCAGACGTTCTTGTCAACTGCTGGAAATGGCCCACCTTGATTATCACTACAAAAGGTGTCCCTCCCTCCGCTCCTCCCCCTCCCCCCTTCCCCCCCCCCCCGCTCTCCTGCTGGTAATAGCTCACCTTAAGTGATCACTCTCATTACAGTGTGTATGATAACACCCATTGTTTCATGTTGTCTATGTATATAAATCTCCCCACTGTATTTTCCACTGAATGCATCCGATGAAGTGAGCTGTAGCTCACGAAAGCTTATGCTCAAATAAAATTTGTTAGTCTCTAAGGTGCCACAAGTACTCCTTTTCTTTTTGTAAAGGCAGTATGCACTTTTAAAAAGAAATCTTGGCAAGTAGGGAGAGGAAAAAGGGGAGTCTGTAGTTCCAAGGGAGTAAAATTATTTCTCTTTCCAAGTCTCTTGCACAGCAGCCAGCCACTTGGCTATCCCTTGCTTTTGGCACTAGACGGCACTTGTACCAGTTTTGAATGTTTGTTGATAATTTTCTCATTTGTCCCCGTGTGTGTAAATCTGGTTATTTATATAAAAATGTGTTACCAGTAAATATTAGTAAGGCTCTAAGGAGCTATGATGTATTAGTCTTCTGATGTTTATATGTCCATACGCAGCAATCAAACTCAGATAGAGGAAGAAAACACGCTATAAAGGAGACTAGCAAATAAACACTGGGGCTCTGTTTAGCTTCTGTCTGAAGGTCAGTGGACAAAGAGAGGAGCCTCCAAGGACACATGAAGCACATTTCAAAGCTATTTTATTCCATGGTTCATTTAATATCTTTGTACTCTTTTATTTTGTGGGTGTGGGAACTGATAGCAAGTTTGTGTAAGAGACTTGTCCCTGTCAAGTGAACTTGAAGTGTAATATCCCCCTCTCTGTGCATATTTATAGCTGATAATAATCTATGCCATCTCTCTAGCTGTACATTATATCTTTTCATTAGAAAAATCCCTTTATCAGCAGAATGCTAAGGTTGCAAAGTCAAGAACTCAGGAGTTAGAAAATGACTGACTGACCAACTTAATTCTGTCCCTACTATAATTGCATAATCACATTCTACTTTCTTCCACAAGATCCCTGCCTTATTCAGCATGGGATGGAAAAAGACAGTGTTGTATAGTTAATGAGACCGTGGTCCATAGGACCCCTAGGTCAACCATTTTTCTAGAGTAATATTTTTCTAATCCCTCTTGCCACCTGATAACTTTTTGTTATTTCTGTGTTACTCCTACTCTCAAGCCCGCCAATTTTGACATCTCCCCCCCCATCCTTACCAAACTCTTGTGCTTTATGTGCAGGGTCACAGTGAGAGTAATAAGAGATGCATACCAAACAGCATTGCTCATGCTTGTACCAGGAGTGGCAGGGTTGCAAGGAAAGTGGCAAAATAATCCATGTTACCTTTTACTTGGAAAAATTATCAGATTAGTCTTCCAGATTGTCTCTTTAGAGGTGAAATAAATAACTCTCTCTACGTAACTACTTCCCATAATTAGTTATTTTTTATAGTGCTGTCAGCACTGATCTGAGCACAGCAACACAGATGTTATACATAATACCTAACTTCTATTGTGCTTGATTTGGTGCCTCTAACCTCAATTAAGTGTCTGCAACCCAATGTAGAATGAGGATAATAAGGAAAAAGAGAAGGAGTACTTGTGGCACCTTAGAGACGAACCAGTTTATTTGAGCATGAGCTTTCGTGAGCTACAGCTCACTTCATCGGATGCATAGCATATCGTGGAAACTGCAGAAGACATATCTTCTGCAGTTTCCACGATATGCTATGCATCCGATGAAGTGAGCTGTAGCTCACGAAAGCTCATGCTCAAATAAACTGGTTCGTCTCTAAGGTGCCACAAGTACTCCTTTTCTTTTTTCTTTTTACGAATACAGACTAACACGGCTGTTACTCTGAAACCTGAGGATAATAAGGGAACATACTAGGTGTTCTGCTGGTTGATATTAACACTTGCCAGTGATCTGCTAAAAAAAAACAAAACCAAAAACAAACTATTCCAGAACGGCCCAGAAAAAATAAAGATCAGAAGAGAGCCTTCTAACAAAGAGCCAAATGCTGCCCTTGCCTACAGACCTTCTCCTCTCTGAACCATCCAGTCATGGCCCAGATCACTTTAACTGTGTAGATACTAACATTTGTGAGGTGTATGTGACACTACGGCCCATATTCTTAATTGAGATATTGTTATGATATGAATATGGCATAACTAAGATGTGTTCTATGCAAGATGGTTCATGTGAGGTATCACTGGAAAGGTTATGTTTTACTGAATATGATTATCCTATTTATATGCATGTATCATGTTTGTATCTAAAGTTAGGAATATGGATTATGTATCAATTACAAAAGTGTTTGCACCTGGGGAACGCCCACCAGAGAGAATGCAATCAGTCTGGCTGCCCCACCAGAGAGAATGCAATCAGTCTGGCTGGTTAGTCAGTGGGCCATTAGGGAGGACAGTGGAACTCTGAAATTGCTAATCTCTCACCTTCCTGAGAAGCTTCCTGGGATGCTGCTTTGACACTGCAGGGTCATGTGATCGTGTCCCCTGGTACTGTACCCAATCTTAGCCTACTATTTTTCCACTAATAGGGGGCGGGGACCAAACTGGGAAACCAAAGATTCCCATCATATGTACATCCTATTTAAATCAGAGAAGTGAGTTAATCTTGTTCGGTTCTTCACTGAATCCCCGCCCAAGATGACTGCTGAAAACACTTTACAGCACTGCAACTTTCTTGCTCAGGGCTGTGAAAAAACACCCCCCTGAGCGCAGCAAGTTACAGCACTGTAAAGCGCCAGTGTAGACAGTGCACCAGACCTGGGACCTGTGCTCCCAGCGCTGGTAGCTATTCCCCTCTCTCCCAGAACTATGCCGTGGCTACACAGCCACGTTAAAGCACTGCCATGGCCAGCACTTTAACGTTGCTAGTGAAGACATGCCCTAACACTGGTCTGGGAAAGAAAGGACTGGACCCAGGCTAGAAGGTGTCTGGTCTGTGAAAGGAATATCTGGAGTTCTAAGCTGCAAGCAAGAGCAGTTTATCTTCAAGAATCTCTGCAACCTGCTTAAAACAACATTTAGAGTGAGAAATTACTACTTGCAGCCAGTTTCTTTTGTGTATTAAGTTTAGTGTGCGTATTTGCTTTATTTGCTCAGTAATCTGCTTTGATCTGTTTGCTATCCTTTATAATCACTTAATCTACCTTTTGTAGTTAATTAACTTGTTTTTGTTTTTTCTAAAACCCATACAATTTTGGGTTTACACCCCAGAGGGAGTGAGCGCTTGAGTGCTGGGAAATCCCCTAGCTGATTCCTCCCAGGCAGAGCTGATTTCAGTGTCTGTGTCTTTCTGCAGCTGGGCGTGTCCCTGCCTGTGTGTGTGCGCCAGAGGAGGCTTGAGGGCCTGGCACAGCAGAACAGGGTGAGGGAGCCCAGGCTGGTGGAATGGGCGGGCTCATTGAGACTCCAGTACATCAGGTGGCACCCTGGAGTGGGCAAGCAACCTGTCACAGGGTGTTTTCCCTATCACAGTATTGTTCTAATTAACATAATCTAACAAAATAAACAGCATAAAGACTAGATCAATAAGCTTGTAAAATATGTTGACAGAACGAGTCAGAATACTCAAAACATTGTGACCATGAGCCCACATAAGACTCGCTTGGTGCCAGTTCCCTGTGACTAGATGTCTGCTGGTCCTTTCTGGCTGTGGCTGCAACATGGGAAGAAGGAGGATCCGGGCCAGTCAGCCTCACCTCAGTCCCTGGAAAAATCATGATTCCTCAAGGAATCAATTCTGAAGCACTTGGAGGAGAGGCAAGTGATCAGGAACAGTCAACATGGATTCACCAAGGGCAAGTCATGCCTGACTAATCTAATTGCCTTCTATGACAAGATAACTATCTCTGTGGATGAGGGGAAAGCAGTGGACATGTTATTCCTTGACTTTAGCAAAGCTTTTGACACGGTCTCCCACAGTATTCTTGCCAGCAAGTTAAAGAAGTATGGGCTGGATGACTGGACTATAAGGTAGATAGAAAGCTGGCTACATTGTTGGGCTCAGCAGGTAGTGATCAATGACTCCATGTCTAGTTGGCAGCCAGTATCAAGCGGAGTGCCTCAAGGGTCGGTCCTGGGGCTGGTTTTGTTCAATATCTTCATTAATGATCTGGAAGATGGCGTGGATTGCATTCTCAACAAGTTTGCAGATGACACTAAACTGGGAGGAGAGGTAGATACGCTGGAGGGTAGGAATAGGATACAGAGGGACCTAGACAAATTAGAGGATTGGGCCAAAAGAAATCTGATGAGGTTCAACAAGGACAAGTGCAGACTCCTGCACTTAGGATGGAAGAATCCCATGCACCATTACAGACTAGGGACCGAATGGCTAGGCAGCAGTTCTGCGGAAAAGGACCTAGGGGTTACAGTGGACAAGAAGCTGGGTATGAGTCAACAGTGTGCCCTTGTTGCCAAGAAGGCCAATGGCATTTTGGGCTGTATAAGTAGGGGCATTGCCAGCAGATCAAGGGACGTGATCGTTTCCCTCTATTCAACATTGGTGAGGCCTCATCTGGAGTACTGTGTCCAGTTTTGGGCCCCACACTACAAGAAGGATGTGGAAAAATTGAAGAGCATCCAGCGGAGGGCAACAAAAATGATTAGGGGACTGGAACACATGACTTATGAGGAGAGGCTGAGGGAACTGGGATTGTTTAGTCTGCGGAAGAGAAGAATGAGGGGCGATTTGATAGCTGCTTTCAACTACCTGAAAGGGGGTTCCAAAGAGGATGGATCTAGACTGTTCTCAGTGGCAGCAGATGACAGAACGAGGAGTAATGGTCTCAAGTTGCAGTGGGGGAGGTTTAGGTTGGATATTAGGAAAAACTTTTTCACTAGGAGGGTGGTGAAACACTGGAATGCTGGTGGTGGTGGAGGTGGTGGAATCTCCTTTCTTAGAAGTTTTTAAGGTCAGGCTTGACAAAGCCCTGGCTGGGATGATTTAGTTGGGGATTGGTCCTGCTTTGAGCAGGGGGTTGGACTAGATGACTTCCTGAGTTCCCTTCCAACCCTGATATTCTATGTACCTTCAATTTACTGCATGTCTGCAGTCTCTCCAATCCAACTTCTGCTTTCTAACATCACTGGAGATGTGTTTATACCCTGTAACATTGTAGATATTAAAGACAAAACCTTCTGTACTCTTTCTGGCAGAGTGAATAATGTTAACAAAAGAGAGAATGAGCCTGGGCTTAGCAACCAGGATGTAGAGATCCTTCAATGTGATATACAGGATAAAACTGCTTTTGTTTGTTTTTCTTCTTAGTAGGAGTGCTAAGAAAGTCAAAGTGACTGAGGCTTTGATGCCCCCCAACAGAATGAATCAGTTTGTACTTGGCAGAAAACAAAATTATTTCAAAGCATACCTCTTTTCATTAAGCTTTTATTAAAATTATCTCAAAGAATGAATATTGCACATCTCTTTTAAAGCTAAATGAAATTGTTACAGAATTCTATTATCACCAGTAGCTCATCCCAGACAGACTAAGGGTATGTCTTTACTGCAGTTAGATATCTGGGGTGGCCCATACCAACTGATTCAGGCTCCAGGCTGAGCCTGAATGTCTACACCACAATTAAACAGCCCCTTAGCCCGAGTCAGCTGGCATGGGACAGCTGTGGGTTTTTAACTGCAGTGCAGACATGTCCTGTATAGCAGTGTTCTCAAAGCCGGTCCGCCGCTTGTCCAAGGAAAGCCTTTGGTGCGCCCGACCGGTTTGTTTACCTGCCGTGTCCGCAGGTTTGGCCAATCGCGGTTCCCACTGGCTGCGGTTCACCACTCCAGGCCAATGGGGGCTGCGGAAAGCAGCGCAGGCCCTTCCCACAGCCCCCATTGGCCTGGAGCAGCAACCCGCAGTCAGTGGGAACCGCGATTGGCCGAACCTGCGGACGCGGCAGGTAAACAAACCGGTCCGGCGCGCCATGGGCTTTCCCTGAACAAGTGGCGGACCGGCTTTGAGAACTACTGCTGTATAGTATTTTAGGGTAAAATTCAGCCCTGGGCATAAGCCAGTGTAATTTCATTGAAAACCAATTGTCATAACCATACAGCTAAGGGTAGCCTAGAATTCCTCCTTACCTGTATGGGGTTAAGAAACTCAAATAACCTGGTTGGAACCTGACCAAAAGAACCAATGGGGAAAGAAGATACTTTCAATTCTGGAGGGAGGCTTTGTTTGTGCTCTTTGTTTGTGTGTTCTCTGGGGAAGCAAAGAAGCATCAGGTCAGAAAACTCCTCCTAAAATCCTCCTAAAATGAGTCTCAATATTGCAAAAAGAGTAAGTAAATAAGGCAAGGCACATTAGATTATCTTTTGTTTTTAGCTTGTGAATTTTCCCTGTGCTAAGAGGGAGGTTTATCCCTGTTTTTTGTAACTTTAAAGTTTTGCCTAGAGGAGAATCCTCTGTATTTTGAATCTGATTACCTTGTAAAGTTACCTTCCATCCTGATTTTAGAGAGGTGCTTCTTTTACTTTTTTGTTCTTTATTATAAAGTTCTGTTTTTTAAGAATCTGGTTTACATATTTCGTTGGTATATCATTCTCAAGCCTCCCCAGGAAAGGGAGTGAAGAGGCTTGGGGGGATATTTTAGGGAACAGGGACTCCAAGTGGTCCTTTTCCTGAATCTTTATCTTACTCACTTGGTGGTGGCAGCAGTACCCATTGAAGGACAAGGAAGGATTTGTGCCTTGGGGAAGTTTTTAACCTAAGCTGGTAGAAATAAGCTTAGGGGGTCTTTCATGCAGGTCCCCACATCTGTACCCTAGAGTTCAGAGTGGGGAGGGAATCCTAACACCAATAGTTACATCACTTACATCAAGGCTGAATTAATCAATTCTCTATATGAATCTGGCTTGGATAGTTGCTGGCAAGACATTCTTCTGCATTCAGTGATAATCTTGAACTATCGACAAATTGGGGGGGAAATCTGTTCTACTGAATAGGAATTCCAGGCTTTAACTGACCCAACTGATTATTTACACAGCCAACACTGACTCTATTGATTACACTTACCATTCTTTAAACAGAGAACCTAAATCTCAAAACCTGTGATCTTGTAACATGTGCCATATTCAACTAGGAGTGTGCTGACTGCTGCACAGGTCTAAAATTAAACATCTTTGGAGTTTAAGTGTTAGGGCCTCATGTGACCCACACATCTTATCATAGCAAAAAAAATATTCAAAGAGCCATGTCAGATGGGGTGGGATCTGAGTTACTACAGAGAATTCTTTCCTGGGTGTCTGGCTGGTGAGTCTTGCCCACATGCTCAGGGTTTAGCTCATCACCATATTTGGGGTCGGCAGATTGGCAGAGGCCCTGGGGGTTTTTCACCTTCCTCTGCAGCGTGGGGCTCGGGTCACTTGCTGGAGGATTCTCTGCACCTTGAAGTCTTTAAACCACAATTTGAGGACTTCAATAGCTCAGACATAGGTTAGGGGGTTTGTTACAGGAGTGGGTGGGTGAGATTCTATGGCCTGCGTTGTGCAGGAGGTCAGACTAGACGATCATAATGGTCCCTTCTGACCTTAAAGTCTATGATTCTATGAAAAAGGTGAAAAATCTTTAGGGGATCCTGCACTGTAATATGCCGTCTGATCTATCAGAAACCATGTTGTCACAAATGACATTGAGCATAGTTTCAATAAACTGTTGAACAGAGGTAAAACCTATAGGGTATGACCACACTGCAATAAAATAAACCTGTGGCACCAAGTGTTAGAGCCCAGGTCATCTGACTCAGGCTCACAGTGTTTGGGCAGGAGCGTGGCTCTGAGACTTTTCCCCTTTTGGCATCAGATCAAGCCCAAACATTGACACTGCAACTTTATAGCTCTGCAGCCTGAGCCTGCTGACCCGGCCATGCCATGCTCTTTATTGCAGGGTGGTAATACCCATAGGCTCCACATCAGAGAAGCTTTGTGGAGTTTCCTGAGGAGGGAGTTCAGGATTTAGACCATAGAAATTACTAGACATTTTAGATACCCTTTCCAGATTTCTCATCTGGTCTTTTCAGTGCTCAGCTGAAAATCTGGAGCTGTCTTTAACTCCCCACTCCCCTTTTCACCTCACCACATAGCCTGTGTCAGCCGCTACTTGCACACTCATCCTGTGGAGTAATATAGACAAGCATCCGTGCTATTATTACAGTTCCTTTCTTCGTGGCTTTTCAGAATCACTCCAGCCTGTTCAGAATGTTACTATCACCTTCTCACTTGTATATGCAAATACCATCACATCTTCTCTGGTCTTATATTCCCATTTGGCTTCCTATTTACTATCATATCCATAACCAAAATCTCATCTTCAGGGAACTTTATGACCAAGGTACTATCCATGAGATCCATGATCTCATTACCCTATGCCCTACTATTTGCCCCCTCTGTTCTACCAGTTCTGGCCTTCTTTCAGTCTTTTATTCCTCTTTCTCCTCTGTCAAAGCTCAGTCCAATAATGATGCTGCACCAACTGTCAGTAACAATCTTGCCTTCCTTCCCCTGTTTATGCTGATAATCAAAGCTGTTAACAGCTCGATCATTACAGTTTCCAGCAATTTATGTCTCTCTCCTCCTGTTCTTGTACCTGCTCCATAACTGTTGCTTTATGAACATATAATATTAAATTGTACTGTATGTGGCATGTACATTACTGATCCTCCCATTTTTGGTTCTTCTGAGTGCTGGCTTACTACTGCCAAGAATTAGACATAAAACTATGATAACTGAGCTTAATCCACCATATCCCTAACTTTTTTTAATTTTCCTTAAACCCTTTTATGAGCTATATTACATCCATTAGCACTAGCTTTAATTAAGCTTGTAGCACAGCACGCAGTTCAATTTACCAATAATTTAAAGCTCAATTTGGTGTCATAACCATTTCTCTTCAGAGAACACTAGCAAGAGCTCCCAGTTGTTTTTTCCTGCCATCCATCACATGCTGTGCTTTAGCATATATTATAAAATGTTAGTAGAAGATTGACTAGTTCAGGGAATTGGTAATGTGAATGGAACCTTACCTCTAGGCTACTTCTTCCAATTCAGCTCAGGCCCCTCATGAATAAAAGTAATTTGCCTCTGACTGCTGTTCGGTCGCCAATATGAAATAAACTGATGGTCACATTTCAGTTGCAAGTGAGGCAGTGGCCGCATCATAACATTTGGACTCCTCATTGTCTGTCTCAGCAAAGGGACCAAAGATTGAATGACTCTGAAACCTGAAATAGCTTTGCATGTCACTGGGAGGTCCCTCCAGATAAGAGTTAAATCAGTTTGGTATCAAGAGCTTCTTGCACTGATATGGTGTTGCAAATCCTCTCCTAAGAATTATTAGGGGACTTCCATGGCTATTAAGGGCTATCAGCCCAGCACCTGCTAGCAGTATTAAATTCACATTAAAAAAAGGGGGAAACAATGTAGTTTTTAAGAATGCAGTTGCACAACCTTCTGTACAGCTTGCTTAGACATGCCTCTCCATTGACATCTAGTGTCCATGCAGACAGAGCTTCGGACACCTGATATTTGTATTTAATATTTGTTTCTAAAACTTTCCTCTAATGCTTTTTCCATATATAGTTACTATGAACTCTTATTAATAACAATAGGACAACATAGTAATGAGATGGTGAGAAATGATGAATCAAATTTCAACCTGATGATCAAACTGCACCAAATCCCAGTTTTGAAAGTTTGGTTTAGTTTTTAGAAGAGTGCCTTACTTGGCCTAGAGTTTGTTCTCTCCCAACAACCTTTTGTCTTTGAGTTTGGAAAACAGCTACACTTGATCCTGGGATTTCTTATGCCATCCAAATCTGCTGCCAACTCCATTTTCTTGGTGTAGAACATCTTCAGAAACCCTACCAGAGCCTTCTTGTGGTGTAACCTTTTTTCCTCCTTCCCTCAAAGGTAGTCCTGCATGTAAGGCTTTAAGTACCTGACCTTTATCTTCCTCAACTGCTTTTTGCCAGCTTGTATTCCTCATGACTGTGCTCAATTCTTACTTTCTGCCATCACTTAAACTTTTCCTTCAGTTTCTCTACTGCCTCCTGTACATCATTTGACCACCACCACATTGCTTTGCCATGAAAATTTTCTTCCTTTTGTTTGGCCACAGACAGCTTTTACACTTTCTGTAATATGGCTGGAGGTTTTCTTAAGCCTCCCTGGCATCATGGTGTTGGTCTAGTAATTGTCCAAACTCCATAGAACCTCATTCTTCAATCTCAGACTAACTTCCCTATCCACAAGCCTCCACCATTTTATCCTTTATTCCACAACTTGGAAGTCCATTACAGCCAGTCTGTATTGCGCTGGAATCTGCTTTCCTAGAATGAATCACTTTACAGTCTCCCACATTTTTTAGATCTCTTCCTTGTCAGGAACAAATCAATCTGGGACCTGGTGGCACTGTTCTTATAAGTAATTAAGTGTTCCTTCTTCTTTACAAAGTGTGTACAATGAGGCCATGGGCTCTGGCTGACTCCAAGACATCCTCACCAGCTACATTTCTAGTTCCAGAGTTTCATTCTCCATGACAAAAAGAAAAGGAGTACTTGTGGCACCTTAAAAAGAAAAGGAGTACTTGTGGCACCTTAGAGACTAACCAATTTATTTGAGCATAAGCTTTCGTGAGCTCCAGCTCACTTCATCGGTTAGTCTCTAAGGCGCCACTAGTACTCCTTTTCTTTTTGCGAATACAGACTAACACGGCTGCTACTCTGAAACTTTTCCTAGGTGGACTGTCTGGCACAGCTGATGATCCCCAACTACCATGCACAATCTGGTTCTAAGGCACCATCCATCCACATTTCACCTCCCCCCTTCCAATTAGGAATACCTCTTCCATGAGAGGGCAAGAAGTAGAAGTTTAGCTGTCAGAGGCGATATATATATTTTGCATGGGTCTCATGAGGCATTTTCTAGGAAGGGAGAATTCTTCATCAAACCCATCTCAGCCATGACAGCTCTTTGCCCTTATCTCATTTATATTTATTTATATAAAATTTTACAAACAAAAGTGAGACAGAGGCCCTGCCATGAAGAACTTGCAGTCTAAATATTTTAAGTCTGTTAATATGTTAACTTTCATTACCAGAAGTTAAATAAGTTTGACAGGTACATTCAGTTTCTGGCTTAGCTAAATGCCACTAGCTTTCAAAGCCTTTAGGATCCTAGCGTACTCGGTCTGTGTTTTGTTTTGTTTTTAAACTTTAATATGTATACTTCTAATTTTGATGTTTGTAATTAATAAGATAATGATTTCAGCATTCTAATTTCTCATTCCCCTTAAATAGGGTACTTAGCTTCTGTGGAGAGGGAATGGCTTGAATTATCCAATGACAAGCCCTCTGGGCAGCGGAGTGGCAATAAAGGTTATGATGGGATTGCTATGCAGTCTTCATTACCCAAAAAGATGTTACGATTGATGGTCTCTGCTGTAAGACTATAGAGAAGATAACACCACCCCACCTAAGACCCATGTGGGGTATCCCCCCCTCCTCTGAGCCACATGGACTTGGAGAGGAAAAAAATTCAACAGAGAAGTGATCCCTAGGTGCTATGGAAATTCTAGCTGACAGGCACAAATGTAAGGAGCAGCTATTGCAGCTTTGAGGGAAGGGGGTAACATAGGGCGCAGGTGGGACATAGTTGGGGCCACCACTGCTCTCCCAATGGCCTGTGTACAGGGGTGACATCCGTGGCTGCTCTGCAGGGGAAGTAGGACCCATCGCTAAGATTTTGTGACAATTATTTTTAGTAAAAGTCACAGATGGGTCACAGGCAACAAACAAAAATTCACTGAGCCCGTGACTTTTACTAAAAATAACCGTACAGGCCGAGGCAGAGGCGCACGGCCCCAGCTGCAGCCCCGCCGCAGGGCAGGGGCACACGGCCCTGGCGGCGGCCCACGGTGCAAGCCCTGAAGCTACGTGGGGCACATGGCCCCGGTAGCAGCCCCTAGCACAAGCCACAGGGCTACATGGGGTGCACGGTTCCAGCAGTGGCCCCCAGCGGGGGGCTACATGGGGCGTGCGGCCCCGATGCAGGGCGCACGGTCCCAGCAGTGGCCCCTGCCACAGCTCCAGCCATGGCTTCAACTGCTGACAGCTGAAGCTGAAGAAGTCTCGGAGGTCCGATAAAGTCACAGAATTTGTGACTGCCGTGACCTCTGTGACTAAATCATAGCCATACCCATCGCTCTGACTCTGCTTTTACATTCTATCCCTTTCCCCATCCTTTGGCTGTGTTAGACAATACATATGTTAGGGATAGTACCTTCTGTGTGGTGAACACACTGAGAATTTTCTTTCTGGAAGGAAGGTATCTGTTTCTTTCCATATTGTACTGTTTTGTTTTTAAATAAGTTTGGCTACATTCAGTTATTTGGTCTTGAACAATTTTAAGAATAAAGTGGTGAGCATAGTCAAATGGTTGACTACACCTTTTTGCTCAATTGGTGAGCCAGCCAAGAGCCAATTAGCCAAGTATTAAGTCAAACCGGTTTGGCATGGGGTCGAAACCTAGCCATCTGGATTTTGGATAGTAAATCTTACAGAGCAGGAGTGGCCAAACCACGGCTCTTTTTCAGTTAAAGTGCAGCTCACAGAGCTCCCCCCTCATTATCTGACTACCAGACTTGGGAGAGGGGCTGGCGCTTCTGTCCTGTGGCGGGGTGGTAGGGCTAGGGCAGGGGCGGGCAAACTTTTTGGCCTGACGGCCGCATCGGATTTCAGAAATTGTATGGAGGGCTGGTTAGGGGAGGATGTGCATCCCCACACAGCCAGGCGTGGCCCGGCCTCTGCCTCCTATCTGACCCCCGCTGCTTCTCACCCCCTGACGCCCCCCCCCCGGGACTCCTGCCCCATCCAACCCACCCTGTTCCCTGATGGCCCCCCCGGGACCCCTGCCCCATCCACCACCACCCCTGTCCCCTGACCGTCCCCAGACCTCCCGCCCCTAACTGCCCCCTGCCACCCCATCCAACCCCCCATCTCCTTCCTGATTGCCCCCCCGGGATCCCTGCCCCATCCAACCACCCCTTCTCCCTGACTGCCCCCCCGACCCCTACCCCATCCAACCCCCCTCCATCGCTCCCTGCCTCCTTACTGCGCTGCCTGGAGCACCGGTGGCTGGTGGCACAGCTGCACCAGGACAGGCAGCCGCACCGCCCGGCTGGAGCCAGCCACGCACCACGCAGCGCAGAGCACCGGGTCAGGCCAGGCTCTGCAGCTGCGCTGCCCAGCAAGAGTTCGCAGCCCCGATGCCCAGAGCATTGCGCCAGCGGCACAGTGAGCTGAGGCTGCAGGGGAGGGGAGACAGCAGGGGAGGGGCCGGGGGCTTGCCTCCTGGGCCAGGAGCTCAGGGGCTGGGCAGAACGGATGTGGATCATGGGCCATAGTTTGCCCCGCTCTGGGCTAGGGACTTCTGCCCTGCAGCAGGATGGCCAGGCTAGGGGCTCTCAAACTTCTGAAGATTATTGTATGTGGCCCATGGGGTCAGTAAGTTTGGCCACCTCTGTTATAGAGGTTGGACTTTAGGGATTATGGATCCTAAGTACACTTGTAGCAAGCTAGCCTGGGCACTGGGGAAATCTATAATAAGTGCTGCTTTAGTGAAATGCCTTTAGTGAAATAACGGTTTAACAGAAACTAATAAAAGCAAACTGCTTTTCTGGGCATAGAGCCATACTTTAAGAATATATTGCAATGAAACATTTTCTCAGCAAAATGCCCAGATACAGCAAAAGTTAAAACTGTGAAACACCAAAGCCCACAAATTAAGAGTAATGATGGCCAAAAAATAATAATAAATTATTTCTCACATATTTTATAAGAATATATGTACCTAAATATGGAAACAGGACATGAGGCACAGAAACAACCCTGGGATTCATTATGTGAAGTAAAAGTTAAACAAATAAGGAAACAAGGAACTAAAAGAATCAAAATAAGAAATTTAAAAAGCCAATGGAAGGTATAGGCTTCTGTAAATACCCGTTTTGCTTACAGTTCACAAGAAATGAAGGGAAGGCTAGGAGATTGGCAGTGTGCAGCCAGCAAGAGGGACAGAAGGGGGAGGGATAGCTCAGTGGTTTGAGCATTGGCCTGCTAAACCCAAGGTTGTGAGTTCGCTCCTGGAGGGGGCCATTTAGAGATGGCGGCAAAAATTGGGGATTGGTCCTGCTTTGAGCAGGGGGTTGGACTAGATGACCTCCTGAGGTCCCTTCCAACCCTGATATTCTATGATTCACAGACCAAGAAGTTAGGTTGGCAAAGACATGCTAAAAATATTAAACATGTGTGGAGTGACCCAGAAGCAGTTAACTCTAGCGAGGAAGGGCACTCCTATAATCCATTTGGAGTGCAGACAAAAGCAACAGGCAGTTGGGGCACAAATTGAGGTTCTGTGGGAACAGATAGAAACACCCTATTCTCCTTCCAGAGCTGGGATAAAAACCAGAGGTCCTGGTTCTCAGTCCTCTCTTCCCTCCCCCTTCACAAAACCCCACTCCCCTCTCAGAGCTAATAATATAACCTTCCTTCTCTAATATTTTTACATAAGGGTCAAGTTTTTCCTTTGTCCTGTCTCCTTCCAAGCCATCCCCTTTCCATTTTTGTCTTGTATTCCTCACTTGGCTCAGATTACTAAACTCAAACTCACTGTGGCTGCCTGTACTTTAAAACGCTCTCACAATCTTAATTAATCTCCTTTCGCTCATGTCTCCCTCCATTCCTACACTGTTTCCTCCTTAAGTTATAGTTACAGAAACAGAGCAAGTGGGAAAGAAAACAAAAATAATCAAAATGCTTAGGGTAAAAATTTTACTTGAAATAAATCCAGTAAGATAAATAATTAATGCTTCAGCAATGCAATAGCTAAAGAGACTTGTGACTTTCTTGAAGATAGTTAGCATTTTTGTTGCTTAGCAACCTGCACTAACCAATATATGAAACATGGGTTGTTCTTATTTCTATATAGTAGTGTTCTTAGTTTATTTACTTTATCTTAAGTTAATTAAATGAATACAATGAAGTGGCAAATAATTTGTGATTTTTATCCATTCTTATTAAGTTTTAAATAAAAGGCAATACTCCTTCTAATTAAATGTTTAATGCTTTTGTTTAACTGTTTTGTAAAATGCATTATCTTAATAACTTTAAGCTCTTAATGCCTTATCTTGTAGAGTTATAAATACAGTAGGCACCATTCATCTTCAATTGTAAGCTTATGTATGTTGTCCTGTTTGTGAGTCCTGTGAATATTTTGTTTTTACTTTTTTGTTGCAATAAAAATCAATTTTGCACTCAGTTTTTTTAAACATTAGTTCTACCATACTGTTAATATTATGGTTCGGTCATAACCACCATAATACCAGTTGTGGAATTTTTTTGCGAAACTCAAAGGCTTCAGTTATAAATATGCATACATATGTTTCTGCCTCAGTAAATAATTCAGTTGCACATTAATGCAAAGGTAATAAAATCTTAACTTTTTTAGGTTTTTATAAATTTGTTTGCACCTTTAAATATTAAAATAGCTATTTTTAAGCACTTTGGCTATAATGTACTTATATATGATGTCTGGTTATGTTACAAAATGTTAAAGCTAATCAAATAGATTTCAACAGGTTACTTTTGTTTCCCAAGCACAACCAAGGCCTTGTCTACACTACACCGTTTTGTTGGCAAAAGGCAGCTTTCGCTGACAAAACAGTGGAGGTGTACACATTACAAAGCTACTTTTGGCGGCAAAACAAAACCACCTTGGTGGGAGGCAGAGCTTTTTGTGGCAAAGTTAAAGCGACAGAGTGTCAGTGTAGACACTACTGCTCATTATGTTGCCATAACTGGCCTCCCCCAGTATCCCACAATGCCCACCATGACTGCTCTGCTCATTGTTTTGAACTCTGCTGCCCTGCATCTAGCTACGCAGGCGTACTCCCCATCCCTTTGAAACTGCCAGGAAGCTTTGCTATTCCTCAGCATGAAGAGCTCACAGAGCTGTTCAGGATGCTGCTCTTGGTAGCTGAGGGGGCTGTGGGAGAACTTGGAGGGAATCACAGAACAATTAATACGGACTCCTGCTCTCCCCAGCACTAGGAACGCAGCCACTGCAGGGGGGACTGCTGTGCTGTGCAGAGTTGGAGACTGATGTGGGGGAGTGCCCCCCTCTCCCTGCCTCAGGTTTGGTTGCTCAGGCTGCTGTCTGAACTTAGAGACAGCAAGCTCACACACACTTCCCCAACATACCATCTGTTTCTGTCTCTCCCCTCTCACACACACACTCTCTGTCTCTCTCCACTCCTCACCACAGTTCAGTTGAAAGGTGGCTGGCAATCCCATGGGACAATGGGATTGAGAAAACTGCATTATGTGAGGCTGTACCTGCCCCATGAGGCATTGCAAACCCTTCCCAAAGCACCTTGCAGCCAGTTGCACAGTGGGATAGCTACCCACAGCGCACTGCTCTCTATATCGATACAAGAGCTGCTGTTGTGGATGCACTCTGTCAGCACAAGGAGTTGGACATGAACAATGGTTTAATTAATGCACTTTAATTAAAATGGCATAAGTTTTGTTGACAAAACTCTATAGTGTAGACATAGCCCAAATGTTGTGAAAGTTTATTACCCTCAGTGTTTGCATAAACATCCATTTAAACTTACTTTTGCTTTAATTTTAATACTATTTTCTTTGGTGTTTTGTTAAAATAAATTAAAGTTTGTGCTTTCAAATATTTAATAAGTTTAATTGCTATAGCAAGCAAGTTCACTCTTAAAAAGCTTGGGTAAACATTCTGTTGCTAAACAGAGTGGTCAGAAGGTAGAGCTATACCTCTTCTCACAGAAGATTGTAAGCACATCTTAGCAGCTAAGCACCATATTTATTAATGCACATGTTAAAGAAGTAAAAATAAATGTCTATGCAAAAGCATCAAAAACAGGAATATTTGTTCTAAAGAATTAAGAAATTCAAAACAAAAAGGAAAAATGTATTTTAGCAAAGGAGTAAAAGGAGAATAATTAAAGAGTAGAAAACCAGGTCATGGTTCTGTCATACGCTGTACTGAAGCATAACTTCTGTCATAGATGGCTTGGTCCCCATCACATTGTGAACAAACTGATCTCATCTGTGTATAAATTAAGGTTATGGAGGGAAAAAAAGTGAAGAAGTGTATTATGTTAACCAGCTTAAGCTGTTTAAGGGTCCATCCCACAGACTGGAGACACCAGAATATATCAGTGCACAATGAAGAAATCTCCAGATATTTGGAAAAAGAAAAGATAAGGTGCTTTATTTATAACAGACTGGTCAACTAAACTTCAACCAACTGTATATGGACTATTGAGTACACAATTGACTATCGAGACATTAGCCCAGCCAGGTCTAACTCAATTTGCATATACCTCATTGGAATATGGCTAAATCTGTTCCTTGGGCAAAAGCAAAATGTATTGTTGTATACTACTTTGTTAATAGAATAGCATCTTATCAGAAATGTACATGAGACTCAGTGGCTGAGCAAGAGACTCTGCAGTCTGCTGTCTTTCAAACTGGGAGACACCAAAATTTAGATGGAATTAGTGATTCCATTTAAGGATTATTTGGATCTGGAACATGGCTGATATGGAAAATATAAAAACACTAACAATTTTGCGCATCAGGCAGTGAAAACAGCCTCAACCCATAATTCATGGCATTGAGGGTATAGCTACTGAGGAACAGTATAGGCTGCATAGTATCGCTATGCAGTTGAGCCAAACTAGTAAAAATTAATGAATACATCACAGAAACTAATAAAGCAATGAAAAATCATGTAGGTAGAGAAATTATTTGCACTGTTCTTGGGAGTTGTGTTAACTACCATAACCCGTTCATTAGGGAATACTAAAAAAGGGAAATTGCCTGAACTTATTACTGATATGATTTAGTAAAATTGCTTATCTTCAGTGTATAACAAAGGTTATTGTAAATTGTCAGTCTGTTAAATCAAAAAAAATTCCACTTAGCTCAATACATAATTTGGAGTCAGTGACCCCACATCCTAATAGAGGTACATCCTTTTCAAAACAATCATGCTTAGTGTTGGACGCAATATATATTTCTTTTCTGGTCTCTTTGCCATATTTGATAAGTTGGCTACTGTCCATTCTGTAGGTTACCTGGAAGACAGAGTGTACAAGGAATGTCTGGATGTACCTCAGCTACTGATGCATCACTTAGCAACACGGATGTGAAGGGCACTGCACTTGGCTTCTTGTTCTGTGAAGGGGTATCTATACATGTTTTTATGTAATATGTAAATATGTTTTTGACATTGTGATTTGAGTGTGTGGCTATGTAGGCCTGTACCAGTATATTTACTCCTGGGGGGAATTCTGCGCCACTGCACGTGCACAGAATTCATTTCCTCCACACATTTCTTTGCTTCCCTGCAGAAAAATGCCTTGTGACGGGGAAGTAAAGGAAAGCCACAAGAGCAGTCACACGCCCCTCCACAGCAACATGGGCACATTGTTTTGGGTGCCCAGAGCACCTGGCAGAGAGGCAAGTCACTATAAGGGGAGGGGCAGAGATGGGATGCCCCAGATGGTGGCTTTTACCCTATGCTGGGCTCAGCTGATAGTGTCAGCTGGGCTAGGGAGGATGGGACTTCCTCTTCCACTGCAAGGAGTGGCTGAGACCAGGTCAGACCTACCCCGAGAAATCTTCCCCACCTGCAGGAAGCTCTGCACATGCACACACCATGCTTCCTGTTCCCATCGCGCCTCAGCCACAGAGGGAGGGGGTCTCTGTATGGGGAGCTGCTCCCCTACACCTAACCCCTGTACATCCCCCCCATACCCAGACCTCTTGCCAAGCCTCCCCCAACACCCAGAACCACCCCACTGAGCCCCCTGCCAAGCCCCACCCCTGCACCCAGACCATCCCTCACTGAGCCCCCTGCACTCGAACCCCCACCCCACCAAGCTCCACTCCCCCAGCACCTGGATCTCTCTGCTGAGTCCCATGGCCCCTGCACCTGGAACCCCCCTTCACAACAAGTCTGTGCATCCAGAGCTCTCTCTCTCACACACACACTCACACACTCACACTCACTCTCCCCACCAAGCCACCTGCACCCAGATTACCCCACACAGAACTCTCTCACCCCACACTAAGCCCCTCCACACTTGGATCCTGCTGGGCTAAGCCTGCCTGCCCCACACCTGGATCGGGGGCCAGGGCTGGGCATGCATGCAAGACTCTCTCGCTTGCTATCTTAGTGCTCCTGGCGTGGAGGGGCAGAGCCCTGGGGTGTTTCTGGGGCAGGCCCAGCCCTTGCGCTGTGTTAGGGTCAGCTGCAGCCTCACTACTGAGCCTGTGTCCAGGGGGTTGGGGCTGCAGGGTGATCACCCACCTCTGTACAGTGAGTGGCCTGTGCTCCCTGATACCATGCTGGAGCCTCCACATTTATTTACTGACAAAATTTGCAGAATTTTAAATGTGTGCAGAAGTTTTATTTTTTTGGTACAGTATTCCCTCAGGAGTATATATTGAGACAGGAACATTAGCCTCTACTATCTCCTGCCCTGTAAAACTTACGAAGTGGCATTGGTCAGCAGTAAGAGTGACCCATAATACGAATGGATAGTATTGTGTAGTAACTAAGAAGAAATGTATGTATGGAGAGCTCACTTGTGATGACATTGCTCCAAAAAAAAACGTTCTTCTTCTCATGTACATACTATAGTTCAACCCACATTGTTAATCCCTATTCCACTTTAAGTGGTAATAGTTTTAAATTACCTTAATTATTATAAAAGTGGCAAAGAGTCCTGTGGTACCTTATAGACTAACAGACGTATTGGAGCATAAGCTTTCGTGGGTGAATACCCACTTTGTCAGATGCATGTAGTGGAAATTTCCAGAGGCAGGTATAAAAATGCAAGCAAGAATCAGGCTAGGGATAACGAGGTTAGTTCAGGTTTCAGAGTAGCAGCCGTGTTAGTCTGTATCCGCAAAAAGAAAAGGAGGACTTGTGGCACCTTAGAGACTAACCAATTTATTTGAGCATCAGCTTTCATGAGCTATAGCTCACTTCATCGGATGCATTCAATTCAATCAGGGAGGATGAGGCTCTCTTCTAGCAGTTGATGTGTGAACACCAAGGGAGGAGAAACTGCTTTTGTAGTTGGCTAGCCATTCAGTCTTTGTTTAATCCTGAGCTCATGGTGTCAAGATTAAACAAAGACTGTGAATGGCTAGCCAACTACAAAAGCAGTTTCTCCTCCCTTGTACTGGTTGTGGGGATAAGCTATCACTCTCGAGCTATCAAATCAGTCCCTTCCACCAGCTCCAAGTTAATTTAAAATGCTTCTGAAAAGTAGCCCAACTACAAGAGAATCTGTATTGAAAGAGGGTGCTGCATCATAGAATCATAGAATATCAGGGTTGGAAGGGACCTCAGGAGGTCATCTAGTCCAACCCCCTGCTCAAAGCAGGACCAATCCCCAACTAAATCATCCCAGCCAGGGCTTTGTCAAGCCTGACCTTAAAAACTTCTAAGGAAGGAGATTCTACCACCTCCCTAGGTAAAGCATTCCAGTGTTTCACCACCCTCCTAGTGAAAAAGTTTTTCCTAATATCCAACCTAAACCTCCCCCACTGCAACTTGAGACCATTACTCCTTGTCCTGTCATCTGCTACCACTGAGAATAGTCTAGAACCATCCTCTCTGGAACCACCTCTCAGGTAGTTGAAAGCAGCTATCAAATCCCCCCTCATTCTTCTCTTCTGCAGACTAAACAATCCCAGTTCCCTCAGCCTCTCCTCATAAGTCATGTGTTCCAGACCCCTAATCTTTTTTGTTGCCCTTTCCTGGACTCTCTCCAATTTCTCCACATCCTTCTTGTAGTGTGGGGCCCAAAACTGGACACAGTACTCCAGATGAGGCCTCACCAATGTCGAATAGAGGGGAACGATCACGTCCCTCGATCTGCTCGCTATGCCCCTACTTATACATCCCAAAATGCCATTGGCCTTCTTGGCAACAAGGGCACACTGCTGACTCATATCCAGCTTCTCGTCCACTGTCACCCCTAGGTCCTTTTCCGCAGAACTGCTGCCTAGCCATTCGGTCCCTAGTCTGTAGCGGTGCATTGGGTTCTTCCGTCCTAAGTGCAGGACCCTGCATTTATCCTTATTGAACCTCATCAGATTTCTTTTGGCCCAATCCTCCAATTTGTCTAGGTCCCTCTGTATCCTGTTCCTGCCCTCCAGCGTATCTACCACTCCTCCTAGTTTAGTATCATCTGCAAATTTGCTGAGAGTGCAATCCACACCATCCTCCAGATCATTTATGAAGATATTGAACAAAACCGGCCCCAGGACCGACCCCTGGGGCACTCCACTTGACACCGGCTGCCAACTAGACATGGAGCCATTGATCACTACCCGTTGAGCCCAACAATCTAGCCAACTTACTACCCACGTTATAGTGCATTCATCCAGCCCATACTTCTTTAACTTGCTGACAAGAATACTGTGGGAGACCGTGTCAAAAGCTTTGCTAAAGTCAAGAAACAATACATCCACTGCTTTCCCTTCATCCACAGAATCAGTAATCTCATCATAGAAGGCGATTAGATTAGTCAGGCATGACCTTCCCTTGGTGAATCCATGCTGACTGTTCCTGATCACTTTACTCTTATGTAAGTGCTTCAGGATTGATTCTTTGAGGACGTGCTCCATGATTTTTCCGGGGACTGAGGTGAGGCTGACTGGCCTGTAGTTCCCAGGATCCTCCTTCTTCCCTTTTTTAAAGATTGGCACTACATTAGCCTTTTTCCAGTCATCTGGGACTTCCCCCGTTCGCCACGAGTTTTCAAAGATAATGGCCAATGGCTCTGCAATCACAGCCGCCAATTCCTTTAGCACTCTCGGATGCAACTCGTCTGGCCCCATGGACTTGTGCACGTCCAGCTTTTCTAAATAGTCCCTAACCACCTCTTTCTCCACAGAGGGCTGGCCATCTACTCCCCATGCTGTGATGCCCAGCGCAGCAGTCTGGGAGCTGACCTTGTTAGTGAAGACAGAGGCAAAAAAAGCATTGAGTACATTAGCTTTTCCCACATCCTCTGTCACTAGGTTGCGTCCTTCATTCAGTAAGGGGCCCACACTTTCCTTGGCTTTCTTCTTGTTGCCAACATACCTGAAGAAACCCTTCTTGTTACTCTTGACATCTCTTGCTAGCTGCAGCTCCAGGTGCGATTTGGCCCAGAGTAAGAGTGAAAGCCTGGAAGTAAAAACGTTGATTAAATACATCCAGGCTGGAGTATTTATATAGTCAGCTAACCTAAACAAAGGCATATGAATAAGGGGGTAAATGTGATGTGGTATCTCATTCAGAGTAGTGCCTTGGTTTGGATGCTGGCAAAGCTGAGGTAGTAGCCAAATGGAGTCCTTCATTCCAAACATTTTATGATAGTTAAATGTCTATAAATCTACGTTTGTATCCATTCCTGCCCTGCTCGACTTTCTGTCTCCATTCATCCCTGACTTTTCATCCCCCAGGTAAAACGTCAGATTCCAACAAGTCCCAATTCTCCTATCATTTCAATGGAATGAAGCAGCAGCTGCAGTCAAGAGCCTGTTGCCAAGCAACACATTTCAGCTTCCCCATGGATTTGGGTTACCATAGTGACAGCTGGGGGTGCAGATGCACTAGACTGAGTGGCATAAAAGCAGCTGCCCCTTGAAAAGCCAGGCAGCTCTGTCCTGAAAGAGAGACTCCTAAATGAGCAAAGGCAGATGGAATAATGAGCACAGGACTGTGTGTTCACAACCTGTACTTGCTATTTATATAGTGCTGAGGGAGAAAATGAGACAAGGTCCCTGGCCAGAGGCGCTTACCAATTTATACAGATGACACAGCAAATAAAGATAATGTCAGCACAAAGGTGTGGGGGGATTAGTTGAGTGGAACAGATGCTGGGGCCATCCATCTTGTGGTTTACATCATCAGAACCTACAAACAAAATTACATCTTCATAAATGATCTGTGTGCATGTTATTTTGTTACAAAATGTAGCTACCAAAGGAGGCAGTCTTGTACTTATAAAGTTAGTGCAGTTTTGTGTCATTGTGGATAGACATCACATTCCATTTAGCCTGCAGGGGATTACAGCCTTGTCTTATATAGAGAGATTTTCCTTCAAATGCTGCAGCGGGATGCAGCAACCTGTTCCTGCAGCTATAAGAAATCCAGGCACCAGACCCAAGTTGTCTGCAGGAGTTCCATGGGAAAATGCTGATGAGCTTTCAGAGGGCTATAGCATAGTAGACCAACTATCCACAATGGTGATCAGTTACTAAGATAGTATAGCTTGGTGGATGAGAAGTCTGGGATGAATGGAGATAAGACTGTGTGCAAGTGGCACTAGTCACTGATGATAGGTTCATTTGGCTACATAAATATATTATTAAGAATGGGAGTGGTGAGACATATAGAAACGTGAGAATTTTGGAACTATTTGGATATTAAGTAAGCAGAGAAACTGGGGGTTGGTACATTTTGTGTTGACATACAACCTCACAGACACTGTTGGAAACAAAAATACAAGAAACGCTGGAGAATATCATAAGTGGGATGTGATGGTCCAGGCTTCCACCAACCCGTCACCTTGATGTGCCTGCTCAAGAGGTGAAAGTAACTTAAAGGACTTACCGGTACACTGGAGTCCTAAGCGGGGATGTGGCCTCAACCGGAAGAGGCAGGGCCTTTAAAGATTTAAAGGCCCCGGGGCTCCCAGCCACAGCTGGAGCCCCGGGGCCTTTAAATCACCCCCAGAGCTTGTAGCTACAGAGGTGGCTGGGAGCTCTGGGGCTTAGGGGCAATTTAAAGGACCCGGGGCTCCAGCCACCGCTACTGCTGCGGTGCTCCGGGCCCTTTAAATCGCTGCCAGAGCCCGGCTGCCGGAGCCCCAGGGTGGCGGCGGCAGGGCTCGGGTGGCGCTTTAAAGGGCCTGTGGCTCCCTGCAGCGGCCGGAGCCCCGGGCCCTTTATATCGCCTCCCAAGCCACTGCAGGGAGCCCCGGGCCCTTTAAAGCGCCGCCTGAGCCCCAGGGTAGTGGCCGGAGCCCCGGGCCCTCCAAATCACTGCCGGAGCCCTGCCACCACTACCCCGGGGCTCTGGCAGCCAGGCTCGGGAGGCGATTTAAAGGGCCAGTGGCTCTGGCCGCTGCAGGGAGCCCCGGGCCCTTTAAATCGCCAGCCTGGGGAAGCCGGTCCAGCACAGCGTACTGGCTCTTGCTGGTATGCCATACCGGACCGGACTGGCTTACTTTCACCTCTGTGCCTACTACAGATTGAACATACACCTTATTTTATACCCCTTAGCCCGCACGCTTGCAAGTCTGGTGACCATATGTAGATTGCCTCCTGGCCCCCACGCATGAGTGGCATTCTGGGGAATCATAATTGAGGTTCTGACTGTTCACATAAGCTACATGCATCAAAATATATTTGCCAATATTTCAAATTGCATTAATGTGTTGACCTCAGGGTTACACGCACCCCAAAATCCCCTTGAAATCCATTATTTCAAGATTGTCTTTTCAGAGTAACAGCCGTGTTAGTCTGTATTCGCAAAAAGAAAAGGAGTACTTGTGGCACCTTAGAGACTAACCAATTTATTTGAGCATAAGCTTTCGTGAGCTACAGCTCACTTCATAGGATGCATACTGTGGAAAATACAGAAGATGTTTGTTTTTATACACACAAATCATGAAAAAATGGGTGTGTGATCACTCTCCTTACAATGTGTATGATAATCAAGGTGGGCCATTTCCAGCACAAATCCAGGTTTTCTCCCCCCCACCGCCCCCCCAAAACAAACCCACTTTCCTGTTGGTAATAGCTTATCTAAAGTGATCACTCTCCTTACAATGTGTATGATAATCAAGGTGGGCCATTTCCAGCACAAATCCAGGGTTTAACAAGAACGTCTGAGGAAGGGGGTGGGAGTGGGGGTTAGGAAAACAAGGGGAAATAGGTTACCTTGCATCATGACTTAGCCACTCCCAGCCTCTGTTCAAGCCTAAGTTAATTGTATCCAATTTGCAAATGAATTCCAATTCAGCAGTCTCTCACTGGAGTCTGGATTTGAAGTTTTTCTGTTGTAATATCACAAAAAGAAAAGGAGCACTTGTGGCACCTTAGAGACTAACCAATTTATTTGAGCATAAGCTTTCATGAGCTACAGCTCATTTCATCGGATGCATACTGTGGAAAATACAGAAGATGTTCTTATACATACAAACCATGAAAAAATGGGTGTTTACCACTACAAAAGATTTTCTCTCCCCCCACCCCACTCTCCTGCTGGTAATAGCTTATCTAAAGTGATCACTCTCCTTACAATGTGTATGATAATCAAGTTGGGCCATTTCCAGCACAAATCCAGGTTTTCTCCCCCCCCCCCCCGCACAAACCCACTCTCCTGTTGGTAATAGCTTATCTAAAGTGATCACTCTCCTTACAATGTGTATGATAATCAAGGTGGGCCATTTCCAGCACAAATCCAGGTTTTCTTTGTTCTCTTGTGGGTTCTCTATCACAAACTACATATTGTAAAAAGTCCCTGTAACCTTGTAACCTAGATCAAACACTTATGCTAACATGTCTATTGATGCTAATTACCAGGTGGACTTTTAGTGATACCAAAATATAGCAACAATATTTTAAATCATGTTTTCCCTCATTTCCACGATACTGTTTCCTTAAACTGCTCATCCTAGCATATAATTTATAATACCAACAGCTTGACATAAGGAGTTCCCAGATCAGGACAGATGTCAGAGATCAAGAACAAGTAGCCCATGGACTTAAATGGGAATATTCATGTGAGCAACTGCTCATAAGGAAAGTAAGGAGCTCATAATTTGGTCCATAGGCGGCAAGTATCCAGATCGCTTGGGGAGAATTTTCAGAAGCAGAGAAAACACTCAAAGCTGAAGAATTTAGGCAATCAGATAGCTGCTCTTGCTATAAGAAACTTTTCTCCCTTAAGACTTGTGCAGTAGGAGGTCTCTTATCTGTTGTAATTAGTTCTTGAATAAATGGCATCTCCTGAACTCGTCTCTGCATCCAGCTTCCTCTTCTTTAGCTGCCCCATCACAGCTCCAAAGTCTTTTCTAAATAGTGGTTTGCAGTAACATTCTCTGACTGCTCTTCAGGAAACAAACTAAACCTGGGTAGTGCTACACACAGAGCTTCTTACCTTGATTCCTTCAGAAAAAGTTAGCCTGCTTTAAGGGGACTAGCACAGATTGTAATCTTCAAAGGCATAACCACATGCTGTAAATCACATGCTGGTGACAGTCTTATGCCTCCCTGAGTGTATTGCCTGACAAACGTTTAAACAGTAAAGCACTGGCTCCACTTATAAACTAGCATGACTCCTGCTGATTTTGGATTCCATCTCCCTACATCTGCTTCCCCAAGCTATTGCACTTTCCAGTAAGCTATTGGCAGTCCCAGCCTCAGAATCCAAGACCCTGTTGATTGTATTTGTACAAGGTATCTAGCCTGTGGGAAGTATTTCTCAACCTGTGACATTTTGCACTGTTGTACTAAGCATGTGTGCAGTTTTCTCTGAACTTTATCATTCCAGTTGCACAGACTATGACAATGGTTCAATTACATCAGTAGCCCATGGATTATCTTTTTTTAATTTCTATTGCAGTAGTGCTTAAGGAAGCCATCATACTTACAAACAAATACTACAAAGACAGTCCCTGCCCCCAGATGATGATCAAGGGTGTCACAGTGCTTGGAATGGGTCACAGCTGAGAGAACCGGTCACAGCTGAGAGAACCAATCTCAGGTCCGACTGTCAGAAACAGGGCAGACACCCAAACTGGTGGTATATTTTATTATTAGATTTCACCAGACCAGTAACAAAATGTGTGCTCCTGAATCACTACATTAGTTTTACTATGGAGTCATAGACAGTTCTCCTTAGGCTCTCCCAAGAGTCACAAATTAAATCTAGGTTTCAGAGTAGCAGCCATGTTAGTCTGTATCCGTAAAAAGAACTGGAGGACTTGTGGCACCTTAGAGACTAACAAATTTATTTGAGCATAGGCTTTTGTGAGCTACAGCTCACTTCATCGATCCTCTGACCTGCCTCCCACATAGGAGATCAAAGAGAGCAAACCCAAGAGATTATTGGGGTACACCTCTATATGCATACAGAAGGAACGGGAGCAACAAATCCCAGTCGCTCTTGTGCCTGGAAACACATTCTAAGCATGGCTTTCAAAGTTCCACTGAATCTTTCCACAAGGCCATTAGTTTTGGGATAAAAACAAAAACATCTGAAGAAGTGGGGTTTTTACCCACAAAAGCTTATGGCTGAATCAATCGGTTAGTCTTTAAGGTGCCACCGGACTCCTCGTTGTTTTTGTGGACACAGACTAAAACGGCTACCCCTCTGATAGTTTTAGGATAGTAGGGTGCAGCCTTCAGATGCTTCACTCCACACAATTCCCGTAACTTTTTGAAGACAACAAACATAACATTGGTAGCACAGTCTCAATTTCTCTGGGGAACCCTACTCTGCTCAAGATGGTAAACAAAGCCGCAGCCACTCTTCCAGCCTCAATATTACACAGTGCTGCGGCTTCTGGGTACCAGGTAGCAAAATCTACCACCACAAGAATATATT
The DNA here is from genome assembly GCF_965152275.1 of Natator depressus. Lineage (NCBI taxonomy): Eukaryota > Metazoa > Chordata > Testudines > Cheloniidae > Natator > Natator depressus. The sequence continues at coordinate 1,600,840 of NC_134240.1, read as the reverse complement.
TCTGCCTACTCCTAGAAGATTGAAGGAGAGGTCCTACAATATCTACAGACACGCTGGCATAAACCTCTTTAATAACAAGCAAAGGTTGCAGAGGTGCCTTTAAAGCCTTACGCTTCTGGCATAAGTCACAGCTTTTACAGTAATCCTTCACTGTCTGAAACATATGGGGCCAGCAGAAATTTTGCTTTAGCCTGTGCCTGTTACAGGGTTTTTCTACACCCAAATGACCTGCGAATGAGCAATCATGCTAATTGGAGCAAATCTCTTCTATATCCCTCAGGCACAACTATTTGCAGACTTCCTAAGGAAGCCTCTTCTTCCCTGAAGTAGCTTCTCGAAACAATAATCCATCTTTCATTCAAAAAAAAAAAGCCCTTTCCATCCTTGGGGCATTATTCTGCAATTCTCTCATGTTCCAAAGAAGCATCATTTTGCTGATCAGATTTAAATTCCTTTTGTATTTCACTTAACCCCAGTAAAAAGAAAAGGAGGACTTGTGGCACCTTAGAGACTAACCAATTTATTTGAGCATAAGCTTTCGTGAGCTACAGCTCACTTCATCGGACGCATTCAGTGGAAAATACAGTGCGGAGATTTATATACACACAGAACATGAAACAATGGGTGTTACCATACACAGGGTAAGGAGAGTGATCACTTAAGGTGAGCTATTACCAGCAGGAGAGCGGGGGAGGGGAGGGGGAAATCTTTTGTATTGATAATCAAGGTGGGCCATTTCCAGCAGTTGACAAGAACGTCTGAGGAACAGTGGGGGGCGAGGGGGGGAAATAGTTTTACTTTGTGTAATGACCCGTCCACTCCCAGTCTCTATTTAAGCCTAAGTTAATTGTATCCAGTTTGCAAATTAATTCCAATTCAGCAGTCTCTCGTTGGAGTCTGTTCTTGAAGTTTTTTTGAAGAATAGCCACTTTTAGGTCTGTAATCGCGTGACCAGAGAGATTGAAGTGTTCTCCGACTGGTTTTTGAATGTTATAATTCTTGACGTCTGATTTGTGTCCATTTATTCTTTTACGTAGAGACTGTCCAGTCTGACCAATGTACATGGCAGAGGGGCATTGCTGGCACATGATGGCATATATCACATTGGTAGATGTGCAGGTGAACGAGCCTCTGATAGTGTGGCTGATGTGATTAGGCCCTACGCTATTCCTACCTACATGCCTCCAGCTTTCATCCAGACCACACCACACGATCCATTGTCTACAGCTTAGCTCTACGATACAACCGCATTTGCTCCAACCCCTCAAACAGAGACAAACACCTATAAGATCTCTATCAAGCGTTCTTACAATGACAATACCCATCTGCTGAAGTGAAGAAACAGATTGACAGAGCCAGAAGAATACCCAGAAGTCACCTACTACAGGACAGGCCCAACAAAGAAAATAACAGAACGCCACTAGCCATCACCTTCAGCCCCCAACTAAAACCTCTCCGACGCATCATCAAGGATCTACAACCTATCCTGAAGGGCGACCCATCACTCTCACAGATATTGGGAGACAGGCCAGTCCTTGCTTACAGACAGCCCCCCCAACCTGAAGCAAATACTCACCAGCAACCACATACCACACAACAGAACCACTAACCCAGGAACCGATCCTTGCAACAAAGCCCGTTGCCAACTGTGTCCACATATTTATTCAGGGGACACCATCACAGGGCCTAATCACATCAGCCACTTTCCCTGGAAACTGGTTATAACATTAATCTGCTTAGACATAGTTACAATGTTATTGCATACTGAAATATCAGCAGGTAGCAAATTCCTAATGCCAATCACAATATCACCCTTAAAACTTTCCCACTTCAGGTAGATTTTAGCCAGATGCACAGTCATTGAATATTCAGCCAAAGCTAAAAGATTTATATTTTTGTCAGGCAATCTATCTTCCTCTCACAAAACTTTCTTTAATCAAAGTGACATGAGACACTGTGTCCTGTCACCCAGTACACTGAGTGCCAGTTACCCTTGCATAAATAATAAACTCTTAATACATTCTTCACTCCCTTCCCAAGACTCAGTTCTAATATAATTTATGAAGACACTTTTCTCCTCCACAATTTTCCCTGTGTCTAATGTAGTAGTGTTAGCACTTGTGGTTGTAACATTGGCACTCATGATGGGGGTTGTGGGTGCATGTTGTTGGGTGGTTTTAAGCTTTGGGCAATTTGGCTTTATATGGGCAGGGTCCCACGCTGATGACAGACTACCGGTTTCCCTTTGTGGTAAGATGTTTTCAAATCTGGCTCCCAGGAGGTTTTTTAACAAAGTTGTGGTTAGGTTTATTTTTAAACCCTTCAGCCCTTTCACCCTGAGGAGCAGAGGTATAACCCTTTCCCTGGGGCTTGCGCACTTCCCGAGTTTTGGACTCAACATATTCATCAGCAGTTTTTGCTGCTCTTAAAACTGTTAAGGTTTTTTGTCACAGATAGCTGCTTTTACCTCATCAATGACTACCCATAATAATTGCTCTGGTATTACCAAACCTAACAGCTTATTAAAGTCACTGTCAGCACTGCCCTAATAATCCGTTTCTTTTTTTCACATAACTACACAGCTTATACATATATTCCACATAAATTATATTGTCAGGCATTTTAAGATTTCTAAACTTCAAGAAATAAGACTCAGGGGTGATTTAAAATCTTTTCCATATAGTTTCTTCAAAGTTCTTATATATCATAGCATCCTCCACCACCATTTCATTAAATACCTGTCTGGCTTTTCCAGTCAACCTGATTAAGAGGATTGGCATCCATTTATTCTCTGGAATCTTATGGATAGTACATAGTCTCGCAAAGGTGGCTAGGAATGCCTCATGGCAGTCAGATTCCTGATAAATTGGGCAGGTTTTTTCCCCTTCCCTGATGTTGAGAGGGGATGGACCCAAAGGCTGAGGCTGGTCCTTTTGCTTGTCCAGGATTTCAAGCAGCATTGCATGAGCTTCTTTCTCAGCCGCTAGCTGCTCCATGCATCTCAGGTGGGCTTCCTTCTCCATCTTAGCGATCGCTTGCTCCTCTTTCATTTGGAGTTCTATCATTTTCATTTCATGCTTATATTCTTGCTCGACAGCCAGGGTCTGCAGCATCTGGTGCTGGGGTCAGGGGTGCTGAGACCTTGCTTTTTGGTCAAAGTCCCTGAGCATAGTTCTCAGTTCCAGATCTGTTTTCTTCTTAAAGGGTAACCCCCTCTACAAGCACAAATGACAGAAAAGACTTTGAGCAGGATCCTCATGATTGTGTTCACCCCTTTGTAACTACTCTTTAACCCTTAACTCTCAATATCAAATTTAAACTTTAAATAGCACTGGGTTCTGATCTTACAGCCCAATTCACCTTTGGCATCCTGCCGACTACACCAATTGCCACCGTGTCCAGAATGGGTCACAGCTGTGAATGCCAATCTCAGGTCAGTTGGTCAGAAAAATGGGCAGACACACTGAAACTGGTGGTATAATATAATCAGATTTCACCAAACCAGTAACAAATTTGCACTCTTGAATTACTACATTAGTTTCACCATGGAGCCACAGACAGTCCTCCTTTGTCTCTCCAGCCCCTACTTTGCCACCCAGACAACCTTTCATAATATAGTCCAGTCTATTTCAACCAAAATCACTGTACATTAGGTTCTTCCAGCCTCAAAGGGCCAGTCCCTTACCCAGGTCGAGGTATATTCCAGATCTCACCAAAGATAATGCTGAAGCCAGTTTCTCTAGTAAACTAAACAAAAGATTTATTAGCTAAGAAAAAAGAGAGAGAAGATGAGAGGTTAAAAGCAGGTAAATTACATTAAAGGTGAATCAGAGTTGTAGTCCAAATGATAGTAGCATGTAGTAATCTGCTTGTTTTCCATAAGTCTCTTGGGGCTTCCCAAAATGGCTTTGGGGACCTCTGTCTAATTGCTTTCCAGACTCCTGAAACAGATACAGTAATCTGATTTATCTTGCATACCCCAAGTTTTACCTCACTTAAAAACTCAGGCTTCAGCTTCAGCCCCACACACCAGGGCTTGGGCTTTGGCTTTTTGCCCTGGGCCCCAGCAAGTCTAATGATGGCCCTGGTGATCCCATTAAAACGAACTCACCCACAGTTTGAGAACCACTGAAATAGTATGAAATTTTAGTTTGTACTGACTTTGCTGGTGCTTTTTATGTAGCCTGTTGTAAAACTAGGCAAATGTCTAGATCAGTTGATGTACCCCGTGGAAGACCTCTGCGTATCCCCAGGGATATACATACCCCTGGTTGAGAACCACTAACTTAGGATTCTCCCTGTCAGAATCCAAGCCATTCAGAGATGAAGGATCATTCCCATGGCACACTTTTATAGCTATCTTCCCTAGAAAGCAGCCAAATGCTTGCACTCACAGCATGGTCTCTTCCTTTGATGAAGAATGCATTTTGGGTCTTTGACCTCAGGTCACCACATCAAGGACCACTTGCTTTGAAATTAACATTCTACTTCCTATGATACACAAGTAATCCAGTTACAGTCATGTACACATACAATTACCTGCCATTACATTTTGATAGATAGATAAGTGAAAACAATATAGAAAATATTCATTAGTTTTCAAGACAGCTACACAGCAAGCAAATTCTCATCTTAATGCTAACACAAACCTCTGATCTAGGGTTAATTAAGCATAGGGTGAACATATATAATGCAAATCAACAAGTTACCGATATGTGAAGACAATATCACAAACATTTCTTTGAACTATTCTAAGAGATAAGTGAATTGGCTTGATCCTATTACAATGCCTATCAGCCCAAGTGAATTGGTACACCTAACACCAATTTGAGGTTGTGACCTGAGCTAGCTAGCTGTCAGTGCCATAAAGGGCTCTTACCATACCACTTAGTTTGTATTTTTATACATTTTTGGATTTTAACATTATTACTATGGTTTCAGATTTTAATGAGGTCTGAATTAGTCTTTTAGATGGATTTATGGATCCTCAAGTGTCATAGCAAATAAGAACCTATTACCATCACTCAGCCCTCCCCCTAGATCCTCTCATCCAGGCCCTACCTGAATCATGCCATTTGTTCCTGAAAGAGATACAGTCTTTCATTATCACCCACACAGCCCAATCTCTCGTCCAGGCCCCCATCAACTTGTGGCTCAAACAGTACAACCTTTTCTCGGGCCTTTACAAATACAGTCTTGCTCCACTCATATCCATTGAAGGCAATTCTACAAAAACTCTTTTCCTGGCTTGTCATATCACCACTCTCTGTGTTCCTGCACAGGCTTCCCCTTCTCCACTGCAAACACAAACCACACATCTTAACTATCCAGGCCCTTCATGGCCTATCTCCACCCTAGCATCTCTCCTATTCTATTGATGGCCACCCTGTCAATGGTACCAGCCTTCAGCGCACACTTGTTAAAGTTTTCAAACAAGCTTCTTGCTGCTTTCTTCCATGCTGCCCTTCATACATCAGAGCAGCTTCACATAAACACTCACAAAGATAACTGGTGTGCTGAGGCTACTGCATATTATGCTGACCAGCATTGACTTATTATTCCCTTATGCTCCCTGTGATCCAAGAACTTCTTTGTGTCAACGGGCAGAGGGCACAGGTGGGCATAGAGTTTTACAGGGATCCACTGGGTCATATCTGTGCATAATAATTCACCAAAGGGTGGCATGTAAAGTCTCTATTGAGAGCATATAGCCCACTGTTTATCAGAATCATTGCAAAATATATGGATGGGATAATATTTAAGAAGTTATGTACCTACACTGGAAATTATGTTCTTAAAGCCTTGAAATGAAAAGGTGATACACTTCAGGTTCTGTTCAGGCGGGGGATTGTAGATGCGTCTCTTTGTCTTGTCTTTGTGCATTGTGTCTCTCACAATGTAAGCCTATTTGCATATGCAGCCACCAACTAATCAAGATTGCAAAATCTCCAGGAAGACGCACATAGCAAGAGGTGCCCGGATTATGAATAAAGGGACTGTTTTGATGTATCTGGGGTTGCAAAGAAACACAGTATTCTTTCACTGAGGAGACAAGCTGACAGTGTGTTATGTCTCATGAGAGAGGGATCGCAGCCAGTCACTGGCCTGGTGATCACAGTGCTGGTGAGCTATACTGTATTAGGAGAATATCTTGTTAATTAATTCTAGGTTCTAAAATGCATAAAATGCATCTTATGGTTTTATTTTACGTTGAACCATTTCTTTCCATTACTTTTGCTTGCTTCTTCTCAAATCTCTTTATTTTGTTTTCACTATCAATATATCTAAGTGCTGCGTCATAAGCAGAGCAATGATCTTAAGTGAAACTGGTAAACTAGGGTGTACTGTTCCTTTGAAAGCAACAAATCTGTGAATACTGAGAGTGTCCAGTGAAACAGGGTGGACGCTCCACAAGGGTGCTTAGAGGGAGTGAGGATTGAAGCATGCCAGGTGCTAACCTGCAGAGGGACAGCAGAGTCTGCATAATCTGAGAGGGGAGTGCTTGTGTTGTCCATGCCCAAAGGAGTCAGGGACCTGGCCCACAGAAGATACGGACAAGGCTTCCTCACGCTGAGGGCAAATTGAAGTGAGGTACGTCATAACTCTGGGTACCCTCAGGAAGCATCCCATCCCATCTGTTGTATTAATCTGTTGTCTCTTGTCTCATGCTTAGATTATAAATTCCTTGGCGCAGGGAGTGTCTTTTATTTCATTTGTATAGCACAATGGGGTCCTGGCCCACGACTGGGGTCTCTAAGAAACACTGCAACCTCAGTACTAAATCTTACATTTACACATTAGTGTTGCTTTGACATCACCACAAAGCTTCTGATTCCAAAACTAGCAGCTTCAGTTATTTGCAGTTATTCAGCATTTTTTTCTCCTTCAAACTGTGCCCAAGAAGCAGAAATTGTTTAATGGTGCATTTGCTCCCAGCAGGGAATTAGAAGGCAAAGTACAGAAATAACCACAATAAAATTACCCCTCTCTGATTGTCTAATGCCTGTCTTCTCTGCCCCTATTGGAGATGTTTTCTAGCTGACAGCTGATTCAGACTCTATAAAAGGCTATGCAGTTTAAGCACAGCCATAGCGACTGGGGCTGGGAGGGACATGGTAGGTCACTTAATGATCCCTCAGGGATGTGGACTATGAATAATTAAAATAACCGCTCCACTTGGCTTCAGCCAACCAGCTCCCTTCTCACATTATGTCCAATTTATTTCCCCCGGGTCCCCAAGAGCAGCATTGAATGCATTGAACACAAGTAGGTCAATAAAATGGAGAGATGGTTAATAAAATTCTGTCCCTCCCACATGCATTGTGTGTGATACCTTGTCTAGAGGATATGCATTTCAGTGTCATTGTTTTATTTATGTATTCTTCCAGAGAGAATGCTGTGATTCTGCCTTTTTTCATATCATCCCACCTCTGTCCTGCATGCAAATGTTAAGCTATTTGGGCCCTATCTAGAAAAGGAGAGGGGTTAGTAGCTTGTTATGACAATTTGGAAGCTCTGTTGTGGCTGCAGAATGTTAACAAATATGGAATGGTTTTGCCAAATCTGGTCCATCTGTATTCTGCAGTTTCCATGTGCTAAGAGCTGCAGCCAGAGAGCGGAGCCATTTAAAGGGACACAGCCTTTTCTGTCTAGCTTACTAGAACTGAAGGAAGTTGCAGACCTATTATTTCCAGTCTGTTTACTTTGTGCATTTGGCAGCACTTTGGGGGCATTGTGTTTCATACTCCTCCCTATGTATAGCAAGATTTTAAAACCTTGTTTTAAATGTGCGGATGTGATATCAAAATGGAACTGTGTCAGGAATGGGACAAGGTGACGGGAGCAGCAGAGGACCAGACTCAGGCCTGGTCTATAGTGGAGGGGGGGATCGATCTAAGATACGCAACTTCAGCTACGAGAATAGCGTAACTGAAGTCGACACATCTTAGATCAACTTAGAATCACTTACTTCGCGTCCTCGCGGCACGGGATCAACGGCTGCCGCTCCCCCGTTGACTCTGCTTCCGCCTCTCACCAGGGTGGAGTTCCGGAGTCGACGGCAGAGCGATCGGGGATAAATCGATAAACAATAAATCGATCCCCGATAGATGGATCAATACCTGCCTATCCGGCGGGTAGCGTAGACATGGCCTAAGATGGCTGTCTGAAGCCTGATCTTAGAGAATTACAATTTGCCTCCATCAACCGTCTACACCAAATAACCCTGATCAAGAAAGTGGAGCACAGGGTTCCAGAGAATGAATTTGTCAAAGCAAATCCAAACATTAAAAATAAAAAACCCTCACTGAGAAGGGAGGCCTCTCTGACTGCAAGTGAGGACATATCCTCACAAAACAAGCAGGAATAATAAGGCCAAAGAGCCAAATGGTCACACCAAGGTGGACCTCAGGAGATGAATCTCTGAGTTTAAAGTTCTGAGAAATGATGTTCAAGAGTCTAGCAGAAAGAAGGAAATTACTGACTTTGAAGGTTGAGTTCCTGTGTTAGAGACTGACATAGGAGAAACAATTGAGAGAGAGCGTGCACACGCTGCAGAATCACATGGCACTCCTAGAGTAGAGAAACACAAAGATGTAATTTATGTTAGATAATATAGAAGACAGCAAGGAGAAAAGGTTAGAAATTAAGGGTCTGCCTGAAAATGCTGAAGGAGGAAACCTAATCAGGTATGTCAAGTTGTTAAATCTGAGCTCTCTGGAGGTGGTGAAAGTGGACAGAGCACATAGAATCCTATTCCATCAGCTTGTGCCTCATTACAGATTCTGAGATCTGATTGTGAAGTTTCATCATCAACAAAGATTTAATTTTGAAAAATATCAGAAAGTTTCCAGAGCTTACCCTCAAAGGCCACAATCTGCAATTTCCCCAAGACCTTACTGCCCTAACTTTAAAAGAGAGAGACAAGACTAGAGATAGGGGAAATTTCAGCAGCAGTCAGATGGGCAGAAATCCACAGTAGATCGGGATTCCCATTTACATACTCATTTGCTTTTAGAATTGGTATTACACGATCAGCAGTTTCAAACAAGGGGAGAAATAGACTCAGGTTGCTTGGGATAGAAATCCAAATCTCACACACACATGAGGAAACTCCAGAGGTAGAAGGTAAGGATAAGATGCTGAAAAAAACCCATGTCTGACAGCATAACTCCAGCAAAGGCAGACAGGAAAAGAAAAGGTGAAAGACTAGAGAACATATTCACAATGGCAGAAGTAAAGCTGAACAAGAGAACTCAGATACCTGAGAAGTAACCTAATCATTAACCAGAAAAGACTTTTTGGGAGTCATCAAGAACAAATACCTGATCGCTATGTTAATTTTCAGAGTAGCAGCCGTGTTAGTCTGTATTCGCAAAAAGAAAAGGAGGACTTGTGGCACCTTAGAGATTAACCAGTTTATTTGAGCATAAGCTTTTGTGAGCTACAGCTCACATAGCTCACGAAAGCTTATGCTCAAATAAATTGGTTAGTCTCTAAGGTGCCACAAGTCCTCCTTTTCTTTTCACTATGTTAATGTTGTAAAGAAAGTCATATTAAGTTTAAGTGGAGTGATCATAACTGTGATAGCTGTGTTCTGAATCTTAAAATATAGAGAAAACAGGGGATAATAAGGGGTGAGTGTGTGGCTGGGTAGTGGTCTCAGGATGGAAGAGAGTGGAGGGAATGGAAAGGGGCCCTTAGCTGTTTTGTATACCCATCAGTAACTCAAAAAGTTCAGCTGGTAATCTGTCCCTAAGGGTGAGGGTTGATGTACTGTACCTGGAAAGAGTACCTCCTTTACATTGTAAGAGAAGCAGCCCACATATTCGTGGGGAGGGTATAGCTGTTTATGGTTCAATAAATCACGGTAGTTTGAGAACTGATTTATATGCTGTTTTTGATATTTTATTTTTTTATCTTAAAGTGAGTCTGGAAAAGACCTAACCTCATTGAGTTGTATATATAACAAAGATTTTAATTGATTGTATTCCTAGTGCCGGATGAAAAAGAGATCCATTTCCTTTGTTATAACTTGCTGCCGAAAAAACTTTTGATAGCACAGAGTGGAACTCCATGTTTAAATTCATGTCCCCTATGGACATTTGGCCCCCAGTTCCTTGAAGAGATGGTTGCTCTTTATACTAGCTTGTCACAGCATGCTCTACTCATTGCTGGCTGGTGCCTCCTTCAGGAGGTGCTGCCCAGTCCCGTGCCCCCTTTCTTCTCTTCCACCATTGCAGGTCTCCTCCTGCTCATGGAGTTGCAGTATGGCTGCTTTGTGACTTCCAGGGGAATCTTTCCAAGTCTCTCTGCACAAGCATCGTCAGGCAGTCCTCACACCCACTGTCCTGATTAGGTCACTCCCACAGCGACTCAGGCAGTCTTCCCGTTCTCTGCCCTTAGCAGTACTACTCTGCAGTGGTTCGTAGGGGAACCCAGGCCTACCCTCTATTCAGGGTTCCAGTCCATGGACTTATACCGAGCAGTTACTGTCTGCAGCTACCTCTAAGGTCTGGACTACTTCCTACCATGCTTCGCCAAGCTTTTCATTCTCCAGCTTTCCTAGTCAGACCCCTCTCTCTTAGGCCTGCTAGGTAAACCTTCTCTCTTAGGTTCCTATCTCTTTTCTCAAGGGTTTCTTTCTCGCCTCAGGGAGGGGGACTGAAGGCTTTCTCCCTCCTGCCTTTATAGAAGCACTGCCTGTTTCTCACAGGTGAACTTCCTCCTCATAAGTGCCCTCCACACAGATTACATCTTCCCCATTTGCAGCTTCATGAGCTGATTGGGCTTGTGTGGGGAGTACCCATATCACACAGCCTAACAGCAGCTGCAAATGCCCATGTCCCCTGTAATTGTTTGAATCCCGGGTCCAGTACCTCCTCCCCTTAGGCTGCAGGAGCCTTCAGATGCAGGTGGGCTTGAGCCTGCCAACCTCTTCAATAGGTTCAGAAGCCAGTGAAGTTAAATCTCCCCCTTCTGAATTGCACAGGAAAGATGTCATTGTTGCCTTTGCTTTTTGCATTGACCATGGAGCGTTTTGCAGAGGCTAAGGATTAATTATTCTGTCACAGGAACAAAGCTTGCAGGAACACATAAGAAAATAGCTTTGTTTGGCAATTATATTATTTTTTTTATCTGACCTGAGCATTTCTCTGAAATTAGTATCAAAGAAATCCATGACTTCAGGAGAGCATCTGTCTTTCAAGTAAATTATGCCAAATCTTAAATACTAGGTATGAGTTTGCCACACTTGGAAGAATCATCCCTCCAGAAAACATTTGGGTACAAATGGACAACAGGTTCTGTAAGATACCTGGGGAATTAAAATCTCAAGCTTGGGCTCTATGATTTAGATGTCAAACCTGTATTTCAGCAAATAAAAAAAATTTTTTTGATTGGTGGGAGAAGTATGCAATTTCTTGGCTATGAAGAAAATAAAAATATCCACAGACAAAATGAATACTTTGCCAAGGATATCTTCCTTGTTTCAAAATCTTCCTATAGTCATCTGAGATAGAACTCTAGCAGGAGTATAGAGAATGTTGTTAGAATTTATGTGGAATAAGAAAAGACCAAGTGTCATGGTTCATGGCATCTGCACATGTATTCCCCCTCTATGGTCCAGTAAGGGGCACCTACTCCTAAGCTTCTGGCTCCCCAGCCGTTGCCTCTCTTGGGTGGAGACATATATCTCTCTCCCTCCTGAGCAGATATTTCCAGCCTGCACAGTTCCCTACCTATACTGTGAATTCCCTAGCAAAATTAGAATGCCTAAAGAGGCTTGCTTTACATTTCTCCTCAGAGATGATAAACAGTAATTGACACACAGCTCTTTCTAAGCAAGTACATTTATTCTTCAGGTAAAAGCACTACAAAGAATACATATTAAAAACAATAAAAGAATCTACATATCTGCTAGATTTCAGAGTAGCAGCCGCGTTAATTTGTATCCGCAAAAAGAAAAGGAGGACTTGTGGCACCTTAGAGACTAACCAATTTATTTGAGCATAAGCTTTCGTGAACTACAGCTCACTTCATCGGATGCATTCAGTGGAAAATACAGTGGGGAGATTTATATACATAGACAACATGAAACAATGGGTGTTATCATACACACTGTAATGAGAGTGATCACTTACGATGAGCTATTACCAGCAGGAGAGCGGGGGGGGGGAGGGGGACCTTTTGTAGTGATAATCAAGGTGGGCCATTTCCAGCAGTTGACAAGAACGTCTGAGGAACAGTGGGGGGTGGGGGTGGGGAATAGACATGGGGAAATAGTTTTACTTTGTGTAATGACCCATCCACTCCCAGTCTTTATTCAAGCCTAAGTTAATTGTGTCTAGTTTGCAAATTAATTCCAATTCAGCAGTCTCTCGTTGGAGTCTGTCTTTGAAGTTTTTTTTGTTGAAGAATTGCCACTTTTAGGTCTGTAATCGAGTGACCAAAGAGATTGAAGTGTTCTCTGACTGGTTTTTGGATGTTATAATTCTTGATGTCTGATTTGTGTCCATTTATTCTTTTACGTAGAGACTGTCCAGTCTGACCAATGTACATGGCAGAGGGGCATTGCTGGCACATGATGGCATATATCACATTGGTAGATGCGCAGGTGAATGAGCCTCTGATGGTGTGGCTGATGTGATTACTCTAACAAGGACTCTGGCCTGTGAACAGTCCTTCAAACCCTACCATGAGGTTTTCCTGTGGTTGCATGTTCAGAACCCCTTTTCCTGAGAACAAGAGCACAGACTGGGCCAAGTCCTTCCAGCTCTTCCCAGGGGGACCCCTTGGACAGAAGATCTTTTTGATTAAAAAAACAGACAAGAAGGCCCTGGGTCAGTGTTAACACAGGCTATTTAACCAAAAGTCCTTTCTTTGTCAGTTGGTCCCTGAAGAATCCAGTTTCCGCCAGTACACGCGAGCCTCTCTCCATGTGGGGGTAGCTCTCTGGAGGTGTTACAACCTGAGTGAATTTGCCTAAATCACTCCCACTGTTCTAAGTTCCTGGAGGGCTGTTGTCCCCCTCTCTCTGTAATTACATGCAATCTCTGGCCCACAAAGATACATAAACTGAATTCAGTAAGGTTTGCTCAGGATGTTGCCCTATCTGTCATACTAACGCTGAGTTTGGATACTTTGTACAGACCCATTAAACAGGGTGGACTAGCTCTTCCAAATATTATACGGTATTGTCAAGTCAGCCAGCTCAAAGCAGTTAGTGGCTTGGGGGTGCACTAACTCAGCCAACACTGAGTTTTATTCAATAAGAAAATTGTGGCAGTGTAAATATTGCTACATTACCATGGATTAATTTAAAAAAATCACACGCTCCAGAAATGTATTTAAAGGGTACTCTGTAGATTTGGAATAGAACTAGGGATAGGATAAATTATTGTCCCCATTGCAAATCATTCAGATTTTAACTCAAATTACAAACCAGAGAGATTTAAGAATTGGGAGAGCCCTGGAATGCATACAGTCAGCCAGCTGTTCATCAAAGAAACTTTTCTAACGTATTTAGCAATCAAAACCAGCTTTAACTGGTTAACTCTCCCATGGTACCAGTACCTTCAAGTTAAACATCTCTCAACTTTTCTATAAAGTTATTTTATACAGAAAGCTAATTTTAGTAAATGCAATGACTTCTGGTCAATTAGGAAACCAAAAATAACACATCAGTCTTTGTAGGCAACTTTCCTAACAAGGAAAATGTCCATATATGACATGGTGGGAAAAGGATTTGGATAGACAAATTACCCCAGAGGACTTGATCTGGAAAAGAAGACCTACAACATCAGTTTGTACTATGATAAAAGAAAATTTCTTTTTTTGTTTCACTTAGCACCGGTCTGATTAAAATATATAGAGAGATTGAATGGCAATAAATGTAGGAGAAATTGTGGTGAAAGCAGAGATTTTATGCATATGTGGTGCAGATGTTCAGTCAGAGAGTACTTGGATGCAGTTTGTAACTACACATGACAAAGTGTTGCATATCTCTTACCAAATGATCCTTTGGTAATCCTCCTGGGGCTTCCGAGTGGAAGTGGTCACCCTCAAAGAAATGAAGAATTAATCTTTTCTCTGGGATGAGCCCATTTTTGTAATGATTAATGCTTTCTTGCTGATGTTTGTATCGCAGTGATTTGTAAACCCATTCAAACTTCTGAAACAGTTATAAAAAATTTCAAGTTGACATGGATTTAAAAATTAAATAAATAAAAAAGGACTAAACAGAGTACTTGAAAATGTTTCTGCAGGAGCTGTCCTGCACTTACATCCCACAGGATATGTCAAGTGACCTGATGGGTCTTTTCCTATCTCCTGTGTGTATGGTCACTATCCTGAACTTGGCCTTCTCCAATAGAAACCCCGACTCACTTCAGTGAGAGTTTGCCCTAGTTAGGAGTTCTGTGATTTTACAATGGCTTGGATTCCTAACTCAGGCTGCTTTGATTTTTAACATTAGAGACCACAGTTAATGCACAACACAACCTGGCCTCTATGTGCAGTTCATAGAGACACTGCATTATTTTTACTATTGGGGGGTCCCATTGTGTTACACACACTAAAGAAAGGTAAATATGGTCTCTGATCAATCCTAGCTTATTAACATTATATATTATATGTGTAATTTCTCCTTTGTATCACTAAGTCAAATAGGCTCAGAGAAGTAGTGTACTTCTCCATGATCCTCTCTCTAGATTGCAAGTGTCATGTGGTAGGGCCTTTTAGTCATTTCCATTTATTCTTTTTCAGCACACGTTGGGGCACAAATCCACTGAATTTGATTGCTCTTTTTAGTGTCACTCAGAAGATTGACTTCACTGAGTCAGACTGCTACAACGGTGAGTCAAACGCCCAAAATGTTACAAAGTAAAGTAATGATGGAACAGGGGGAGGGGCTGATTCTGATATTCTGCCCTGTCTGAACTAAGGGAAGAGAGGGAATGCTCAGGTGTTAAACTCAGCTTTCATGTCCGCAAGAGAGAAACCTCTAGAAACTAAATGAATCTTTGGAATTGAAGGAAACAACTACTAGAATCCAACATGGGAGCATTTTAAAGGAGGGAGGGAACTAAGATTGATGATCAAGCCCTTTAATCCCCTCAATCCATGATGATCAATCCCCTCTTCCATGTTTGCTGAGAACAAGAATGAGTCTTTGGTGACAAATTGTATGCAGTTTTCCAGTGTAGTTGGGAGTCCTGCCCTCTAACAACCACGTGAATCTTTGCCACTGTAGCCAGTTAGGCAGCACAGTACAGTAACTCCTCACTTAACATCATCCCAGTTAACATTTTCATTATGTCACTGATCAATTAGAGACCATGCTCGTTTAAAGTTGTGCAATACTCCCTTATAACATTGTTTGGCAGCTGCCTGCTTTGTTCACTGCTTGTAGGAAGAGCAGCCCGTTGGAGTGAGCTGGTGGGGGCTTGGAACCAGGGTGGGCTGGCAGCCCCCAATCAGCTCCCCTAAGTTCCCTGTGTGGCAGCCCCCCAGCAAGCTACCAAGTGCTGGGCAGTCCGGGTGTCCCTCCCCCCACTGCCATGTGCTGCTCCTGCCCACTGCCTTGGAGCCGCTCCCAGGAGCCGCCTGCTTGCTGTGCAGGGGTCGGGGGGGGGGGGGGGGAGAGGGGTGCTGATGTCAGGGTGTCCCCCTCCCCCTGTACCCCATCGCCACAGAACCAGGGGGGAAGGACATGACAGGGCTCAGGACAGAGGGAGCTTGCTGACAGCAGCTGCTGTCTCAACTTGCTGATATGCTTAAAAAGGCAACGTACTTAAGAGTGGGGTCAGCATACTTACAAGGGGCAATGCGCGTCTCTCTCTCTCTCTCTCTCACACACACACACACACACACAGTGTGTGTCTCTGTCACACACACAAGCACCCCCTAACACGTTTGAAAGTGGAGGGACTGGTGCGCTCCAGTGGGAGAGGGTGGGTTCATCATCACCTTGTTTCCGCAGGGGATATTTGCTGCCACTGCCATGCATCTATTGTGTCTCCTCTCTCCATTGGTGCTGCCTTGTAGAGTGTGAGGCTACATTAACAACAGTGGGTTAACCCTTGAGGGCTCAGCCGAGTGCTAGTTCATCATTGAGCAGTAAGGCATTCCCTGGGAAATATCCCACCCTCTTCTACCCTCTGACTTCACCACCTCAACCAAGCCTCACACTCATAATTGCTGTGTACAGTATTAAATTGTTTGTTTAAAACTTCTACTGTGTGTATAATGTCTTTTGGCTGGTTAAAAAATTTTCTCTGGAACCTAATCCCCCCTATTTACATTAATTCTTATGGGGAAACTGGATTCGCTTAACATCATTTTGCTTAAAGTAGCATTTTTCAGGAACGTAACTACAATGTTAAGCAAGGAGTTACAGTAATGTCATGATGAACTGATATGAGGCCACCCGCTTATCTCTTGTATCCCACTCAGTAAGTATGGCCTAATGGGCATACAAAATTTATCATTTGTTGCCATGAACTCTTTCCACAGAGGGAGAAGTTTAAAGAAAATTCAGGAAACACGATGAAAATTAGGAAGTTACAAATTTTATAGCAGCAATTAAGAGTTAACACAAATCAGGAAGAACCATATATTCTGTGCCTGAAGCCCAATGGCACAAGTGCTGTGTAAGGGCAGGAAACAGATAAAGCAAATCAGCAGGATATTAGCATGGTCAGAGGGATGACAAAGCACAAAGGTACAGTGCCTTGAGAATTCAATGGGAGAGCTGGATGGGCCACACTTTCTTCCTTAGATTTCAATTTCTCTCTGCATCTACGTGATCTCCTCATTCCCTTCTTAAAGAGATGCTGCACTGATCAGTCATGGGTAGTGTGTCAGTCTCCTTTACTAACAAATATCTCTGGCATTTGTAAAGATGCCTGAACTTCCAAACGTGTGCTACATCCCTGCTTACATATAGGTTTTCTTAATCATAAGAGGTTTCAGAGTGGTAGCCGAGTTAGTCTGTATCAGCAAAAAAAAAAAAAAAAAAAAAAAAAAGAGTCCTTGTGGCACCTTTTAAGCAGGTGGGCTAAAACCCACTTCATCAGATGCATGCAGTGGAAAATACAGTAGGAAGATATGTACACACAGAGAACATGAAAAAATGGGTGTTGCCATACCAACTGTAACGAGACTAATCAATTAAGGTGGGCTATTATCAGCAGGAGAAAAAAAAGTTTGTAGTGATCATCAGGATGTATTTTTCACTGCATGCATCCGATGAAGTGGGTTTTAGCCCATGAAAGCTTATGCCCAAATAAATTTGTTAGTCTCTAAGATGCCACAAGTACTCCTCATTTTTTAAACATATAAAAGGCGGGGGGGGGGGGGGCAGCTTCCAGCAAATAAATATTAGAGAAGTAAAGGCAGAATCTGAACTGCTCTAGGACCTGCTCCCAGCACAGGGAACCAAGAACCAGCAGTTTGGTCAATAAATATTTACTGAAACATTCAGAGTTTGTTCTCCTTCTTGCTCACACTCAGGGAAGCAGCACAGTCGGTATAAACCTGCACAGACCATTGTGCAAGGAGTGAGTCTGCCACTTTGCATATGCAAATATTTTTCATCATTAATCAGTGGTACCTGGGGTTATTAACTATGTGATGATCCTTAGCAAATCTAGGTTCCAACTGTCATCTGCAACAATGGGAAGTGAACCTAATCTACAGCCTATTGCTGAAACATTGCTATTGGTCTTTGCTGTAAGAGTTCCAGTAAGTGTATAGCTCAGCTAGCAATGTCTGTTAGCACCTAGCTAAACCCACATCAGCCACAGGAGAGTGACAGTTACTGATTTTACTTATCTGAGCTGCCGCAGAAGCAGTTGGGTTAACCAGACCTCAAGTGTATGGCACAGTCACGCTCTCAGGCAGCGTATGGCAGGACAGGGAGCAGTAGCAGGTAAAGGAGGGCTATATGTGCCTTCCTCAGCAGCTCTGGGCCTCTTACTTCCCCTTTTCTCTTCCAAGGAGCAGAGAGGCTCCTAAGGTGGAAGGACTGGCAAGATATTTTGGGGAGGGGAGAGAGCATCCAGGGCTGGAGGGGGAAGTGAAGGCAGTCCTGAGTTGTGGGGCTCTTCAAACATGGGAGGGTCTACTCTGTCCTTCTCACCCATGAAAACAAAACAAACATCTTGCTCCCTCAACTTCTGGGAAAACAAAGGTACCACAGAAGCAGCTGGATGCCTCCTCTCTGCTCTTTACAAGAGAAAGGGAGCGAGGAGCAGGGTCCTGAGCTGCTGGTGCAGTAGCAGGTGAGAGAACATCCTTGCGGGGCAGCCTGGCAGAGACAGCCTCGTTAATGGAAAGCATGCTAAATTAATTATATGCCTTGAGAGGCCTGGTTAGGGACAACCCCTCATTCCCCAGCCCTACCTTCCCTTGGTACCTCTTGAGGAGTCTAGGCAGGGATCTTCTCCCTAACCCAATCCCCCCACCACACCTGTAACAGCTGGTTTGTTTGCCTCCCACCATGAGAAAACAGCCTTAAAAACCATTTTAACTTAGCAGTGGTGGCACCACAAACAAAAAACTCAGGTGTTGCCCATTTCAGCCATTTGTCACACATTTCAATGGCTTGTATCAGATGGGGCAGATCTAAAGGTTGAGAGGCATAGAAATAACACCATGAAAGACAGGCTACCCATCCATACATAAATTGTCTGCAGGATTTTAAGGTAGGCAGATCTCAGAACAAAGTGTAAGGGAATATTTGTATGCCCTTTGCATATGCTAATCATGCGCCAAAATGCAGAGTGCACAAAACCACAAGGAAACATTCTAGCTGAGCAGCAGCAAACTTTGACTCCTGATAAAATAGGATCATTTAATCACAACTGGAACAGGTTACAGATTGTCTTGCCTGTCCCTTGCATCCATCGTGTCAACTCAGAATTTGTTATGTTTAACAAGATCTCTTAATGCTGAGCTGAGGAGCCAGACACTGACTTCAGGGCTGACTGTCCCCATTAAGTAAGCCATGGGGGAAATTCAGCACCAAAATAAGTTTAAGTATTCTCCCACTTTGAAATCCTCTCTGTACTTCCACTGACTATCTCCCAGAATGCATCATTCAGGGACATCAGATATAGCATCGATTGCAATGAGTCATATGGTATTTGTAAAGTTGTGTTCTGGATACAGTCAGTGAATCAGGAAGTACCAAAGGGATTTCAGAGGGGAAAGAAAGGATTTTGAAGAGAGATGAGATCAGTTAGAACTTGTTTCTCCGCTGAATGCCCCCGCCAGCTGGGTTAGTAGTACTTAGTCAAGGAAGTTGGGCATAATTCACTTTAACTCTTAGTTCCACAGTGCACCTTTCATCTGTTCAAGGTGGTCACCATACAAGGCCTCCATAATGCTTTAAAAAACCCCGTACCCACCCCCTCTCCCCAGAATTAGGATTTTTTTTAAAGCTATAATCTGTTCTGTTCCATATTGCCCCTCATTACATGCACATAAAATAAAGGCACCATCAACATGCTAACAGCTGATGAGACTATCTATAACTGATGGAAAATAGTGTCTCACCTCAACATTTGCAATAAAGTGTTAAGCCACATCCTGAGAATTAAGTGCACACTGGCTGGTAATTACTATTTCGAAAGATTTTCAGCACTAACTGCTTCTTCAGTAAATAAAGAAAGAAATTAAGAGTCTCCTCTTCTTCCAGAGGAAGTACTTAGGGACTCTCACTGTAATAGCGATAGGTGTCTATTAGCAGCATCACTGCTATGGTGCATTTGGTTCAGAAAGTAAGTGTACTCATACTTCCTACTCCTCACGAAAACTCTACATTAGAGTTATGGCTCAAGGTTCAGAATGGCACCATTACACCATCCAGAGGATGTGAGTAAGGCAATGGGGATTAGAAAATTAATAATTCCTAGGGTTTCTGAAGTCATCCCTTTAATCCAGCATCATGGTCTTTTTTCCTCTCCCAGGAGGAGATTTCCTAGTCTTCACAGACTTGGTGCAATCCAGTTAAGGAACTTCATAGCAACTTCAAAACCAAGGAAACAGGCCTGGAACAGAGAGACAGAACACAAGGATTAGATGAGTCTTAGGCACACAGAGCTGGAATGTTTGGAAAAGGTCTCCTCAAAGCTGAGGGGTACAGCAGCATTATAAACCCCAGACATGGTTTTGTTTCCCCCCTGTCCCCTCCTTGACATGAGTTATCTTGAACTGGAAGAAATGACATGACTGTGTCCCTCTATAGCAGAGGCAGAATTTCTGATCTTCAGTGTCATTTGTTAGGGTCCTCCCATTTAAAATAGGTGCTGATTCAATCTAGCCATTCAAAATGCTGGCAATTGTGTTAGCAGATGTGTAGAACTGTTAGTTTGTTCTAACACCAAGAAGGGTTTAGTGCAAAACCTGTGATCCTATTTCTGTTAGCGCTATCCCTACAGCCTACTTTAGTTTCCCAGCTACAGAGATTTGAGCCAGTATTTTAAAAAGCTTGGAAATAGATCCCCCAGACCACACACCCAGGGGTGTTCACTCTAACGTAAGCAGCACTGGTGAGACAATACAACAGTCTGGAATCATTTCCCCCTCCCCGGGTGACATCTGCTTTATTGGGTGAGGTATGCCATTTAGGAGTTAGCATTGGGGCCCTTCTTCGTGCCAAAGCCTGGCACAATATTGACAAAGCGCCGGTTGTACTGCATGCGTCTCTTGGCACAGCCAGTCGTCTTCTTCTCTTGCTTGGCAACCTTGGGAGTCTGGCCTCTCACCTTCCCAGCACGAGCCAGGGAGCCATGGACCTTACCACCCAGCATGCGAGCAGCCACCTCCACGGTGGTAAACTCGCTAATGCCACATTGCCCAATCAGAGATTCATCCTCCTCTTTTGCAACCACGAGGTATTTAGGGTGCAAATAGCCAGCTCCCTGCAGCTCACTAGATATCATGGTTTACTTACTGCGTTAGCGGGAAAGGCCCTTATCATAACGGCTGTGAACCCTTTGTACAGGGATGAGACGCCTTCCTCTCTGATAAGCTCCCTTAGCACATCCCTAAAGCCATTGGGATACTTCCCTGGAGCAGCTGTTGACAGAAGAAGAACATGCCATCTATGATTTGTGAATGCAGCCAGCTGAGACTTTAATGGTTACACTGTGGCCTTCCACTGTAATTCATATGGATTATTTTCCGAGTAACAAATGATTTCAAAGACTAGACAGCTTTTAGTATAGTACATCACTGACAACTAGAACAAAGACCGAGTGAGCAGGAGCCACATGCTCACCAGCACTATAAAGGTTTTAAATAATAATCGAGTCATCTGGAAGAAAAGAGGAACTTAAGCTAAGGGTTAGAAGGCTGGAAGCTTCAATCTAGCGTTGTTACTGCTGGTCACGCTAACAGCATCGGCAGCGTGGAAAGTCAGTGGTGTATCAATCAATAAAGCTGATTTGCAAGGAACAACGCTGGTCTGTTCTCAAAAAGAATATCCTCCCACGCACTAAGAGCCAGGAATGGCAGTGGCTTTCCAGTGAAAACTACAGGCTCCATTTTAATGCTGATGTTACACAGATCTGACCAGGTGTTTGAGGAAAATGATTTTATAGGAACAAATTAGCTGATCATGTGACACGCCACTGGAAAGTATTACCTTTACGAGGCCCTTGACCAGCTACTCCAGAGTAACCCTTCACCAGAGTCACAAACAACTTTTAGAAAGTGACTC
Organism: Natator depressus; assembly: GCF_965152275.1. Taxonomy (NCBI): domain Eukaryota; kingdom Metazoa; phylum Chordata; order Testudines; family Cheloniidae; genus Natator; species Natator depressus. Next base: position 1,579,116 of record NC_134240.1, on the reverse strand, counting down.
AGTGGAGCAGGGGCTGCAATATTCTACTATATCCCATTCAGGCTTTTGCTCCCTTGGTCTGGAGCATCACAGAAGCTAAATACAAAGAAAAACAAACAAAACAACACACACACCACAAACAAAAGGATTTTCCTGCATCAGCAACCACTGTTGGATGGCCTGGGACAGAAGCTCTGCCTATGTCCTTGATGTGTGACAGAGAAGATGCAGGGATCTTGTCAATGCAAGCTCCAGAGGATATTGCTGCTAGAGACTGCTGCAGAGCTCTGTTCTATAGAAATGTTCCTCTGGGAGGAATGCCGAAGAAATCAACCAGAACCTTAATGGCAGCCTTTGCTGCAGCCCGGCAACTCCAAATGTCTGTGTTCGCCCCAGGGACTGGGCTGTCTCTACTACAATTCTATGGAGTGCTGACTGTAGATATTTCCATGTCATCTGCAGATTTGCCAGTCACAAAGCAATGGATTGTGAGAGACATGCATAACTATGGTGGTCCCTGCTCCACTGTGATTTTATTTTACATATCACCTGCCTGAACCGATGCAACTGTGCCCGGTCTTATCTGAAATGATTAAGCACTTTAAATGGGAGTATATTTGGAATAAATACCACCTAGCTCTTCTACAGCACCTTTCAACATAGATCTGCAAAGTTCTTTGAAAGGAGGTATTTTACAGATGGGGGCACAGATGAAGTAACTTGCTCAAGGTCACCCAGTAAACCTGTGGCAAAGCTGGAAATAGAACCCAGATCTCCTGAGTCCCAGTCTAGTGCTGTAGGAGGTAGGCCACACTAAACTCCTTTCTAAAATTCTGCCCAGCCATAAGCTTCTCTATTGGATTGTCCACCCAGCCCACGGAAATGCTACATCTTGTGGTGCTCTTACACGGCTGACATCTGACTCACCGGTCTGGAAGCGGGATTTCAGCACATCAGGAGGGATGGCAACAGCCCAGTTGAAGATCCCTGCCATACCTCCGGCAAAGAGAATCCTAGGCACGCTGAGGTCACTGACACTGCAGAAATATTGAATTGAAAAGGTGTCCATCTTTAAACTAATACATAAAGACCAGAAAGGCAGTCTGGCTAAGAGAGAAGACATTACAATGGTACAGACCCAGCGTGAGAGCAGCCACTGTAGGAATTCAGAATGAGAAACTTGTGGCCATAATGTGCTGTCTCTCCATGAGAAAGGCTCAACTCTTATTGCTCTCTCATACTTGCAGCATGACAAGGATGCCTGAAAGACCAGCTTTTAGCACACAGCAGGGAAGCAGAACAGGGGTGCATCTCACCCTGAATGCTTTTCTAATTGTGCCATTAAGAGGAGTGCTTCAAATACCATTCAACAATCAATCCAATCCCACAGTGAGATGAGTCATCTTGATGGGAAAGCCAATGACAGCAAACTCCTCAGCAATCACAATAGACACTGTTACTCCGGTGATTTTGTTCTCTAGCCATTTGCTTAGCAGGAGAAATTGACTGGAAGTGTCTGGGTAAAGTCAGCATTGCCCTGACTTAGGATTTAACTAACCTCTTCCCCTCAGGGGTCAGAATGTTTTTCAGCCATTCATACGTCATGAAGTACATTCCACTGGCTGGAACATCTAGTTGGGAGAACAGACAGACAGACTAAGAGAAGTAGGAAAACGACACCTGACCACCTCTGCATGCAGGGAAAAAAAAGACAGAGTGGAAAGGAAGTATTCATCCCTAAGGGGAAGCTCTGGGCTCGCATCAGCTGCCAACGTTAGGGATCATTCTGCACCAGCCTCAGCAATGCCAACAAGTACCACTAAGTTCCCTTTCTGAGCCTTCCAGTGCAAACTGTCTGTCTAGATGGAACAGCAAGAACATTTTCAGAAAGAGCAGGGGCATGGCTGCAGAAACACCTATTCCTGAACCTCTGAGTCACCAGCCCTTCCAGTCACACTGTTACCTTGACTACGAGACAGGTCTAAGCTCCCTAAACTGGAGACTGGGCAGATCAAGCCAGTCTCAGTGGCTTTGTGACGTGTGCACTGCCAGTTTGTTCCAACCAAACTTTCTGCTTTTTTATATTCTCACGTATACATGAGAATGCTCAAGCCCATGGCTAGAATCAGACAAACAGTTCTGTCAGGCATGTTGTCCTTGCTGCTAGCTTTTATAGTCATATGAGAGTCATGGGAAAGATAATTTCCTGGGCTGGTGGAGATGCAAAATGCTTAAAGTTTCTCTATTTGAGGAGGCTCAGGTGAAATCACTGCCCCAGATGGGGCGTATTTTAGGGGAGAAAGCATCCAAACGTATTTCTGACCTGACCCATAAGGCTTTAATTTGTTCATTATAGGTGTCTTTTTAAAAAAATATATAATAGGAGAGAGAAAGGAACACAGTGGACACACAAGATATTTTTCCTCCACACCAAAAATGAGTAAAGAAACTCACTCTTTCTAGCTGGGAGAAAGAGTAATTCATTGTAACTGTATCTTTCAATAACCAATCCAATTGACCATCACAGACTGGGAGTCTCATGTACAAACCCCATCCCAAAGCAAAGAAAAAGCTAGCTTCCTATTTTTTCTTCTCTGTCTCTCAGCTTCTTTCCCCAGACCCATCGTCCCTCGCTCATCCTGGAAGTCTATTGTAGCCTTCTGCGGCTTGGATTTTATTGGTCTTTACCTCTCAAGTCTCTGTGTCCATTTCTTGCCCTTCTCCCCTCATTCCCTTTTGTACTTCTCTAGTCCTCTTCCTCCCACTACCCACACCAGGACTGGGACATATCCTAGTCTTCATTCTCAATCCCCAGGAGATGCAGGGGCAGCTGTGAAAACTGCAGCGCATGAAACTGATGCACAACATATCTCTGGCCCAGAGTGAGATTTACGATGTTGGGTCAGTTTTGTTCTGATGCTTCTCTTCCTGCAGGGGTACTATTAGAATACATTAATCCAGATACCTCTCATGAGGGTGAGCACGGTTCCTTTGTATATGCCTCGAATTCCAGCCTCACGGTACAGCTGTTTCGCACAGTCCATTGGGCCACCGTATTTAATTTCACCTGAAGCAGCCTGGATCTGGAGAATTAAAAGGATTGTTTACCAGGCATAACCCAAATAGTAATTTGGAAGCCTTGTGTTTTCTAAAGCTAAATTGTCAAGTGGAAGTTAGCAGCTCAGCTCTTTTCATGTAAACAGAAGCCACCCAAGGAATGTATGCCACCAGGCTCCTGCTGATATATAGACAAACTGGTACAATGCATGTGAAGTCACCATATTCCCAGCCCACTTTCCCTCCCTTTTATCCCTGTAGTCTTTCCTCAAATCGGCAGACACCTCTGTGATCTCGGCCTGGGGTTTTCACAACAAAAATGTTGGTGGCCTCAAAGTGTAGCCACAAACTCTTGCAGGTGGCCACTCTCACAATTAATTAACTTTAGAAAAAACAATTAAATATGCACATACACAGGTCCAATCAGTGTAATTTATTTATGTAGGTTTTTTTGCAGACCTAATAAAAATAATAATGCATAGTTGTATGTATTCCTTACTGGAGCTAAAGAGAATAGAAACACAAATAACGCGATGTGCATGTTCTCGTCTTTTGTCCTTGGTTGGGTTTTTTGGGGCGGGGAGGAGGGGCACTTTTTTGGTTGCCTTTTTTAATGACTTGCTATCTAGTAAGTCTATATTTCTATGTTTGTTAATATTACTTCTCACAGGAGCAGACTTGGTAGCTAGAAGATAGTGAAAAGTGATATTAAAAAACATACAAATACCACTTTTTACAACAGACTTACTCAGCCCTGGTAAGCCGAGGACAAATTAAACCTGGAGCGGTGAGTACGGAGGCAGCCAGGGGGTGGGGTGGCAGCAGGGGCCAGGGGCAATGGGGTGGTGAGCCCAGGGCTGGGGCCAGAGTCTGAAGCCCCACAGCTGTAGGATGGAGCCTGCTGCCGTGTGGCCGAAGGACAGAGCCCGCCACCCCAGAGCTGAAGCTGGAAGCCTGAATCTCACTGGGAAGGTGGGGAACTCACACTGGCTGCCTGCTCCTCTGGTGTTTGTGGCTCTGCGGCTCTCCCCCGCCTGCAAATCACTGCCCAGGAGGCTGTGGCCACAAGAAAAACCCTTGATGGCTGCATTTGAGAAACGCTGATGGGCCAGCATAACTCCAAAGAGCCCCAGCAATAACCAGTGATAAGTAACACTAGTCTCTGATCAGAAATAGGTACCTGTAGTCTCAGAATAAGCCCCCAGCTGTCAGAGGTGAGATTCCAAAAATCCCTCTAATGCAGGGGTTCTCAAACTTCATTGCACCGTGACCCCCTTCTGACAAGAAAAATTACTTCATGACCCCAGGAGGGAAGACCAAAGCCTGAGTCCACCCAACCCCCACTGCCCTGGGTGCAGGGGTCAAAGACCGAGCCCTACCGCTCCGGGCAGGGGGGTCAAAGCTGAAGCTCAAGGGTATCAGCCCCAGGCAGGGAGCCTGCAACCTGAGTCCTGCTGCACAGGACTGAAGCCCTCCGGCTTTGGCTTTGGGCAACGGAGCTCGGGCTTCAGCCCCAGGAAGTCTAAGTCAGCCCTGGCGACCCCATTCAAAGGGGGTCGCGACTCACTTTGGGGTCCCGACGCTCAGTTTGAGAACTGCTGATCTAATACACACTTACTAAAATTTCTCTCCTCCCCAGAGTGAGAAGGATTTGCTTCCACAGGTGTTTACTGAACGATGCACTGGCTTGATCGTGTCAAATTAAGAATCAGATGCTTATCTAATTTCCACCAGTTTAAGTTTGAAATAACTCAGCTGAAATCAGTCAAGTTACTCCAGATTTACACTGATTAGAATATGACTCCAAGAAAATTTCATAGAACTCAAGACAATTTTTATGAGTAAAAGATGTCCTGTGATAATGCTTTGCACGTTGGAATCAATGTCTAACATCCATTAAAACACTAAGAAGTACAGCAGTCAGCGTGAGAGAGGGTAGAGATCAGAAGGTCTCGCACAGACAGTTTTTTCATTTGTTCAAATTCGCATTTCCCACCAGGGTTTCAAAAACCAAGAGCTGTGATGGGTTTAAAGTTTATGGTCACTAGACTAGTTTTATAATAGCTTGTATTATATATTTTTGAAATAGGTCCTTCTGTTACATACAAGGATTCCAGGGAACTATGGGCAAAATCTTTATCATGCAAGAGATTCACGGACCTGAATGTTACTACAAAGGCTTTGTTTTACATGAGAAGATAAGACACACTCTAGATTTCAGAAGTGCCCAAGAGGTCAGCTGGCATCCCAGGGTGATGCTGCTTATATGCTGAATGGTGTCTATAGGAGTGCATGTTGTATTTACCAGATTGTCAAAGGGAAGCTGTATAGTGCTTCTTCATGACAGAGTCGCATCAAGTTATGCCTCAGCCCTGCTGAAAGGGGTGCTTTCTAAATTCAGTACTGAGTAAATTTGCTAATTAGAGGAGTTATATCTTCCTAGCAAGGTCTTTTTAAATCAGACAACACTCCTGAAATTAAGGGTGGGAATTTCTCCCCATCCACACACACAGTCTTACCTGTAAAAGGCACTTGATCCTCTCTCCTGGAGCCATGATTGCTGTTGTGAACACTCCAGATAACATGCCAGCAGCAAACAGCTGGGGATATCTGCGCACAGAACACGGGAAAATAAAGATCCCAAGATACATAATCCAATAAGCATGACATTTAATATAGTCAGCGTGAAAGGACTTGACTTAACGCAACATTAGAGTAAAATGTATAAGAGTTTGGAAATCCAAAAGGTATGGTTCCCTCAGCAAGTATACTTCTGCTGTTGTGCATTGATAGTATTTTGTATTACTCAATGTGCTTATGTTTTATGCTACAATATACAGAGTGCGACTAAGTCATTTGACCCAACTATGGGGCGGGCCTCCTTAGGGAGGCCCGAGCGATGTGCCCCCCCTTTTGGGGTGGGGGCGGGAGAAAAGAGCTCTGGCTGTCAGCCCTGGATGGCTGGGGCTCATACAGAAGGGCCATGCACACCTCGGATGTGCGGGGATGGGATAAAGGTGACAGGTGGAGCCCCATTGCCCATGGGCTGACAGTCAGAGCCCTGCCGCCCGGGCTCCCCCCCATTCCTCACGAGGAGGCAGTGGCGGGGCTCTAATTGTCAGCTTCGGGGTGGCAGCAGCAGTGCAGTAGGGTGGCAATGGAGCGCTAAGTCGCTTATATCACTTTTCACATTGCCACCCTTACTTCTGTGCTGCTGCTGGCATGGCGCTGCCTTCAGAGCTGGGTACGTGGCCAGCAGCCGCTGCTCTCTTCTCTGCCTTCCGAACTGGGTGGTGGTGTATGTATTGTGGGGAGGTGGGGGGGGGGAAGCAGGAGGTCCCTAAGGAATTACAGACACAAAGAAGAACACTCAAATAAGTTTGAGAAGCACTGCTCTAGAACTATAAGTCTTAAGGCCCAATTCAGTAAAGCACTGAACAATTGAGTTCAATGGGAATCGAGTACATGAAACAAGCTTTAAAATTTCTTGATTTATAAGCAAGCTTGAGAGAACCATGATGGATTTGGAACATTTGAGTGAGCAAAGCTCTTGAACAAATGTACACACAAGTATATTATATGTGCATCTGGAGCGCCACTTCTGTTAGAAAACGCAGCAAGTGGAGGAGTAGTATGGATGAGTGGTTACAGGATTTTCAAACACCCTTTGTTCTTCTTAAGCCAGATTTCTTCAGATGGGTCACACACTGGTCCTTACTAGAGACTAAGTCTATGGCAAGTTGAACATTTCAAAAATAAACCTAATTTTTTTTTTAAATTAAAAATCTTCTCATTCATGAATAACCTGTCACAGCTACATAGAATTTTATCAGCCTTCCACAGAATTCCAACTTGGGGCCAAAAAAGGAGCAGGAGAAATTTTGTTCCAAAAAGTCATTTTTCCAGAAGGGTAAGTGTGCCTGAAAACAGAGGCTGATCGTAGAAAATAAATACCTTTTCAGCCATAGCTAAGAGAAACACTCCTGCAATTAATAACCTAACCTACAGAGTGGATGCAGTGAGACTCCCACTTACCACTAGCAGGAAGGAAAGATCATGTCTTGTGACCACCAGGTCTGTCAGATGGCTATGCTGGAATATACATGTAATCTTTCCATTCAGTTTCCCTTAATAGCAAGGCTGTTCTAAGTCATTATCATTATGTAACACATATGGTATTCAGTTACAACTGAGCTGTTCTTTAATGACTGTCTTTTTGCACAGGGAGGGAACTGCACAGTATTTGCCCACCTGCTGTCTGTTTTTAGCCTGTGCTATCAGTACCACGCTTTTAGGAGCATTACCACCACCAGTGTTTTGGGGGTTTTGTTTTTTTTAAATTATATTTATAATCCAGAGAGGAGACATTTACACCACAACCGAATGTGTAATTCGACACAGCAGGCTAGGAGCCGTAGAAAAGGTACCCCAAGTGTCTGAACAACTCAGAACTTACGTTAGAATGTCATCAGGATTCCTCTGCTGGAGTTTTTTCCCCAAACCAAATCCAAAGAAGCACACAGCAAACATGGGAGTCACTCCAATAATCGGAGCTGCCATTCCTTTATACAAGCCTCGGACTCCCTGCAAGAGACCGCAGGTTATCTCAGTGGGTTATTTAGGTTTCATGCAGCATTCTTCAGGGTGATAAATATTTCACCACATCAAGAAGCAAATAACGTTACTATACAAGACGATCACAGCAAAGGCAGTCAGCTGCATGAATGAAAGGGATTTGCCATGATACAGTTCTGAACACAGCCCAGAGAAGTTGTGGGAAAGTCGTGCCAGGACTTCTTGTCCTCCCCAGGGCTAGCACTTCCAAAACATACCTATCAAGACGGCACTAGGCTAAGCCCTAGATTTTCTTACTCTCCAGATAACTGCCATCCTGCCTCCATGGATTATTCACATTTCTCATCAGCACTAGTTCTGCTCTCTGCCACCCCAAATATAAAGTAGCTAGTTAGTGCCCACCTTAAATACAGTCCTGTTAGAAACATGCATGGCTCAGTGCGTCTCAAACTTTTATATATATTATTATTATATATACACACACATACATACACACACAGAGATGTACTGTATTACAGAGTCTTCAAAAGGCAACATTTCAGTATAACCCTGACACTCAACATGTATACAGTGGGCCAGACTCCTCCCTGGTGTTAGGCAACTGATTTCAGTGGACTTGCAGCGGGGATGGATTTGGCCCACTCTATTTAACCCTTTCATTCCCCCCCCCACACACTAAGCATTCTCAGCTCCATTTGATATATTTCAGGAAGCAGACCATGAGGAGCAACTTGTCAGAACTTTCACTGCAGATCTGACAAAACACAAAGAAGGTACACCAATGTGAGATTTCTAAAGATAGTGACAACACTCGACCCAAGGTTTATGAATCTGAAGTGCCTTCCAAAATCTGAGAGGAAGGAGGTGTGGAACATGCTTTCAGAAGAGTTAAAAGAGCAACACTCTGATGCGTAAACTACAGAACCAAACCACCAAAAATGAAAATCAACCTTCTGCTGGTGGCATCTGACTCAGATGATTAAAATGAACACGCATGGGTCTGCACCGCTTTGGATCGTTATCAAGCAGAACCCGTCATTGGGAAGGATGTATGTCATCTGGAAGGGTGGTTGAAGCATGAAGGGACATATGAATCTTTAGTGCAGCTGGCACGTAAAAATCTTGCAACACCGGCTATAACAATGCCATGCGAATGCCTGCTCTTACTTTCAGGTGACATTGTAAACAAGAAGCGGGCAGCATTATCTCCTGCAAATGTAAACAAACTTGTTTGAGCAATTGGCTGAACAAGAAGTAGGACTGAGTGGACTTGTAGGCTCTAAAGTTTTGCATTGTTTTATTTCTGAGTGTAGTTATTTTTTGGTATGTAATTCTACATTTGTAAATTCAACTTTAGTGCAATATCTTTATCATGACAGTACAGTAACTCCTCACTTAACGTCATCCCAGTTAACGTTGTTTCATTGTTACACTGCTGATCAATTAGAGAACATGCTCATTTAAAGTTGCACAATACTCCCTCATAACATTGTTTGGCAGCTGCCTGCTTTGTCCACTGCTTGCAGGAAGAGCAGCCCGTTGGAGCGAGCTGGTGGGGGCTTGGAACCAGGGTGGGCCGGCAGCCCCCACATCAGCTCCCCTAAGTTCCCTGTGCGGCAGCCACCCAGCAGGCTATCGAGGGCCTGGCAGTTCAGGTGTCCCTTCCCCAACTCATACCTAATACACCCCAGTGCGTTAACAGGAGTGTCATATGCAAGATGCAGGAGGTAACTGCTCAGCATCATTGAGATCCCAGCTGGAGAACTGTATCCAGTTCTGGGCACCACAGTTTAAGAAAAATATAAACAAATTGGAGAGTCCAGAGGAGAGCAAACAAACATGTTAAAGGGTTTAGGAAACCTGACTTATGAGGAAAGATGGGGAACAATGGGCATGCTTAGTGTCATAAATATAAAGGGAAGGGTAAACCCCTTTAAAATCCCTCCTGGCCAGAGGAAATCTCCTCTCACCTGTAAAGGGTTAAGAAGCTAAAGGTAACCTCGCTGGCACCTGACCAAAATGACCAATGAGGAGACAAGATACTTTCAAAAGCTGGGAGGAGGGAGAGAAACAAAGGGTATATGTGGTCTGTCTATATTCTGTCTTTGCCGGGGATAGACCAGGAATGAAGCCTTAGAACTTTTAGTAAGTAATCTAGCTAGGTACGTGTTAGATTATGATTTCCTTAAATGGCTGAGAAAAGAATTGTGCTGAATAGAATAACTATTTCTGTCTGTGTATCTTTTTTGTAACTTAAGGTTTTTGCCTAGAGGGGTTCTCTATGTTTTGAATCTAATTACCCTGTAAGGTATCTACCATCCTGATTTTACAGGGGGGATTTTTTTTTTTATTTCTATTTACTTCTATTTCTATTAAAAGTCTTTTTGTAAGAAAACTGAATGCTTTTTCATTGTTCTCAGATCCAAGGGTTTGGGTCTGTGGTCACCTATGCAAATTGGTGAGGCTTTTTATCCAACATTTCCCAGGAAAGGGGGGGTGCAAGTGTTTGGAGGATTGTTCATTGTTCTTAAGATCCAAGGGTCTGGGTCTGTAGTCACCTAGGCAAATTGGTGAGGCTTTTTACCAAACCTTGTCCAGGAAGTGGGGTGCAAGGTTTTGGGAAGTATTTTGGGGGGAAAGACGTGTCCAAACAGCTCTTCCCCAGTAACCAGTATTTGTTTGGTGGTGGTAGCGGCCAATCCAAGGACAAAAGGGTGGAATATTTTGTACCTTGGGGAAGTTTTGACCTAAGCTGGTAAAGATAAGCTTAGGAGGTTTTTCATGCAGGTCCCCACATCTGTACCCTAGAGTTCAGAGTGGGGGAGGAACCTTGACATGGTGGCGCAGCGGTGGGATTAACCTGAAATCATTTTGAGATCCAGTTGAGATTTTTTGAACTAGAAATACAGATTTTTAAAAAAGGAGATTTTTTTCCCCTTTGGAAAGGAAGTCCAGAAAGCAGCTTGTTTTTCTCTGCTTTGTGGCCAAGCAGAGACAAAAGGGGATTATCTTTGTGAATTGCAGGTTTTCTTAGCCTGGAGGCAGGGTACTTAACTCCTGCAGGGAAATTCACAGTCTTCCAACCCAGAGTTTTTTTCCCCCTAAAAGTAAATAGAAGAGGGGGTGTTCTACCCATTTGCCTGGAGACAAAAGTGGCAGGGTTGTGGAATCCCTGTCATTGGACGCTTTTAGAACAGACTGGACAAACATCTGTCAGGGACCATCTAGGTTTACTTGGTCCTGATACAGTGCAGGGGGCTGGACTAGGGTGACCTATTGAGGTCCCTTCCAGTCCTACATGTCTGTGATTCCACAATGGTGCCTTCTGGCCTTAAAAAAAAAACAAACAAACAAACAAAAAGCCCTAAAACCTATGAATCTGAACTAGCACTTCCTCTTTTGTCTTGTCACAGAGGGGATTATGGGTTCTAGAAGAAATTGGAGACATGGCTTGGGTCAACAACAGTCAGTCTCTATTTTAGGAGTTCCAGAGAGCTCGCCATAGCACAGGCATCAAAATTCCACCACCTACAACAATACAGCCAGCAAACAACTGCCAACGTTCATTACAGCCTTTAACTTTAGGTATTAACACCACCGCATTTCTGCCTTTAAAAAAGAAAAAAAAAAGATCAAATTACACATTCCAAAGATTATTATGTTCTCCCTCTACCAGTTCTTTTCAGATTTCACAATCCGATGAAAAATTTGAATTAGAACCATTTGAATTGATAACCTGAGAACTTTATGGTCTCAAGGGGGGCCAGATTCCCACAAAATTCCACTCCAATGACATACATGAGCAACTGACATTTTTGGCAGGCATAGCAAGTGCCAGTCTACAGTACCTCTCGAATGAGAGTCTGTCTGAAACAGTCGAAGGTCCCAGAATAGAGTGGAGGCTGCCCAGCCTGGGGTTTTGGTTGGGTCTGTAGTCGGACCTGTAAAACAAGAAGGGAAAAAAAATCATGTACCTTAAAAAAAAAAAAATTACTTTTTTAGGATTAGTTCCAGAGAGCCACATTAAAGTCATAGGTTTTATAACCAGACATTGTAATATTGGTACAAGGGTTAAAACTCAGTATTTTAGCTTGTGCAAATATCTAAATAAGAACACAAATACCTTAAGTTATTTCAATATCGTTATAAATATTACACTTACTTTAAATTCAAGTTAATACTCTCTAAACAGCAGTGTGGTTGCTTTAAGCACTTTTGAGATCCAGTGCCATTTCTATTGCTCCCTTTCCCCATCTGCTCAACTCAGTATGCAGGTACTGTCACCAATGAAACTTGGTTTTATTTATCTTCAAATTAAAGAATATAATTAAGAGGAAAAATAACGTTATTGTTTAAAACATCTCATCTCCAGTATCATTAATCCGTAGATCAATAATGCAGAACAAATACTTGTTACATTCCAAAAAGCTTCCCACTCACACCACAATGGGCCATCATGCTCTGGAAGTTGTACTCTCCACAGGTCTGATGTCTATATTAAAGAGGAGACCCGATGCAATCAGGTATATATCCCTTTAGCTTATGGCAGGTCATCAAGGCAGCCTTCTGTTGGGCAGAGTTTGGACACTTCTGCTTTGCGGTTTCCTGGTCTTCAGTTACTTCTTTATCTACCTTTCCCCACCCTCTCAATCGCTAGGCTCCTTTGCCATAACAGAGTTTAAAACACATGTAACAATTAGTTACTGGGGCTCAAGGTCACGAATTTCCCTTAATTTCTGATGCTTTTTAGAACAAGAGTTTTCCTTTCCATTCATTTTCCATTCATCACTGATTTTTCTAGCTGCTAACTGGACTTTTCTGAGTGTCTTAAAAGGATAAACATGCTGGCTTAATGAAGACAAGCAATACACAGAATGGAACAAATACATAGTTACAACAGATAGGTGCTAACATTTTGAGAGGAATCGTGAGCCAATGGTTATCTGTACCTCAGTTCTCCAAGTGTAAAACAGGGATAATTGCACTTCACTACCTCACAGGTGTGTCATGAGGATAAATACATTAACATTTGTAAGGTGCTCACATACTACAGTAATGGGAGCCATGTAAGTACCTGAAATAGACAGATTCTTAGAAACAGAGTGGTACAAAGAACACTCCTACACGCTCCCCCCTCACATAGGCTGACAAAATGAAACTGTTCACACACAGATACAAGTGAGCTTAGCAACATTTTCATTTAAACTAATGGCAGGGAGTTCCAGCTACCACAGGCTGAGAGTGGAAATGTTCCAAAGAGAATCATCAGTATAGTATGATTTTAGACTGAAGTGAAGTTGCCTTCATATATGCTAGTGTAGTAATTTCTCTTTAAAAAAGAGTCATTTGTATATACGATCCAAGTGACAAAACAGAGTATCAGACATCCCATTCATGTCTCTCCTTTAAAATAAAGTAATATCACCCCGTGAAATTCTCATTAACAAAACAGCATCATTGATATCATGAGCTAATGATGAGTGGCACGTCAATGCTGCCTCTGTGTGGTAGGAAGAAGTATACACCTTAAATTGACTGAGTTAGCTGGTGAAACCAAGGGCTTCTGAAAAACAGCCAGACCTCACATGTTTGAACAGATCACTTATCATTCTAGAGGGCACAGGCGTTATAAACACTGCCACAGTTGCCAGAAGCTAGATGCAAATATTGCTGCCAAGATAAGAGGACACGCCCTGTGATAATACTGTGTGTGGGATATATCACAGGTCAGTCAACTCAGAGCTTTCAGGGTCAGCCCCATTTTCATACAATAAGAATGGGGTGGGAAGGGGAGGCAATACTCAGCATCCATGTCCCCATACAATTCTGCCAGAGTCTCTGCACACACCTCATGGCTAGATGTTCTCAAAACTGGTTGCCTGGTCTTGTGAATCCTATAGTGTCAGTTTTACCCAATGCACAGTGACTGTTGGCATCTTTGCCAGCCCTCTCTCAGCTGCTCCTAGATTCCACAGCCCAGAGGGGGACACTTCAACCTGGTCAGAAGGCTTTATGCCAAAACTAGAAACTACCCCGACGCCCTGAACAGACAACGTGGGCGAGATAACACACTTCATTGGACCAACTTCTGTTGATGAAAGAGACAAGTTTTAGAGACCCCAGGGCATGGACACTAGTTAAGTCAAGGGGATAAAAGACCGTAAGGGTTGAAGAAGTCTCCCTGCTGAAGGCCTAAGGGCTTCTTCTTAACCCCCCTTAATAGAATTCAGGCCTGGATAGTTTGAGTAAGCGTTTTTGCTCTTAAAACAATGTTGTAGCCGCAAATAATGCCTTATAATGTAAGATTTGCTAACGCCAAGCTAAAAATAACAGGAGATAGTTACAAGGCCAGGCAGGATGTGCTGGTTGTTTAAGTTGCTAGAAATGCTTGTTAAAGGTTGCAAAAAATAAACATTGTTGTAACCCATATAAAAAAGGCAAAATATTTGTGCAAAGTTTTAATTGGCTAATATGTAATGCAGTAGCATTAAAAAAATATAAAAGTGTGTATAATGACCTGCTCTGGTGTGCAGGATTTGAAATTCTATTCTCCCTGTACCTTGTTTGCAGCTGCAAATAAACTTTTCTGCTTCTCCACCCCACTGTAATTATTAAGCGAAACACACGGGTAACGAACCTCTGCTCTTGGTTTGCCTCGGCACTGGGTGCCAGCAACACAAGCCTAGGAGTGGTTATACACGCCCCCCGCGCGCGGGGCAGGCCGGGAGCTGTAGTATTTCTCTCCCCTCCCCCCCGCGCGCGGGGCAGGCCGGGAGCTGTAGTATTTCTCTCCCCTCCCCCCCCGCGCGCGGGGCAGGCCGGGAGCTGGCTCCCTCACCTTGATGGTGTCCAGCGGGTGCCCCACGAACACCAGGCAGACGCCGCCAAAGCCGCCGGCGAAGAAGTTCTTCACGGGGCTGATGGGCTGCGGCTGCTTGGCCATGGCCGCGGCGGTCCTCGGCGGGAGCGGAGCCCTGCACAGCGCGCCCGACAGCGGAGCCCTGGCGCTGACCTTTACCCCAGTCCCGCGCCGCAAAGCATGGCGGGACACTGGGGGACGCGGGGCACGCTGGGACACTGGAGGACTGGCCTGCCGGAGCCGCGCCCGACACGGAGTTCCGGCTCCCTCGGGCCGGCGACGCAGCCGGTTGGCCCTGTCCGAGGCGCATGCGCTCTACTCCCGCTTGCCGCCGCCGGCCCCTCGCCGTGCTGTCCGGGCGCCGCAGTGCCCGGAGCTGGGCTGGTGGCGGGCGCTAGGCCGCGCCCTGTCCCAGGCGGGGAACTGAGGCACAGGGAGCCGCGGTGAAGGCCGCTCCAGAGAGCGGGGTGCAGGCCGGCCCGAAGCCCCCTTCCCGGCTTCACACGGAACCATTTCCCGGTGCTCGGCCGCGGCCCCCAGCTCCGTTCCCGCCCCGCGCGGCGCGGGCTGGGGGAAGCTCCCTCGGGAGTCCTGGGCCCCACCGGATTGGCTTCCCAGGAGGCCCCGCGTGTCCTTGGACGGGCCCCGCTTCTGAGTTCGCGCTTGTAGGCCAGCCCCGAGGCAGAGTAACGTGTCGTCGGGCCGCTCTCCTGGCCTCGGCCACAAGGTGGCATTCTGGAGCTACCCCTCGGCTGCCGGTTCTCTCCTCCCTGCTAACACAACTGTTCTTAATTTCCCCCGGAGAGCGGGGGGGGCATAACTGCTAGGCTGTCCTCAAGCGATATTTTAGCACCTGTCTCCCTTTAATTCTAGGGAGCGTCACTTGTCATGAGGATAGGTGAAGAAAAACTAGCTGTGCTTTGAAAGAACTACCCGCTGAGGGGTCCCTGTACTATACATTACTCCATATCTGTGTCTGGTGGTGGGAGGGGTGTCTGAGAAGGGGTCAGGCCCAGCTGCTATTCAATTTTCCTGATACAGTTTTAGGAAACCCCTCTTCCTCAGAGAGCTCATACCATTATGGCTCTTGCCCTCAGAGAGGAAAATTCGTTTCTGGTTTTGAGCGGTGATGCAACCACTACCATAGCCAAGGCTGAAGTGTTTTTACCAGTGGCTTTTCCTGACACTGTAATTAAAGCAGCTGAGCCCTGTCTATACCATCATGTACACCACTGGAAGTAACGTATAGCTGAATCATTGCTGGAAACTCGGTACAGTAGAACCTCAGAGTTACAGACACCATGGGAATGGAGGTTGTCCATAACTCTGAACAAAACAAAGCTCCGGCTCCAGCAGTTCACACTCTGAGCCAGGTTCTAGAGGCACCTTCTTTCTGGACAAGCTTTTCCCCCTCCCCACTGAGGGGTGGGTGGTGAAAACAGTGCCCCCCTCCCCCCCATGGGCGTGTGTTTGTGTGAAAACAGCCCCCCCCCGGGGAGAGGGTTGTGGAAAGCAGTGCAGACACCGATGCTGTCTCTGCGCAGGCAGGACTCAGCTTTGCCTGAGAATCTCAGCATCTTCAACTCCTAGCGGTAAGTGGGTGCTGAGTGGGGACAGGCAGCCCAGATGTGCCTACCTTTAAGATGCAATACAGGCACAGTACAGTACTTGCTTTTTTTGCAGCCTCCATTGCCGCCTGATTGATTACTTCTGGTTTCACATGGTGTCCTGTTGACCAGTCAGTCTGTAATTCTGGCGTTCATATTTTTGAGGTTCTACTGTAATAATTTTCCAAATATAGACAAGGCCAGGTGAAAAAGTGAAATTCTTCAGAGACTGTTAGTCTCTAATCAATCCAAAAGGCCATGATATAGATGATTAGTCACTCCCTGGCCTGCCCATGCTGCCTAGTCTCCCTCATCCCATGGAGGTAAGCAGAAGGTCACGCTGAATCCATAATTCTCGCATGGCAATGCCAGGAGGTGTCCCAGAGTCCCTTTGCTTCCCAGCCAATTTAATATTTTAGTAAGGAGTATAAGGAATAATGACCCAAGAGCTGTGCAGTATTTAGCTGCAATTCTTTTACGTTATTCTCAGGTAATGGTGGGTGGTTTGTTAATGTCATCAGAAAGCCCACAAGGGACTGCAGCAAAAGCAACTTTAGGAGGAGGCTTACTGAAAGAGGTGAATCTTGCATTACACTTTAAAGATGGCAAGTCTTGGACTCGGTCTGGTCTCCAGCAATTGTGGATTCCCAGCTAAAGTCCCTCCAGTGGGAACAGCCTGCCCCCAGTACTTGCATGTACAAATCTGGACTCCATTAGCTTGAGTATCTTTATAGAATGCAACTGCTGTGATGGAGTGCAAAACAAAAGCTGTTCTTTCTGTGAGGATATCCCGCTATTGGATATGATGACAAGATAGAGCACAGTGGATAGGTGTGATGTGCTTATGCTAGTCTGTTCTACCTAGCTGGAAGGCAGTTGCTTATTGTCATTTCCAAATTGCCTTCAGGATCAGCCCAAAGGAGTGATTAAAGTGTGATTCACTGGCCTAGTGTGTGATCTTGTCTCACTCTAGCAGCTGACCCTAGCAAGAATGAGACCCTGCCACTTACTCAGGGGCAGCTCTGCCAATTTTGCCGCCCCACGCAGTCGCTGCCGAATTGCCGCCGTGCCTGGAAGAGTGGCGGAGCTGCTGCCCAAAAGCCACCATGGTGGGAAGAGCGGCGGAGCTGCCGCTGAATTGCTGCCACGGGACACAGACTGCTGCCCCATTCTCAATGCCACCCCAAGCACCTGCTTGGAAAGCTGGTGCCTGTGGCCGGCCCGGCACTTACTGATAGCAAACACTCCTCTGATTCAAGTGGTAAGCTCATTCAAGCACTCCTGTTCAGTGCTGAATGTCCCAGGTTTGATTCCTGCTTACGAATGTTATCTATGTTATATATCAAAAGCATAGCTCTCTGTGGTCAAGTCTGTACCTGAGAAGAAAGGGCAAAGTTAAAAGCTGGGAAAAAGCGTTTCTGATCAGTGCTGCAGTTTGATTGTCCATGAGCATGAATAAGTCTCATCAGGGACAAAGCTGGAAAACATGAGGGCACCGTAGTGTCTCTCTTGATCTTCTCCTAGTATCTTAAGACTGAGCACTGAAGGACGAAGGAAGTGAAAGTCATTAGTGAAAAGGAAGATTAATTATAATCTTATGGAATCTATGTAAGGAGAGAAAGCCACATCATTTAAATGGAAGAGAGGGGAAGTTGATAGCAATTTATTGATAGCAATAAATAAAAATCAGAAAATAGTAATTGTAGAAAATTGACAAGGAAAGCAAAAGGACACACATAGAAGAAACATATAGCCAGCAAAGTTAAAGACAATAAGAAGGCATTTTTAAAGTGTATTAGGAACACGAAGAATCCTAACAATGGTACTGCTCCATTACTAAATGGAAATGTCAGAATTGTCAGTAATAATGCAGAAAAAGCAAAAATGTTAAATTACTATTTGTTTTGTATTTAGGAAAAAACAGATTAAGTAATCATATAGTGGCAATGAAACGCCATTGCAATAGCAACTCAGGAGGATGTTAACAGAAGCTGTTAAAATTAGACATTTTTAAATCTGCAGGTTTAGATACCTTACATCCAAAAGTTTTGAAAGAGCTGGCTGATGAGCCTGTTGGACCATTAATGTTGATTTTCAATGTCTTGGAACAATATGAAAGTTCCAGAGGACTGGAAGAATGCTACTGCTGTGCCAATTTATAAAAAGGGTAAATGGGATGACCAGGGTAATTATAGGCCTGTCAGCCTGATATTGCTCACAGGAAGAATAATGAAACAGCTGATACAGGACTGGATTAATAAAGAATTCAAGAAGGGTAGGTAATAGAATTAATCCCAATCAACATGGGTTTATGGAAAACAAATCCTGTCAAACTAACTTGATAACATTTTTTAAAATATGATTACAAGTTTGGTTGATAAAGATAATAGCACTGATGTAATATACTTTCACTTCTGGAAGGCATTTGACATAGTGCTGCAAGACATTTTGATTAAAAAGTAAAATGACATAAAATTGACATGGCACACTTTAATTAGTTTAAAAACTGGCTAACTAATAGGTGTCAAAATGTAATGGTAAATGAGGAACCATCACTGAGTAGGTGAGTTTCGAATGGGGTCCCACAAGGAACAAGTTTTTGCTCCTATGCTATTAAACATTTTTATTAATGACTTGGAGGGAAATATAAAATCATCACTGTAAAGTTTGCAGATTACACAGAAATTAATAAATAATGAAGAGGACAGGTCACTGTTAAAGAGCAATCGGCATTGCTTGGTAAGCTGGGTGTAAGCAAATAATAATTGTGTTATTTTGACCAAACATATCTAAAAACACAGAATGTTGGCCATACTTACGGACTGGGGACTCCATCCTGGGAAGCAGTGTCTCTGAAAAACATCTGGGGATCACGATGGATAATCATGTGAAAGGGAACTCCCAATGCGATGCAGTTGCCAAAACAGCTAATGCAATCCTTGGATGTATGAAGGGGAATCTTGGGTAGGAGTAGGGAGGTTCTATCACCTCTGTATTTGGCACAGGTGTGACTCTGACTAGACTACTGTGCCCAGTTCTGATGCCCACAATTCAAGAAGGATGTTGATAAATTGGAAAGAGTTCGGAGAAGAGCCGAGAGACTGATTAAAGGATTGGAAAACAGGCCTTCTCGTAAAAGACTCGGTCTGTGAGCACTGATGTGGTGAACAAATATTTGGACAAGGGGCTCTTCCACCAAGCAGGCGAAGGTACACGCGAGCCAGTGGCTGGAAGCTGGCCCTGCCCAATTTCAGAAGCACGCTTGGAACAACTTCCCCGGGACCAGGGCGGACGCGGCCTCCCTGGCCGCTTTTACAGCCGGACCGGCTGTCTGCCACAAAGGGCGTGCTCTCGGGCCAGCCGGAACGATGGCGGGGCGCGCGAGGCCGGCGCAAGCCCGGGGCGGGCGGCGGGCGGGGTACCCCGCCGTTCCGCCCCTGGAGCCGGCAGCGGGGCCGGGGCTCTGGCCAGCCCTCCGGACCCCGCCCGCGTCACACCCGCGGGCCGGGGCAGCCAAGCGCCGGAGAACCGGGCCAGCGGCCCCCGGGGAGGCGGGGTGTGGCCGGGCCCCCGGGGCCGAGGCAGCGCGACCCGGGCACGCCTGGGGCCGAGCCTCCCCCTGGGGCCCCGCCATGGACACGTGCCACCGGGGGTCCCGCATGGCCGGCGGGGAGGCGAGCGGAACCTCTCCCCCGCCGCCGCCGCCGCCCGCCATTGGTTCAGCCCAGGCTCCCGAATGGTTCGGACCATGCCCTGGTCGCGTCACCTCCTCCGAATCGCGGGCTTCCCCCGCGTCCCTCGCGCCGGCGGAAATGACGTGTGGCTGGACGCCAGAACTTCCGGTGCGCAGGCAGTAGCGGCCCGGCAGGAGGAGCCCGGGGGAAGCGGCCCCCCTCTTCCCGGTGGTCCCGGCACCCCGCGGCCTGTCCCGTACCTGGGCCCGAGCCTGCCGCGGCCTTCGCCCCGCAGCCCCGGTAGGTCGGAGGGAAGCCGGGCCTTGTTTACGCCGGGACAGCGCTGAGGAGACGGGCAGGGCGCCGGGCTGCTCCCTCCCGCGGGCGCAAGCGGGACGTGGCTGAAGCGGGTAGGGCCTGGGCCCTGTCCCCGCGCTCCCCTGGAGCCCGGCACGGAGCCGGGGGCGGCTCTCCCCCGGCCTGGCTGTGGAATGGGGGGAGTTGTGTGGTGCCCACCTCCCTGGGGGCTCCTTCTCCCCCGGCCCAGCTGTACCTCGGGGAGGAGGGGGCTGTGTGGTGCCCCCTTCCTGAGAGCTGCTCCCCCCCCCCCCAGCTCAGCTGTGGTACAAGGCGGGCTTTTGTGGTGCCCCCCTCTTTGGGGGCTGCTTTTACCTCCCTGAGCCTGGCTGTGCAACTCTGGGGGGGGGGGGCTGTGCAGTGCCCCCCTCCCTGGGGACTGCTTCCCCCCCGAACCTATGCCCAGGATGGGGGCGGGCTGTGCGGTGTCCCCTTTCTTGGGAGCTAGGTCCCCATCACTAAAGCCAAATTTTGGTGGGCAAGGCTACTGTTGGTCGCAGGGCACCTCCACCCCCTCATATACAATGGATCTGTCTTTACTTGGCCCTCATGGGGAGACTTCATTCTCCCTGAGTGTTAGCCTCGGTGATGGGATGGGCTCCCAGTTGACTGAGTCATTCTAGCCTTTGGGAGTAGGTACCTACCCTGTATCATCCCAACCTGTATATGCTGTTGGGACCTATTAATGTCAACCAGGAGCCTTCAGAGCACCAAAAACCTTTCTTGCCGTTCTACTTCAAGGGATGTTTGGTACGTGGCTCTTAGTGTAGGGGTCCTGGTGGTGGGACTATGGGAATATAGCCTTCCCCCACGTGTGTGCTAGATGGTAGTGATAGTCCAAGGGACATAGTGAGGAGCACAGTATACACTGATTCTTAAGAGAAGCTTTAATGGGATTCTCAGATAAAATTGGCTGCTGTGTACCATTATATAGAGTAACTTGAAAATGGGCAAACTTCAAGTGCAACTTGCTGTAGGCTTTTTGTGCATGTCTGTTGTAATGCTGTTAAATGAAATTAGGTCTGAAAGGATTCTGTTTAATTTGATAATGATTTCTGTCCTCCACATGTGGCACTCTAACGTCAGCAGGCATGCTGGAGGGGAATCCTTTCTCATGGTTTTGTGACAGGAGTGGCATACTCTTGGCCTACTGGCTGGATGCTATCTGCTTGATGTAAGTGTTTTGGTCCATGACAGGTTTAGAATCTGCAAAATGCAAGGCCTCTTTTTTTTTTTTTTTTTTTAAAGTTTGAAGTCCTTAAGTAGAAAATTTAATCAAAGTGAACTGATGTATGATTGTCTTAGTTTGAAATGGCTTTAAGTGGTGTGAATTCCTGAATCTATATCAGGTCCAGTGTCAAATCACTCAGACATATTATTATGTTCTTGATTTGTACATGCAGCTGCTGCAGTTGTGAATGCAAATCAGGGAAGTTGCATAGGCAAATGTCCCACAAGGGCAGAAATGTCACCGCTCCTAAAAGCCTTGCATTTTCCCCCGAGTGGAACACAACTGTTTAGTTATTACATAAGGCCCTTAGTCTACTCCCAAAACATTCCACTACATTAGTGCAAACCCCCCTGTACGTTGAAGGAGTAAATGGACCATAACGTAAATGTAGCTTGTCTTTCTCCACAGGATGAGCATGATGCCTTGGGTAGGACTGAAGGCTTTCCTAACTAGTAATGTCTGTCTGTCCTGAGTGATCTATGAGATTTGCTAGATAAAACTGGCATAATCATTAGATTATTGAGGACTACCCTCAGGTGGTTCTAGATTCCTGGAGACTAGCATATCTTTTAGACAGATGTGCATCACTCAAACCAAAAGTACGGGCTCTATGCAAGAATTACTGGGTGATGTTCTATGGCTTGTGTTGTTGCAGGGGATCAGATTATCATAATGGTCCCTTCTGGCATTAATCTGTGATTAACCTTTTCTCAGAGAGGCTCAAAGCAAACGAGTGTGTGTGTGTATATATATTTGCTTTGGACTTGGCAAAAGCAGAACTCAGCACTGATTATGAAATATCGTATCGAGGAATCTTTGGAGAGCCCACAGTGGAAATCCAACAAGAGAGACATTAGCTGCATGTAAAACATGCTTACGAAATAGATCAGCTTTTCCAAATATTTTCCTTAGAAGCCCATTTGTCTCCCTCCCTTCATTTCTGAAAGTTTCCATTTGGGGAAGGCTGAGAACTATTTTGTATCTAAGGGGTTTCATATGACATTAGAAGAACCTGCTTTTAGAATCTGTTATATGGATGATTTCTCAATGATGTAACTTAATTACTTGGATTTGGTGTCTTTTTCATCTGGCAGAAAAGGTGAATATTTGTCTGTGGCAGCTTGACTAACTCATGTGTTTTATTGACATTTCTATAGCGTTCATTGCTTTAGTATCAATGTTATGGTATGGGAATATCACTCACTGAAGGCTATTACTCAGAGTTCCACATAATTTGGCAAAATAAACTTGTACCACAACTTAAATGTTCTCTCCATAGTCCCAACCCTCTAATCCTTTGGTTTTAGAGGAAACTGAAGGATATTAAAAAATGTGGTTGTGACACACATTGAAGATAAGTCAAGAAATTATGAGATACGTTATGGGTATGGAGAACAGAATTCAGCAGGCTAATGTGATTAGATTCTAACCCTCATCCTCTCCTATTGGAGGAGGTTTAAATCTGCTGAAATGACGGCAGTGCCTCAGATTAATTATACATTTAGTCTACTCCTGAATGACTTAGAGTTCCTAACAAATGTGTTTAAATCAGGAAACAAATAGAGTGGGGGAAAATAATGAAGTGCTTTGGTTGAGGTTGTCCATGCACTAAAGTCAGGAAATTCAAAGTTCTGGTTCTCACGGCAACAGTAACTTGCCACATATATATTAAAAGATTAAAGTTAAAAACATAAACAGCAATTCAAAATACCACATATGCAAGGGGCCCAATTTATGCTTCCCTTGGGAAGTGTAACTTCAACATTTTTTTATCTTTTGCATGTAAAACTCAGTCACATCAGTGTAGTCCAGCTCTTTTTTTCTTTTGTATTTAATATAGACCCTCTTGAGACCAAATTAACTTGGTTAGATCCTAGCTTGTGATTTTATTACAGAGATACATCCTTCAGTTATGAGTATCAGCTTGTGCTGTCTGATGACCCCTTTATAACTAATACATTGTGGTCATTATGTTGGTGACTTGAGTAGAAGTTGTGCAAGACAGGTAACTAAGATCAAATTGACTTCTTTGCCAACAGCAGTGAAAATGTTAAGCATAATTTAGCTATGTTGATCCTTGTGTAATTTTAGTAGCTAAACATTAATTTTTACTGAGAATGTCAAGAAAATGGACTAATTTCTGTAGTTTTCTCCTCTTTGGATATAGGACCCCAGCCAAGTGTAAACCAAGGCATGTGCCAGATTCCAATTATGAGAACATACTGAGGAGCTCATGCCTTTCTGAGCCACTGCTTTGGGTGCAGCTCAGAGCTCTGGGATTCTCTCCCCACCCTCATTCTGAGCTGCCAGTTAAATTCTATGCTCTAGAGCAGGGGTCGGCAATCTATTGCACGTGTTCCAAAGATGGCATGCGAGCTGATTTTTAATGGCATGCTGCTGCCTCCCAGGTCCCAGGCACCAGCCCAGCTCAGCCTGCTGTTGAACCCAGGCCGGCAGCGGGCTGAGTGGGGCCGGCGGCTGGGACCCCGGCAGGCAGCAGCGTGCCATTAAAAATCCTGCCCGCCCTGGCCCACTCCCTCCCCCCCCCCCCCGCCCGCCTGCTGGGGCAAGGTGAAGAAGCTTGGTTCTGCCGGCTGCTGCTGCAGGGCAGGCAAGTTCCCCCTCCCCCACCTCTTCCCCCAGCGTGCTGGGTTCCTGCTCCTCTTCCTCTCCCATCCTGCCCCCGATCAGCTGATAGCCTTTGTGAGGGAGGGGGAGAGAGAAGCCTCGCTCGCTGCTCCTGGGAAGAGGTGGGAATGGGGCCTTGGGGAAGGGGGGTGGAATCAGGGCATATCCCCTCCAGCCCCCTGCCCTGAGCTGCTCTGGGCAGGGGGCTGGGAGCACCCCCACGACCCTAGTCCACACCCCCAGCCCTCTGCCCTGATCCCTACCCCCCCCACACCCAGCCCTCTGCCCTAACCTCTGCACCCACCACACATACCCAGCCCCCCACACCCCATGCCCTGACTCTTGCACCCCCCACATTCCCACCCCCACCCTGAGCACCAAACGGGAGCTCCTGCACCCCCACCCCACATTCCCACCTGCACCCCTCGCACCAAATGGGAGCTGCCCAGGTAAGCACTTCACACCTAAACCTCCTGCCCCAACCCTGAGCCCCCTCCCTCATTCTAGCACCTGGCCAGACCCTACACCCCAACCCCCAGCCTGCTCCTTCACCCCCAGCCCTGTGCTCAGTGCAGAGAGAGAGAGGGGGGAAGACAAAACATCTTTAAGACCTGGTAGGAGAACTAGGAAACAGTTCAGTAAGCCCTGGTTGAGAACCACACTAGGGAGACATGCCCAGGTTTTGCAGGTGCAGAAGTCAAAGCTGATCTCTAGTCAGGGACCTTCATGATAGACTGTTGCTCTCTAGCTCAGCATCAGGTCAGTGCTTTTCTGACTGTTTTATCATCTGTGTGGTATTGAAATATTCTGTTACAATTTCTTAGGCACAAGAAAAAAAAATTTTTTTCCTTCCCCACTTAGGAGACAGAGGTCAGATGAATTCAAAGGAGTGATAAAGTCTGGTGGAGAAGGAGAAGCTGTGGTTGCTTTCCTGGTCTGCAGTTTGGCAGGGCACTAAGATGTCTGTGGACATGAACAGCCAGGGCTCTGACAGCAATGAAGAGGATTATGACCCTAACTGCGAGGAGGAGGAAGAGGATGAGGATCCTGGGGATATTGAGGATTATTATATTGGGGTAGCTAATGATGTGGAGCAGCAGGGAGCAGATGCCTTTGATCCAGAAGAATATCAGTTTACCTGCCTGACTTACAAGGAGTCGGAGAGCACCTTGAACGAGCACATGGTCAGCTTGGCCTCCACATTAAAGGTGAGCAAATGTTTCTGCATTCATCAGGTGTGCACTTAAGGCTGTATGACTGAAAAGGCAAATATTGATCAAAAATTGGAGTAGGATCACTACTTGATGAGTGTGGTGTTTAAGATTAGTAGTTCTGAGCTGACTCAGGGCTTTACAGACTACTGCATACTGGGTCTGGGGGTTGATCATAAAAAGCTATTTACAGAACCTTTATTTTGTGTGAATTTTCAGAGCTAAACTTCTTTCATTAATATTGGAGAGTTCTAAAACAACAAACGAGGCAAAGGGAAGAGAAACAAGTATGAAAAGACATCACAGACACAATATAAATAGCTGTACTTATGTTTGTTCAGAAAATGACTGGCAAGAAGCAAACGATGCTAAGAGCATAAAGTCCAAAACAAATACTCTGCCAGTTTGAGAGAGAGTAATCAGACTTAAAGAAAGATAGCTCAGATCTCCTGCACCAGCCCTATCATTGCATTGACAAGCAATTTGATTAAGGATGGTGAGCTTGTCTGCTGTTATACTAATGACTAATTCCTCATTGGAGAAGATTTCCACTTCTGTAAGTCAGCCCGTTGACATTAAGTAGTGTTCAAGAGAGACTATATTATCCCTTTTGTGTAGCTGGTAGTATGTTACAGGCCAGTAGCAATGCAAATGTTCTTGCACTGCACTACCAATGTGCTTCCTTCCCATCGTGGAGTGGCAACTTAGAGACTGAATTCTCATCTTACCTCTATATGATGCTTTCAGACCTTGACACCTCAGCTAAAGCCATCAACAGGTCTGCCATGTAGTGTCAGATGTAATGGTGTCATATTGTGATGTGGACCCTTGGCCATGGGAAGCTGGAGAGAAACAATCACACTTCACAAAAGTTGTCTAATGTTGTGATAGCAATACAGCATAGTCACTAACCTGCCACCCACACCTTTATCGGATCTTGATGCCCACTAACCATCTATAGCTTCAAGCTATTTAATATTCCATTCTCCCCTACCATAGCTAGCTGGCTCTTGGTCACATTATCTAGAATCTGTAAAGGACAGGGGAAACTGAGCTAGAATGTAAATGTTCTAGAAAGAATAAAGTGGACAGAAGGAGGGGGCAAATGGGATGAATTGACCTGCACTTGGATCTGGCTTCCAGTCACTGTCATTTTTAAGTGACACAGTAAACATTTAGAAAAGGCTGTTTTGCTTCATGCCTGGGTGACTCATAATGTATCCCCTTAAAAGGGGTAAGTGACGTGTCCATTGAATCAAATGAATGAAAACACTAGACCTTCAGGTTTAAAATCTGAGTGGATCCTTACTTTGCCACAACACACCAAGGGTTGTTTTTACAAAGACCTGAGGACAGCATCGAGTTTGTATTAAAACAGTGAAGACTACAGCTGCCCTCATCTTTAAAATCATAGACTTTAAGGCCAGAAGGGATAATCATAATCTAGTCTGAACTCCTGCACATCACAGGCTACAGAACCTCAACCACTCCCTCCTGTATATGCTGTAATCTGAGTTACTGAAGTCCTCAAATCTTGATCTAAAGACTTTTAAATTACAGATAATCCATCATTTACTTTAGTTCAAACCATCAATTGATCAATGCCATACACTGCAGAGGAAGGCAAAAAAACGCAGGGTCTCAGACCAATTCTCTTCAATTTGTCAAGGTCATTTTGAATTCTAATCCTGCCCCCCAAAGACCTAGCAGCCCCTCCCAGCTTGATGTCATTCGCAGATTTTATAAGCATATTCTCCACTCCATTATCCAAGTCACTAGTGAAAATATTTAATATTACTGGACCCAGAAAGGACCCTTGCCGGGCCTCAATAGATGTGTCCTTCCAGTCTGACAGCGAGCCATTGGTTAGGTACTCTTTGAGTACAATCTTTCAAACAGTTATGCTCTCACGTTTTACTAACCACATTTCCATAGTTTGTCCCATGTGACATGAGCTATAGCAAAAGCCGTACTAAAATCAAGATATGTCACGTGCAGCTTGTCTCCTATCCCTTAGGCCAGTAACCTTGTCTGAGAAGGAAATTACGTTGGCTTGGCATTATTTATTCCTGACAAATCCATGCTGGCTATTCCTTATAGCCCTATTATCCTCTAGGAGCTTACAAATTGATTAATAATTTGTTCGGTTATCTTTCCAGGTATTGAAGTTAAGTTGACTGGTCCATAATGGCCTAGGTCCTCTTTGTTTGTTTCCCTTTTTGAAGATAAGTACTACGTTTGCCTTCTCCAGTCCTCTGGAACCTCACCTCTCTTCCATGAGTTCTCAAAGATGTACACGAATGGTTCCAGCATTGCTTCAGCTAGTTCCCGAAGTTCCCTATACCAAGCCAATGAATGCCAAGAACTGTACTGACAGGTACCCAAATACAAATCAGGTACAGCCTCTAGAGCAGTTTGGTCAATATCTCATACTGCACAATATAGGTGCAGATTTCTTAAGGCATAACACAAAACCCCATATATTCTCAGCTTGCCAAAAACAGTGCAATCTTAAGTGATGCTAGCAACTAATTAATGTCAGATGTGTCTAACAAAAGAGTGGGTCCATTCAGATTTCGAGGGTGCTAAATTAGACATGCTCAGCAAAGCTAGGATTCTGTTACCACTCAGATTGTTGTTCATATCTGGCATGTCCAAAAGAAGGGAAGTCACATCCTGAGTACAAACAGGTACAGCAACTCAAATGCTGAAGGAAAAATTGATTCTCATTGACTAAAGCAAGAAGGACCCTTCATCTCATGAGCAACAAATTTCCGAGTCTTTGGGATGCATCCAAGAAGACTGCTCTTAGCACACAAGCAAAGGAGTGCTCGTCTTTGCTATGGGACAAAATCAGCACTGGTGCAATTGATGTAGTGACATCTATTTAGCAGATCTGGTGAAGACTCAAGTCAATGGGAGAGCACTCTGATGTTGATGTAATTATTCCACCTCAATGAGAGGCGGAAGCTGTTGATGGGAGAGTGTCTCCTGCTGACATACTGCGGTGTCTACACCATGCTAAGTTGATGTAAGTGACGTCACTCGGGAGTGACTTTTTTGCACCCCCAAGTGACACAATTTACATCAACTTAAGCAGTAGTGTAGACAAGACCACAGATGAATATCATCAGGCACTACTGACTTGAATACATCTACTTATCTAGATATTCTTTAACCAGTTCTTCTCTTATTTTGGCTTGCATACCTTTCCCCTTGTTCATAATTGTTTTCAGTATCTGGTCACTATTAACCTTTTTAATGAAGACTGATACAAAATAGATTGATGCCAAAATAGGCATTAAACATCTCAGCCTCCTTGCTGTAATCGGTTATTAGCTCTCCTTCACCTCTAAATAGTGGCCCTTCACTTCTTTTAATCTTTCACTTGCTCCTAATATATTTAAAGAACCTCTTGTTGTTGTCTTTTATGGCTGTTGTGAGGTGTAACTTTGATATTGTCCCTACATGCTTGTGCTGTTTTGTACTTTTGCTTTGCAATTTATTTGTCCTCTCTCTTTGTCAGGTAAATACAGAGCTGATGGAGCTATATTGACCTCTTACTATTCTTCCTATCTTTCCTTCGCCTCAGAATAGTTTGCTCTTGTGCCTTTAATATTATCTTTTTGAGAAGCCCACAAATCCCCTTAACTCCTTTTCCCCTTAGATTTTCTTCCCATGGGACCTTACATAGCAGTTCTGAGTTAAGTCTTTTTTAAAATCCATTATCTTTATTCTGTTGCCTGTATCATTTCCTGATCACTTTCACCCAAGTTGCCTTCAGATTTGCAACCAGTTCCTTCCTGTTAGTCAGAATCAAGTCTAAAATTGCCATCCCCTTGGTTATATCCTCCACTTTCTGAAACAAATTGTTACTGGACATTTTTTATTTTGCTGTGTTACTTTTCCAACAGATATCTGGGTAGGGAAAGTCCACGTGATAGGGTGTGACTCACCACCTCCTGATGGCCATGATGGGAATTAGCTCTTGGCTGCCAGTAAGCCTTTCTCTAGTGGTGTCTCACCACCGTCACTTCTGTTCCACCTGTAAAACCCATGTCACTCCCCGGACCCACGGCATCCTCTTCTGGGCATGGACCTCCGGCTGTGCCCCCCTGCACTTTCTCCCCCCTTCCAGGGGAACCAGCTGTCTCTAGTTCATCCACTTGCCACTGTGGCCTACTGTAGCTGTCAGTCTAGCCCCTCACGTCAAGGGGTAAACTGCAGTCCAAATACTGGCCACCCCCTCTGTGGCAAGTGGGGGAGAAGGCTTTGTATCAGGAGCCTCAGTCTGGAGCACCCTATTGCTCTTCCACCCAACACTGCTCTATCTAAGGTATTCCTCTAAGTCCTTTTCCCTTGCACTCCAGGGAGAGATTGACTCTGCTCTATTGAGCAGCCCTTCTTATATGGCCCCACCGGCCCTGATTGGATGCTCAAACCAACCTTCTTCTGATTGGCTCTCTGCAAGCCCTCTTCCCATTGGTTGGGTTTTGTGCGGCCTCCCTGAGGGCTGCTTTAATCCTCTATCTACCTATGTGGGGCAGCTGCCCCACCACAGCCCCCATTACTAATAGATCTTGGGTTTTGGGTATTTCTGCTGTGCTAAAAATGCTGCTCCTCCTCCTGATTTGGTGCTCTATAGTAGACCCCTACCACAATGTCACTCCTGGTTTGTCCCCCTTTTGTCTTCACCCAGAGACTTTCAGCTGGTCTGCCCTCACCTCCTTCTGGACCTCAGGACAAGTATATATTCTTGATGGGCTATATGCTCAAAGACCAAACATTGCAGCTTTTGGCTACTGCATGAAAATTGTAGAAACTCAGTGTAGACAAAGTGAAGCCAAATAGTCTGTTTCTTCCAAGCTGATTGAACTGCAAAGAGCAAACAAATCACTTGAAGGGAAAATATTATTTTAAAATTGTTTTAATAATCTCGTAACAGAGAAGGATTTCTTTTCATTAACTTGTGCCCATTTAATTAAGTGGTGTGACACAAGAAGGCTACAGGTCCCAGTGGGCAATACTCCCTTGTGCTTTGAGCAACCTCTGCTTGGGCTGGAACGGAGTAGTCAACCCCATCTCCCATCTTAAAGCTGAGTGAGCTCACGTGATACATTTGTTTTAATCTAGTAAAGCTTTTAGTTACCTGTCGCCCACCAACTGGGAATGGCATTGGGGTGGGGCAGTAAAGACATTCATTTTGAAACTTGGGGTCTTATGCTCTTAATCAAATAGATTGCTTTGCTGATGCAGCTGTAGCAAGACATTAATTTAACCTTCTTTCCCTGCATGAACAGCCTAGCTACCTCTTCCCAACTTGATCCACCATACACACAAACTCATTTGTGATGTGTCTGCTGGGAGACATTTCACAGATCTGAGACAGTTCAGTAGTTCCTATTCTCTTCCTTTGCTTGTGTGCTAAGAGCAGTCTTCTTGGATGCATCCCAAAGACTTGGAAATTTGTTGCTCATGAGATGAAGGGTCCTTCTTGCTTTAGTCAATGAGAATCAGTTTTTCCTTCAGCATTTGAGTTGCTGTACCTGTTCGTACTCAGGATGTGACTTCCGTTCTTTTGGACATGCCGGATATGAACAACAATCTGAGTGGTAACAGAATCCTAGCTTTGCTGAGCATGTCTAGTTTAGCACCCTCTAAATCTGAATGGGCCCACTCTTGTTAGACACATCTGACATTAATTAGTTGCTAGCATCACTTAAGATTGCACTGTTTTTGGCAAGCTGAGAATATATGGGGTTTTGTGTTATGCCTTAAGAAATCTGCACCTATATTGTGCAGTATGAGATATTGACCAAACTGCTCTAGAGGCTGTACCTGATTTGTATTTGGGTACCTGTCAGTACAGTTCTTGGCATTCATTGGCTTGGTATAGCTTATTTCAGGGAGTATTTAAAGGATACCATTGTAATGTTTAAGATTTCTAACAGCTTCATCTAGTCACAAAAGTCACTAAAAATGTTTAGCTGAGTGTCAGAAATATAACAACTATCGAACAGGAAGCTGCGCTTTCCTTGCTGTTCTTTAATGTCCACTCCATGTGACATTTTAAACTTTAACTCTGCTGCCTTCATGTTTTGTCACTGGTACCCTGTAGAACAAGAGTTGTCCATTTCTTAGGATCTCATCTTTCATGTGTATCTAACATGCAGACTCTCCTGTCCCCTTATTTGTCATCTTTATGAGGCATATTAGGTTGAAGAAAATTCACGTCCCATTAGCAAGCATGGAGATGGGGGACATTGGATAGCTGCTGTTAAGAAAACAACATAGTATCATTAAATGTTGATCTTCCCCCGCCCTCACTGAGAGATCCACTACTAGTCATGGTTTTGAGATACTGAAATAGTAGCTGATGTTTCTGAGAACTGTTAGAAATTCTCGTTTAGGCTGCTTATGTAATAATGTCCTTGATCTCAAAGGTCTTAACAAATCTATAGCAGTTTCCCTTTAACATGATTTCTTCATAAGTTGTATTGTACTTATGGGTAACAGCCCATTCCTTTGCGTGAGGGTTTTTCACACTTCTTGCTATTCACTCTAGGTTTATTATGATCCCCTTTTTCCTTAGGGAGACTAGTGATTCCCCAGCTCTTTTATTCCAAGACTGCCTATAGAGCAGATGTTGTAAGATCTGTGCTGTGGGTCAGGAACCCTTCCTAAACTCAGTGCCACCTTTCTCTTCAAGGACTAAAGTGGTTTAGTACTTAGGCAGGGTTTGCCCCTTAAGAGGAAAGTTTGAAGGGTACATTAAAGACCCTTTTGAGGAAATACAATGTTGGAGATAATCCAAGGTTCGGAAGCTGTGCACCTGCCTCTCACTCCTGGGAGACTGTTTTCTGTGCCACCTCTGTTCTTCATTAGCCTGGAGAAGCAGTTTTGCTACTGCCTTTTGAACTGATCTGCTGTTTGTGCTGTTGACCTGGCTCACATCCATCTCTGTTCTTTGCTTCAGAGAACTAGATTCTGTGGTTCATTCATTTCCCAGGATAGCATTGCATGAGGGCCCAGTAGTGCAGTGAGCCTCGCACTTCCATTTGTCTTATTCTTTTGGATTCCCTCTCTGACGCTTTCTAGAACAATTTTTTGATGGTGACTGGGCTGTACTGTGACCATGGCCACTAAAGCAAGTATTCTACTCTTGTCCTCACACTTACAACAGATACTGAGATTTCTTAGTGGGAATTTGATTCAGTTGTGAATTGACTGCTCTGGTCACCTATTTCTTTGGACAGCATTCTTGCTTGTCCAGGTTAGCTTCCAGTCTTGAATGTCTGTTTTCTCTTTGCAGTGTGAGGTATAGTGGACCCATACTTAGAAACCTCCTGGGTTGTTTCCTCCCACTTAGAGCCCTCAGTCCCTTACAAGTCACATGGCACTTTCTATGTGGAGTTTGGCTTGGCCTAACTCTTATTGAAGTTAGCTACCCAACTGAAGAGACTCCTTATCACATGGTACATGTCTGACCAAGTATATGAATGCACTCATCATATGATGATAAGCATGTATGCTCCATTAACCTAGATAGACCCTGCTTGTTGTTTAATCTTTAGTACCTAGCACAAGGGGACATCGGTCCCTGATTGGGGTTCTTAAGTTCTACTGTAGTACAAATAATATCTTCTGAAACTTTGTTCCCTTAGCTGTTGCTGTTACTGCTTCCATGCAACAGAGGGGAGTTCTGTATGTTACACTGAAACTGTACTATTATCTAGCAAATGTGTAAAATCCGGATAGTACCAATAATATACTCAACTTCAATGGGATAAGGATTATTCCTTTCATATAAGGCTTGTAAATTTGTGGTATTCAATGTGCAGTATCTGCTCAAAAAAAATTTTGAGCCAAAATAAAACAAAACTCCTTAAACAATTACCTCAAAATGCAATGTACCAGAATGTCTGGAGTGGATCTTTGGCTGGAAAGATCATAGAGCTGGCAGGAAAGCCCAGGACTTGCAAATTTAGTAGTTTCACAGGATTATTTGAAGAAAATCAGTTTTATTCCTCACTGCCCAAGCCTGCAGCTTGTTGCTATTTCCAGTTTGATGGAAAAACTAACTACAGATGTGTGGGTTGATTAAATCCCACTCTTTTTCTTTTCTCTGATTCATGCATCACCTAAAACTTGCAGCCTGGCTGGATCTGCCTGAGCAAACGTGGCAGCTCACAGCTGTTGATGAGTCTGATCTTGGTGGAAGGTGGAGGGAAGAGACAGCACTATGGAAATGTCTAAACAGTCTTTCCGCAAATCTGAGTTTCACATTGCCATCTTATAGCTGGACCAGAAGAGCACAGAAGCTGTGTGAGGCAGTTAAAATACATTGCCAAATTCACATGCTATGGCTGTCAAATTCAATAATTCAGCTGAGATTGCTATTCTCCATACCCTAAAGTGATGGCCTTCATATGAGCAATTTCTTCTCTTTCCTTCAGTTGTGTTTCTTAAAAACACACCTGGGATCCTCTAGCAGAGAGAAATGGTGAAATGGGTCAGAAGATGTGTTTGTCTTTACTGCAGAGAACTCAAGTCGTGACCAAGCACACCCTTAACTCGCGTGTGATGGTGCTTTTACCTGGAGTTGGCTGTCCTGCTGGGGCATAGGGTACGGCTTGAGTGAGCACAACTCAGTAACAGCTAACACAACCCCTCTGTATAATGTCTTGCTTAGAACTTATTTTCATTGGGCTTGCATTGTCTCCCCTGGAAAAACAATTCGCGGTCTGAGAAATACTGCACTTGGCGTTTTCCCTAACAGAAGCTCTGCTGATCCCACTTGGCAGCTGAAATGTCTGTGCTGTGTGCACATGAGAGCAGGTGGATTAAGGCTAATGTAAAATGATGAAGTACAGAGAACAAGGAGTTAAGACTTAACATGAGATCCTCTTTATTCAGTGCGCCGCAAACTATGTTGTGGACTGAAAGCACCTGCAAGTCCTGCTTAGCAGCACTTGTAATATTTATCAGTCCTTAACTGACTCTGCCCTGTGAATAGGGTTCTAATCTTGTGGGCTGACACTGGGTGTCTGCACGCCTGTGGCGAGGTGATGGTTGGAGATTAAAACCCTGTCATTTAGACATAGTTGTGCCATGCTGGCTGTCAAGACTGTTCCATGATACCAAGGCTACAGCTCATGAGTCTGAACTGCATTTCTCCTACTTCTTCTATAGCTCACAATCTGTAGCGGAGGGAGAGGCTGAAATGTCAGTCTAATTCTAAGCAATACTCTGAATGCTTAGAACTTTCAAAATTTTCTACCCAGTGTGTCAGAAGTCTGAGTTAAGTAGGTGTTTAAAATTTTTTAAACAGTATGATGAAAAATGCCTTTCATTTGCCCAGGTTTCAGTCTCTAATAAAAAATATCTCGGGTCTTCTTTATGAATGATAAAGAAGCACAAAAGACTTATTTTTCCCTTTTCAGGTTAAATTTTTACTTAGATATGTTTCATTCTAGTTAGTATATGAAGGTCATGCATGTTTAGAAGTTTTCAGCAAAGCATAGCGTTGCCTAACTGGGATCTAATCTTGGGAGTTGCCGTAGTTCCTGTGGTGGTACGGTTCGGAAGGCTGGAGTTGTCTAAATTGACCTCATCTACTCTACCTTCATTGTTCATCAGCCATGGTGGTTGCAGAGGCTCTTGCTCTTTGTGGGTTGCTTTGACCATGCCGGGGTATTGCTGTAAGTCTGTAAGGGTTTGATCTAGCAGTAATTTATCTTTATCACCAATTCCCTTCTCTTGATGAGACAATCCAAAATCGCAGCCACTGGAAAGTCATGTTCTAGGATTAAAAGGAACATTTCTCAGAATTATTTTCTTACCTCTGTGGCTTAGAAAAAAAACTTTTATTAGTTAAAACCCAGTGTTGGCTCTACCAGGGGAGAGAGGACTTCCTTCCTGGGCTCTCCCTGGAGAGATTCCCAGCCGCAGCAGTAGTGAGCTCAGACAGTTTAAATGTTTCTTTTTCTCCTTTCTCCTTCCTACTAGGTTTGTTCTCTTCTCTGGCCAGGCACTTCCAAACACAACCCTGATTTTGCAGGACATTGTCAACTTGACTTAAAATCACAGGATGTGTTGATTCCGACTCTTCCCTAATGTACTCTCGCCTTAAGTGGTCATGTAATGAGCATGGGGTCAAGCTGCACCCTTACAGGCTCCCAGACAGCACATCTCAAAATCTGTGTGTTGGAAAAAATGGATTTTTCTGCGGACCAGTTCGAGCTTAGTCTAAGAATGTCCCTAGGAATTCTCTTTAAAACTCTATCAGGTCTCTGCAAAATCTACAATGAAAACAGAGCTCCAGAAAAGCAAGTCAGTCCTGGAAAAGACATTCAGGATGAGGGTGCTGCACAGCTACACCACCAAACTAATCACCGTTAAGGATTCTAAGTTCTCAAACATGAAACATTCTTTAAGCTTTAGGATCAAATTTCTACCTGGGTGGACAACTCTCAAGGCCAGGTAGCAATGGTTGAAAAATTACAGCCACAGATGTGTCTCACATAGAATCGTAGGATTGGAAGGGACCTTGAGAGGTCTTCTAGTTCAGGCCCCAGAACTCAGGGCTGGACTAAGTATTATCTAGATCATCCCAGACAGACGTTTTGTCTAACCTGCTCTTAAAAATCTCCAATGATGGAGATTCCACAACCTCCCTAGGCAATGT
This sequence comes from Natator depressus, assembly GCF_965152275.1. Classification (NCBI taxonomy): domain Eukaryota; kingdom Metazoa; phylum Chordata; order Testudines; family Cheloniidae; genus Natator; species Natator depressus. Next base: position 1,543,251 of record NC_134240.1, on the reverse strand, counting down.
ATTCCAGTGCTTAACCTGACAGGAAGTTTTTCCTAATGTCCAACCTAAACCTCCCTTGCTGCAATTTAAGCCCATTGCTTCTTGTCCTGTCCTCAGAGGTTAAAGATAACAATTTTTCTCCGTGCTCCTTGTAACGACCTTCTATGTTATCATGTCCCCTCTGTCTTCTTTTCTCCAGACTAAACAAACCCAATTTTTTCAATCTTCCCTCGTAGGTCACGTTTTCTAGACCTTTAATCATTTTTGTTGCTCTTTTCTGGACTTTCTCCAATTTGTCCACATCTTTCCTGAAATGTGGTGCCCAGAACTGGACACAATACTCCAGTTGAGGCTCATCAGCGCAGAGTAGAGCGGAAGAATTACTACTTGTGTGCTGCTTACAACACTCCTGCTAATACATCCCAGAATGATATTTGCTTTTTTTGCAACAGCGTTACATGGATCACTCATATTTAGCTTGTGATCCACTATGACCCCCAGATCCCTTTCCGCAGGGCTCCTTCCTAGGCCGTCATTTCCCATTTTGGATGTGTGCCACTGAGTATTCCTTGCTAAATGGAGAACTTTGCATTTGTCCGTATTGACGGTCATCGTGTTTGCTTCAGATCATTTCTCCAGTTTGTCCAGACCATTTTGCATTTTAATCCCATCCTCCTCCAAAGCACTTGCAACCCCTCCCAGCGTGGTATTGTCCACACACTTTATAAGCATACTGTCTGTGCCATTATCTAAATCACTGATGAAGATATTGAACAAGATTACGTAGGTGGGGGCCAGGCTGCAACTGCTGGAAAATAAGATGGCCTGTCTAGCAAAATGAGCTGAGGACACAGCCAATTAACTCGACGCTCTGCAGCTGTTAAGAAGAAATAGAGCGCCCAGAGGGTTCCTTTATCCAAGCCTTCAGATGTTGGAGCGTTCTCTTGGGCAAGATAAACTTTTCAGGACACATCAATATGATGAGTGATTCTTACCCTGAAAAAAGACAAGAACCAGAGGACTGTAAATCATACCACCCAATTTGATTAATCTGGACATCAGAATATGTGAAGATTTTTGATAATTGGGCTTTATATATTGGAGATCAACAAACCACAACATCTGCAGAACTCTATATCATATGCTACTCCAGTGGGGTGAAACAAAGGTCTCCATGTCTATATGCAGAAACTGATCATGTTTATTGCATTACCTCTTTTCAATACGTGAGAAACTTAACTTTGCCCAGCAATTTATAGTGTCTTGCAAATTGTTCTGTAACTCTGCCATGGAAACTGCTGCTCATCTAGAGTAGCTTCCTGCCTGTTGGGGCTGAGGCACTGTGCCCCCACTCCTTCAGCATGTGGAGCTTGCACTTTAGCTACCCGTGCTGCAATGTGTTTTGAGGATAAACATAGCATTAGGGGCTGTCAGTCTTGTCCTAAAGGCTGATCCTTCTAACCATGCCCATTCTCCTGAGCTGCCTCCAAGGTGTTGGCCCTTAATATACCTGAATCTCCATATGTGACTCTAATTCACAGCCTTGCATTTTAAAAGCAAGTGTTCAGTACCTGTATTGTTATGTGGTTCAGACCCCAGCTTTACCCTACAGCCCCATCACACTTTTATGCTCCTATTAATACTGAACCAAGATAAACAATGTAAGATTTGAAACTTCTAACTTGCTTCCTCTTCTTGGGGTTACCTGGAAATATTTTTCATTTAGCCTTTCTCTAAAATTACACAGGGCTACCTTGCTCAGACCAGTTAAAAATTATTTAATTCCAGCCTCTGCCCCAGACCCCTTGCAGTGCATCAACCCATCACTGGAAGTTGTACAGTCTCTAGTCCCGTGGCAGGAAAGCTAAATGTTTCCTTTTCTTTCTTACCACATCCCCTGCCCCCATGTGCAGCTGGGCACCTCTTCTCCGCCCTGCTCATTAAGGGGTGTCTGTTTGCTCATGCACAAGTCACACGGCTTTGTGTGCTCTATTATGACCAAAGATATGCTTTAGTCATGGAGGTCACTGGTTCCGTGACTTTACCAGGCCTCTGTGACTTCTTCGATTTCAGTTGCCAGTGCCCACGGCTGAAGCCTGGACTGCAGCTGTGTGCCCCTACCCCCGCCGTGGTGGTGGGGCTCAGGCTGTCAGTTCTCTTGCCCCCTGTGGCAGGACTCGGGCTGTCAGTCCCCGCCCCATGGGGCTCCAGCTGTCATTCCTCCCCCGCACTACCACTTATTTTTAGTAAAAGTCACAGACGGGTCATGGGCTCCTGTGAATTTTTGTTTATTGCCCGTGACCTGTCCGTGACTTTTACTAAAAATAACCGTGACAAAATCTTAACCTTAATTATGACTTGGCCCCTGCCTCTTCTCTCTTGAGTCCCACCCTTTTTAGGCCTAGTCAGGGGAAGCAACAGTCAGGTTTTGAGTTTCTCTCACTTGGCTGCATGAAATTGCATCAGTTGGAACAGTGGTTACTTTAGGTACAGCTGTATGTGTAGCTCCGTTCCCCACCCATGGCATTGTTTATCCTTTTATTGGGGGGATATGTTTCAACCGGGACCCTTCTTTAAAGCTTGAGCTAGAAAATTAATGGCCTGCAGGTTCTGGGTGCAAATAGTGGCAGGCATTGACATGTTTTACTGTAGGTTTCTTTTGGCCCTGACCCCTGACAGTGGGTGAAAACATGAACTATGTGAAATGGTTTGAGAAACAAATTTCATAGGATTCATTTCCAGCCCAGACCACTAGCACAGAAAAGTCTGAACTATGACCTGTATTATGGGGCGGTGTGCGTGCGTGCAAACTCCTAGGTGTACAAGGGGACTCTGGAAATATGTCTCTTGATTCTTTTTTCCTTTTTCAGGTGTCTCATGCAGTTGCTAAGCTTGTATTAGTTAGTTTCCACTGGCAAGTCTCGGAGATTTTGGAAAGGTAAGTGTGACTAACTTGTATGTATCCCATGCTAATCGCTTTTCACTCTCACTGTTTTGCAAATATGAATGTACCAGGCTGTTTCCCACTGATATCTACACAAGAGAATGGTTGGGCCATCAGGGAGGCTGCATACTGTACCCCAGGAGTGAAGAGGAAGGCTGCATTTTGATCAAGTGAATTCCCCTAGCTGACCAGTTAATGTAGGTGGAATCAAGGGAGAGAGATGGTGTTTGTTTGTCCTGGAGGGCTCCCATCTCTTTAAGGGATTAAGCACTGTAAATGCATTTTGCTTTAAATTTGAACCTTTGTATTGAGAAAGCTGCAGCAGTAGTTGATTATAATAAAGGGAAAATTTCCTTTAGAATCTCCTCAGTTTTCTTAACCCTGCTTCTAGTAAGTTTTTCCACTGAAAGAAGAATCTGATCCCTGGCCATAAACAGGTACTGAATTAGTGACGGCTTACAAGGCAGTCATGCTTTTGGATTAAAGCTTTTTGCTCCTTCTGGATACAATTGGTGATTTTTCTGGAGAGCACTGAAAGGATGTTGCGTCAGGATATTGGGAAGTGGGATCCTGACTCAGTAGCCACTCAAATAGTACTGAACAATTCTTACAGCAGATCAACAAGCTGCAAAGGCAGAGTGTAAATTCTGTCCAAACCCATCTGAGAAGCACATGCCAGCGGCCAGTGCCTCTTTGCATCTCCTTCTGGCTGGTCCAGAAATAGTAAAAGTGACTCTGCCCCACAAGTCCCTGTTAGCAATCAACCCCTTCCAGAGGGGGTGGGGGAAATGCAGTTTCCTGAATGGCCATGGTTCACGACTCTTTATCTGATGTGTAGTGCACACTGACCGAGCAAGCAAGCTTCCCATGGCACACAGCTGGTCCCCAAAGAGTCTAGGGCAGGGGTCGGCAACCTTTCAGAAGCGGTGTGCCGAGTCTTCGTTTATTCACTCTAATTTAAGGTTTCGCATGCCGGTAATACATTTTAACGTTTTTAGAAGGTCTCACTCTATAAGTCTACATTATGTAACTAAACTATTGTTGTATGTAAAGTAAACAAGGTTTTTAAAATGTTTAAGAAGCTTCATTTAAAATTCAATTAAAATGCAGATCTTATCAGTTTAGTGCAGTGGTTCTTAACCTGGGGTGCACGCACCCCCTGGGGGTGCGAGATGCCCTTTTTGGGGGTGCGAGACATGCGAGATTTTTTTTAGACGGTAAATCATCAGAAACCCAAATTAAGCACAGGCACATAAGTACAACTACTTTGTTTCATCAAACCTATGTATTTATTAACATTATTTGTATATTACAGTAATCGTTAAAAAATGTATAAAGTTTTTAAGTTTTCAACTTTTTAAGCTAATTGTAGTGTAATTTTTGAAAAGGGGTGAGAGAATATATTTTGAGAACTCCAGACCATCAGCTGGCTGAGCGGCGACGGGTGTAGTGTATTAAATTGCTCCCCATAGGAATGTGCTACTTACGGTGTACTACTTATGGCTGCCAGTCCTGATGCTCTGAGTGGCATGGTAAGGGGGCGGGGAACAGGGGTGGTTGGATAGATGTGGGAGTCCCAGGGGGCCTGTCAGTGGTGTGGATACGGTCGGGGCAGTCAGGGGACAGGGAGAAGGGGGGCTTGGATGGGGGGAGGTCTGGGGGGCGGATGGGGTGGGGGGTCCCAGGAGGGGGCGGTCAGGAGACAAGGAGCAGAGGGGGTTGGATGGGGTGGAGGGTTCTGAGGGGGGCAGTCAGGGGGTGGGGGTCCTGGGAGGGGGTGGTCAGGGGACAAGGAGCGGGGGGCTTTGGATAGGTCAGGGGTTATAAGGGGGGCAGTCAGGGGGCGGGAAGTGGGCCGGCTGTTTGGGGAGGCATAGCCTTCCCTACCCCGGTGTAGTGTATTAAATTTCTCCCCGTAGGAATGTGTTACTTACGGTGTACTACTTACGGCTGCCAGTCGTGGTGCTCTGCAAGCAGCACGTTCCTACGGGGAGAAATTTAATACACTACACCGGCGGACAGAATCCCAGACCGGAGGCGGGCTGAGCAGCTCAGCCTGCTGCCAGTCTGGGGTTCCGTCCGCCAGCTCCTGCCAGCCAGAGTCCCGGCCGCCGGCCCCGCTCAGCCCGCTGCCGGCCAGAGGTTCTGTTCACCCAGGCCGGCAGTTGGCTGAGCTGGGGTGGTGGCTGGGACCCCGGCTGGCAGCCGTATGCCACTGGTTACCGACCCCTGCTAGAACTAGCTTCAGAAGGTGGGATTTCTGCATGGGAGCCACTGCTCTTCTGCAATGTAAGTGGTCAGATCTGGAACAGGAGTACATTGGGGAGGGGCTTTATTTTTAAAATTGCAACATTACAGATTGTTTCTTAGTGCATCTGGTGCTCAAGCTAATGTCAAACTTCCATTTTCCTTCCTGAGCTGCACTTGATATAAATTCAGTGGTGGCTCCTAATTTAAATCCCTAAAAGTTGTGGAGTGAGAAGAAGAGGGAGTTTACCTATCCCACAGTGAATAGAAATGACTTAGATTTAATTCAGTGATGTTTACATCCATGGTGAAAACCTTCCTCTGCAGTGTTGGAAACCCCAAACAGCAACATGTGGCTACTTCTAATGCTGCTTATTTCTTATTTGGTGTTCTTAGGGGGTGGGGGGCTCTGATACAATTGCATAAATACTTAGCTAGATAATGTATTGGAATCAAAGCGAGACCAAACTGTCCAAACTGAAGTGCGAAATGTCAGCAGCCTTTGCTGAAAAGGGATTTAGATTAGGAAAATCCTGTTGGTCTATCCTGTCTAAGAATATACGGGAAATCTAGTTCACATTTGGATTTAAATCAGCGTGATGTTTAGTCAAAGTGATTTAAATCAGAAAGTGGGAAATGGTCATTTAAATAATCGATTTTAAGCTCATTTTGCATGTGTACTTCTGTTATTTTCCTAAAAAGTTGATTCTCACTAGTTGTTAACCATTAAAATGTGATGATTTGCAACTAAATACAACCTTTACGCTAATTTGTGCTGCTTTTTGCTAATCAGGAGGGTACACTGGCAATTTTTAAATCCAGATTGGATATTTTTCTGAAACGTCTGCTCTAGGAATTACTTCTGGGAAGTTCTATAACCTGTGCTGTGCAGGAGGTCGCGCTAGCCAACCACAGTGGCCCCTTTTGATCTTTGAATCTATGAATCTGAGATTTATTTAAGCAATTTAGCTTCTTCCTTAGTGAGATTCTTAATTTTTGCATTTTTATTATGGTAAATGATGCATTTCTTATTTAAACTAGTTTTTTACTTTTGATTTTTGTCAAGCTTTTTGGATGGGAATTCAATTACAAATGCACCATACCAGCATTTTAAAAAAACTAGTTAAATAAAATTACCTAAAATGTGCTGCATACATAAGAAAAAAGTTTATCAAAACAGGTTTTTCATTTACGACTGATTTATTAAAGGAAAGAATATCTATAGTTAGTGAATTGAACTGATTGTTTCTGGCCACCATTTCCTTCAGGATTTTAGAATTAGTAAACCTCACCTTCTTATACCTGGTTTTTTTTATTCAGCGATTTGAACAGGAAAACAAGCTTTTCTTCTTTTCAACTTGCCATTAGTTTCTTAGCTTTGAATCAACTAGTCACTGAACTGAACTAGTTGAATAAACTGAAATGAAGAAAATATTCTCTCTACACCAACAGAAGGAACTGCTGTTAAAAGTTGGGTTAGTGCTTAAACTGTGGTTCCAAGGTGCTTAGCCGGTGACTTCCACCAGTTCAATAGTTTGACTTTCTTTAAAATTTCTGTAGCAAACATGTCACGCTTAATATTTTTAAAATTTAAATTATTTTCTTTTTATTAAGTAAAGGCCTATTTAATTTCAAATTTAATTTTAAATAGGTTTTTTTTAAAATAAAACTGTATTTAATGTAACTTTAAAAAACTCACAGATAGGTCCAGTTTTTTATTAAAAACAATTTTTATCCACCCTGTTAACCATAGTCACTATTTTTTGAACAGTGCTAGTTTAGGGTTGCCTGGTTTTCGACCGGAATACCTGTCAAAAAGGGACCTTGGCAGCTCCGGTCAGCATTGCTGACTGGGCCATTAAAAGTCTGGGCTAAGACAGTGGCTCTGCACAGCTCCCGGAAGCATTGGCATGTCCCCCCTCCAGCTCCTACACGTAGGGGCAGCAGGGGCTCCATATGCTGCCCCCGCCCCAAGCACCGGTTCCACAGATCCCATTGGCTGAGAACCGTGGCCAATGGGAGCTGCGGGGGCGGCACCTGTAAATGGGGCAATGCACAGAGCTGCCCGGCCATGCCTCTGCATAGGAGCCGAAGGGGGGACATGCCGTTGCTTCCGGGAACTGCTTGAGGTAAGCGACACCTGGAGCCTGCACCCTTCACCCCTTCCCGCGGCCCAACCCCCCCTGCCCCAGCCCTGATCCCCCTCCCTCCCTCCAAACCCCTCAGTACCAGCCCAGAGCACCCTCCTGCACACCAAACCTCTCATCCCCAGTCCCATCCCAGAGCCTGCACCCCCAGCCGGAGCCCTCACCCACCCGAGCCCCCCGCACGCCAACCCCCAGCCCAGAACCCCCTTCCCGCACCCTGACCCCCTAATTTCTGGTCCCAGCCACAGAGCCCGTACTCCCTGCTGCACCCCAACCCCCTGCCTCAGCCTTGAGCCCCCTTCTATACTACCCCTCGGCTCCACCCCCCCAGCCCGGAGCCCCCTCCTGCAATCCAAACCCCTCATCCCTGGCCCCACCCCAGAGCCCGCACCCCCAGCCAGACCCCTCACGCCCTCTCGCATCCCAACCCGTTGCCTCAGCCCAGAAACCCCTCCCACCTCCTGTACTCCTCATTTCTGACCCCACTCCAGAGCCCTCACCCCTTCCTGCACCCCAACCCCCTGAACCAGCCTGGTGAAAATGAGCGAGTGAGTGAGGGTGGGGAGAGCGAAGGACAGAGGGAGGGGCAATGGAGTGAGTGGGGGCGGGGCCTCTGGTTTTGTGCTAGTAGAAAGTTGGCAACCTATGCTAGTTACGTCCAGAAAAGGAGGGTTTTATTAGCAAGAGTTCACTTTGCTGCATCAAGGGCCTCCATGAAGAATGGACTTAGACTTTCCTTGATCAAGTATCCTGTGCAACTCCACTCCAGTTCAGCCAGAAGCTACTCTTCATTAGTGGCAAAATGGTTCTTGTAAAATGAAAATGCATTTTGGTGCACGCGTTTAATTCTTAAATTCACCCTTCCAGGCACAAGTCCAATTCTGCCCAGTTGCTAGTGGAAGCACGAGTTCAACCCACCTCATCCAGACATGTAAGTAACTGGCTACTTCAGTCTGCACCACTCCATTCTAGGGTCACCTTACTCATTGCCTGGCCAGCCTCACACTAACATTTTGTGCAGACTTAGTGTTTTAAACCATAACCCGATACCTCCTGCTGCTGTTTTATAGAGAGCCAAGATGTCTCTGGCACTTGCATATAAGCCTTCATATGGTGTGGCAGTTAATGTACACGAATAACCTCTGCAGATGAGTAAATCACTGTAGCTCTTCAAGAGCAGGTTAGATAAAACATGGGAGTGAGTAGTTCTGCAGAATTCACACGGCCCAAGATGGCTCTTCGGGTCTTGCTCTCTGTTTGTTTGTTTCTAAAAGAGGTCTTAGGAGAACTAGGGGTTGATAGAGAAAATAAGGCCTATTTGTTACTGAAATTGGGTGTTGTCCTGAGGTGGCTGCGTTGCTCTGCTTGAGGATGTTGAGGCCAATCTCCAAAGGACGCTTCTTCCCAACCAGTTTCATAATGACCTTTGAACCCACAGTTTAGGTTTTGCAGCAGTGAAGAGTCTTTGGAAACTTGCCTCTCAGTTAGAAGCTTCCTACTGCATGTTTACAGGATTCATTTGCTGTGGGTGTTGCAATCCAATGGGTTATGTCACAAATAGTTGTTCTGGGAATGGATTACAGAATATTGGATCTAGAGGAGGCTGATTTTTTACAGTGGGTAGTTGCTGTTGCATCTGAGTCAACTTGCAGCTAGCACTGATGAAAAAGAAAAACGCTAAAAGTGGAAGGCTGCGTGGATTTAAAATAAACTCTCTAGCATATTTGGGTTCCAGATTAAGTTAATCTTTATTACTCTACATGTTATGAAATGGGCCCTGAGCACTTATGAACTTTATCTAGTTTTCTTGTGTCTGCTTTCATCTAGGTGCCCTCCTCTGAAATGCTGTTCTGTACCTTTGGGAGGAAGGGTGAGGTCGTTAAGGCATTGGATTAGGACTTGAAAAATCTGGGTCTAGTTCCTAGCTCTGCTACGTGCTTTGTTGGGGCAAGTCACTCTGCTTCAGTTCCCTCTACAGGAGAATTATAGTAGAAACTCTTCTAGAGAGACAGTTAGCTAGAACTGGGGAAACTGCCTGCTGCCCAAATAAATGTTTACTTGATCTAGGCAATAAGTGATCCCTAACACTGTTAGAGAACTGTTTTCAGCAACAATAGGAATAGGTCTCTTAGAACAAAGATGCTCCTACTGTGGCAGACGACGATGCTACAACAGAGTTATACTCCTAGTGTGGACAGGCCCTTGCACTGTCGTTCAGCAGTGGCTGTGTTCTAAGAGTGCATAGGCAGGCCTGGGAGGTGAGTTATCCCAGGCAGGTTTCTTTGGAAGGTACTAAAGCTTTAAGGTGTTAGAAAGGGATTTGCATTATGGCTTCAGTCTGAAAGGGACAAATGGGTATATAAACTTTTGCTTCCAGATGTGGAGGCAGAATCTAGCTTTTGGTGGTCCTCTGTTAACCTACTTCCCCTTCAGCTTGTATGGGTGAGATGAAACAGAACAGGAGTAGCTAAGGGCTGCATCTGTTGTTTAGTGGCTTGTTCTTCACAACCACATGGGAGATCCAGATTGTTTCCTAATGACTTGCTTCCTGGGCCAGCAGGGCCTGGGAGTAACAATGACTTTGCAATGAATACTGCCCATTCCTCCTCAGCCAGAAGGATGGTGTCTGCTGTGCAATATGTGGCACAAGTGAAGGTGAAGAGATAGGAGAGGTTCCTTGAACTTCACAGTGGACTGGGATCTGCTTTCCCTCCCCACAAACACTGATGTGCATAAAGGTGCTACATTCGCTTGCATCATTTGTCATCTGAAATTGCTGTCCAGCTGCACAGACACTGATAGGTGAGTTCCCAGAATGACTGCTTCCTGGGATCTAGCCAGACAGTGAATGAACAAGTCCCTTTGAATTGACCTCTGCTAACAAGGTAGATGGAAAAACTAACCGAAGAAAGAAATAATGCAATGGTGTATTTCAAAGGGATGGTTAATCTGCATTTGGTAGCAGAACAAGGATAGAGACCAGAAAAACAAATCTCCTTGTGGGTAATACACCAGATCCAACTCTGAGGCAGTCCAGTGACTGGGATGAGGAAAGTGAAAGACTTGTCTGTTGTCCTCTGACACCTAAAAGGCTCCTAAAAAGAATTAATTGGTGAAGCAGCATGCGCCTTTCCTAGATGGCTCCTTCTCCCAGCCTCTGATGAGCTGAAGCCAAGGGCAGTCTGAAGTAGGTGAAGGTGAGTCTGTCCTGGGGTAAAGTTTTAGAGACAACACTGGGCTCCTTCCACAACAGTGCCATGTAAGGGCTGATGAGGGTCATTTTGGGCTTACAGGGCCAGAAGAGCTAAGTGGTGCCAGGAACCATTTCAGCCCAACTCTGATTTGCACCTCTCTTTCAGACAATGGTACATTCCTCCCATCACTGTGCAGTGTGTATGCAGTTTGTCCGAAAGGAGAACTTACTCTCTCTGGCTTGTCAGCACCAGTTTTGCCGTAGCTGCTGGGAGCAGCATTGTACAGTACTCGTCAAGGATGGTGTCGGAGTTGGTGAGTTCAAGGCAGACACTTTGGGTTTTTATCTGATGCATTGACCTCCTCACCTCCTCCCCCACTCCTCAAGGCAGCTGGACCAGTCACTTTAATGTCTTAATATTGAGAAAATGAAGCATGCAGTTGGTCTGTATGGAAAATCAGTGCGTTAAATATATTTAAACTGGCTGCTGGTTTGGACTGAATCCATAATTGCCAGGATCTCTGTAATCTTAGCCTGGTCCCTAGAGGATGCCATTGCCTCCCAACAAGTAACTATAAATCACCGCTCCCGTGTACTTAAGTACATTTGTATATACTGACGTATTTTGAAATACTCTATATACTTCTAATTAAGTACTTTAAAGAGTCTGTACTTAGCACTTACATTTAAGTACATTTTAAAGGTACTTCAAGCATACATAACTTTTTCCTAATCTGCAAGTACTTCTTCAAAACAGCGTTTGTTTTTTAAAAAAATCACATTTCTCCCGACTGTTCTGGATTCTGACAGGCCCAGGACCCGTTGCCCTGACTTGGGACCTTCAGGCTCTGAGTTCTGGCTGCCCAGGCTTTGTTCTGTTGGCCTGGCTTGCGCACCAGCCAAGGAGTGTAGTGGCCCCACCACTTCACTTCTGATAGGTCACTGCAGCTGGCATCAGGGAGACTCGCTGCCTGGCCCAGCCCAGCAGCAGCGGGGAGACACATACCTCTCAATGTCCTGCACAGAGAGAACAGGACCAATACCTGCATCCCCTGCAGGGTAGTGTAGAAAATGCTTACCACCCCCCTGGGCATGCTCCAACACTGCAGGGTTGTTGGGAAATTGGGGATATTTTTTCATGGTTATTCCTTGGCTATTTATATATATGAATACAACTTCATTGTTGCTGTTTTTTCTCTTCCACTCAGTGCTTACATCATTTAAGTAGTTGTCCATAAATTGACTTAACAATTGCAGGGAATTCAGGAGTTGGAAGTTCTTGTTCTTTTACTTATGTATTTATAAGTACTATTTCCACAGCATACATGTACTTAAAAGTACTTCTGAAATGGTGTATTTAGCACTTATAAAAAGGACTTAAATATCAGTACTTTTGGCAACACTGCTATAAATTGGACGCAGCTTTTGGTCTATGTTCTCTTTCTCTCTTGCTATCATCTTTCTGATCCTGCCAGGCTGTGATCACAGGTCACTGTTGTATTAATTTAGGTGGAATATATGGTCCCAAAGAGGTAAAGGCGTTATCATGACCTTGTAAATATCTAACATTAAACAGTTTTAAACAAGGTTCGGGATTTAGAATACAGAGACCTCAGCCTGCCTACTTAGTACCATGGCACAGACATCATTAAAAATCTCTTCAGCCGTTTATTAAAAATACGGGTGAGGGGGACAAAACAGTTAAAACATTTGAAATGTAAAATATTAAGTAAGGCTTTCATCTTAACATCTTACCCTTTCCCCTTAGTTGGACAGTCTTTAGAGGGGGAAAAACCCACATTTGAATCTCTCTTGAATGGTAATAACTATCCTTTTGGGGGAAAAGAGAAAAGTTAGTTAAGATGGGCTGGAGCAGTTGTTAAGATCTGCTCCCGTTTTCTAGAAGATGAAATAAGATGAACACACACGAAAGGGGAAGAGAAAAGAACAGCAAAGGTAGAAAATGCAACTTCTGCCTCTGATATGGACTCACTTGCAGTCTCACTGCTGGAAGAACATAGGCATACATGTGATCTTATTAGCAAGCCCGAGACCTGGCAAACTTGTATCAGCGTTGGGCTGTTTAAGATATTACATTTAGCTGTCTCTTTCTGGACAGTGGCTTACAGCAGTGTAGCAAAATACATGGTCTTGGCCAACTAAGCCAGACTCTTGTAAACAGAAGGAAAAAATTAGAGGGATAGGAAGGACAAGAAATAAAGTGGGGAAGGAAAAACACACAAAGGGGGGTGGGAATGTAGCACAGTTTCACATCCCAGGTGGTGGTATGGATTTAGCTTGAGCCGGTGGAGGTGGTGAATGTCATTTGGCTCCCCCTAATGTGGTCTGGCCTGGCCAGGACATCTTTCAGGATTAGGATGAAGAAGGCTTAGGGTGCAGGTGGCAACCAGGATAGTGAAGCTTGCTCCTTCCCTTTCTCTTGTCTTTCAGCCAGCCAGCATTGTAGTAGCCAGCTTGCTTCCCCCAGGGTCTCTTTTTGAGGGCTCCAAAAGGGACTGATGAGTGGAATAGCCCATCCTCTCGTTAAGTTGTCCATCACTTAGGCATAATTACTGTCCCACCAATTTTGGTTCATTGACTCCCAGACTCACATTGTTCTCGTTTTCTAGGCGTGACCTTAACACAGTCCTGGAATTATGTTAGGAGAACTTTTTGTTTGTACTAATTCCGTTTTTCTGTCTACTTTTTGCACCTTTTTCCACCAACATTTATTTTTATAGGTTACTATGACATTTTATGAACTTTCACTCACTCCTTACAGCTGAACTCACAAGTAGGGGAAACTTGTAGGCCCAGTTATCACATCATCACTGCGGTGTTTGAAGCTGCAAGACTGTGTTTAAAGGTTGCAGTTCTCCATGAGCACTTTGGCCTCGATGTCCGTTGGCAGTTGAGTGTCTAGGTATCTTTGAGTGTATTTCCACAGGCCCCCTGTGTGTTGGTGGAAGCCATCAGTAGCCATTGCTACTGCAGGTTGACTGGCTTCTCCTCACCTGACCTTCAGTTGCACAGCAGTAACTTCACACTTATAGGTGTTTTGACCGGTGAAACTGGGACTGCCCCAGATGCCCTTGCCTCCATCATCTTCCACTGAAAGCAGCTGGACTCCAGCTTTTCAGCAGCCCTGATAAATGTAACTGTTGTATCAGAACAATTAATTGCACCTGAGAAGCTGTGTTGGGAACAGCATGTCTCTGATCTGCGTGCATCAGTTCCTCAGTTCATATTGCACTGTGCAGCAACTGGCCTCTTGTTTTAATAGGGGTCTCCTGCATGGCTCAGGACTGTCCACTTCGGACACCAGAAGACTTTGTGTTTCCACTGCTGCCTAGCGAGGAGCTGAAAGACAAATATCGGCGCTACCTCTTCAGGGATTACGTGGAGGTATTTTCTGCTTCATGTTCCTGTAGGTCTTTGCCATGATCCTTCCCAGTAGTCAGATATTTGGGCCAAGATTTTCAAAAGTGACCCGTTTGGGAGCTTCATTTTTTTAGGGCCCAACTTGAGACCTCTTAAAAGGGCTTGTTTTTTTCCCAAAGTGCTGAGCACCTTCCCCTTGCAAAACAGGACCCTGTAAAGCAGGGGTTCTCAAGACAAATTATTTGGTGGCCTCAGAGTGTGGCCACCAACTCTTGCTTGTGGCCACTCTTGCACTTTTTCCTAAAATATTTAAGTAGATTTAAGAAAAAGAAATAAATATGCACATACACATATCCAAATCATTGTAATGTATTTATTGCTAGCTACTAAGTTTTTTGTGAAAAGTGATATTAACAAACTGTCAAGGTTCCTTCCCTACTCTGAACTCTAGAGTACAGATGTGGGGACCTGCATGAAAGACCTCCTAAGCTTATTCTTACCAGCTTAGGTTAAAACTTCCCCAAGGTACAAACTTTTTTTTACCTTTTTGTCCTTGGACCTTATGCTGCTACCACCAAGCATGTTAAACAAAGAACAGGGAGAGAGCCCACTTGGAGACGTCTTCCCTCCAAAAATATCCCCCCAAGCCCAACACCCCCTTTCCTGGGGAAGGCTTGATAAAAATCCTCACCAATTTGTACAGGTGAACACAGACCCAAACCCTTGGATCTTAAGAACAATGAAAAGCAATCAGGTTCTTAAAAGATAATTTTAATTAAAGAAAAAGTAAAAGAAAAACCTCTGTAAAATCAGGAAGGGAAATACCTTACAGGGTAATCAGATTCAAAACGTAGAGAATCCCTCTAGGCAAAACCTTAAGTTACAAAAAGACACAAAAACAGGAATATACATACCATCCAGCACAGCTTATTTTACCAGCCATTTAAACAAAACAGAATCTAACGCATTTCTAGCTAGATTGCTTACTGACTTTTTACAGGAGTTCTGGCATGCATTCCTGCTCTGGTCCCAGCAAAAGCATCTCACACACACAGATAGAACCTTTGTTCCCCCCCCCCCCAGCTTTGAAAGTAACTTATCTCCTCATTGGTCATTTTGGTCAGGTGCCAGCGAGGTTATCTTAGCTTCTTAACCCTTTACAGGTGAAAGGGTTTTGCCTCTGGCCAGGAGGGATTTTATAGTTCTGTATACAGAAAGGTGGTTACCCTTCCCTTTATATTTATGACACAAACATACAAGTATTGTTTTTCACAGCAGAATTACTCAGCCCTGGCAAGTCTGGGGACAAATTAAGCCCGGGATGGGAGGTCAGGGGAGGCAGAAGGGGCCAGGGTGATGGGAGTAGAGAGGTGGGTGGCCAGAGGACAGAGCCCGAAGCCATGCAGCTGGAACCTGGGACCCACCACCGCGTAGCCAGAGCCCAGGACTGGAGCCTGAAGCCCTGCCACCCCAGGGCCGAAGTCCAAAGCCTGAGCCCCGCTGCCTCTGGGAAGATGGGGAATTCACTGGCTGCCTGGTCCTCCCGCATTGTGCCCATGGTGTTTCCAGAGGGGGGCAGTACCCAACTCCTGCTCGCAGCCCCAGCAACTATCACAAAGATGGTGCATCCAGGAGCACCAGGGAGTGGGAGGGGCCTCTGCTTTGCTCCTTCCCACCCCCAATCACAGCCCAGGAGGCTGTGGCTCCAAGAAAAGCCCCTGGTGGCCACATTTGAGAAATGTTGGTGTAAAGTGTCCCAAGCTGGGCACCCAAAATCACTAGTGACTTGTAAAATATTGATCTTGATGTCTGGGCTTCTTGATGATGCCTCTCTAGAGAGTTCAGGGGCTAGAGATGCAGTAGCAGCTGCAGGATTGTAGCTGCCAGGCATGCTGTCTGTGGCTTGTGTTGTGGTGCAGGGCTCACTGTCCGAGTTCGCACATGATTTGCCAGAGTAAATCTTGCTCTAATGTCATCCCAGTGACTCCAGCTGGTGCTTGGCCCATATTTTGAAGCCAAGTGCTCTAGTGTTAGAGTGGAGAACTTAAGCTGAATGGTAAATATTGGTGCAAGACCAAGAAATATTTTTAGGTAGCTACAGACTTGCCCCTCATCCCGATGCAGCTGAGGTCACTATTATACAGCATTCTTTGTACGTGCCTTCGCTCTGCAAAGCTTCATGAGTCACATCTAAGCTAGAGAGAACAAGAATGTTCAAGATTTAGAGGAAGTAACTCAGTGACTTGGACGGAGAAAGAAGTACTCTAGATGCCTGGTGCCGCGTGGGCAAATGACACCCTCTCCCCAGCAACTGTAGGGAGTCACAGGGAGGGGACAGACTAGCCATAATTGAGAAGCGGAGTCTGTGCCCTGGGGCAGCAAGGGGGTGGAATATGAGGTGTGGGGGAAGGAGTTCAAGTAGAGTGAAATTCAAGATCTGTCTGGAGTTTCTCATCACGGTCTCCTGACGTTATGGATGGGATCTCGAATTTCCTCATTTCATGACTAACCCGTGCAACCTCAACTTTGAACAAATGCAAAATATAAAGCCTCCAAATCTTTTGTTGGGGCAAGCACTTAACTAATTAACCTCCTCTGCATGTAGAAGAAATTGATTGCCCACTGTTGGACATCTTCTGGTGGCTCTTTCCATTGACTTCTCCAGATCTAAGAACTATGGATTCACATTAACAAAAGGCGGGACTTTTACTCACTAAGAATGGAGATCAATATTCTCCCATACCTATTGCTAACCTTGCCACTTGGTGTATTTGCAGAGCCATTACCAGCTGCAGCTGTGTCCCGGTGCAGACTGCCCCATGGTCATACAGGTACAGGAGCCCAAAGCTCGGCGAGTGCAGTGCAATCGATGCAATGAAGTTTTCTGGTAAGGAAGTCAAAGGCTTAAAGTCTGTGAGGAAAGCCTGGGGCACAGGCATACGCTCTCCTTAAGATCACTTCATTTGAGAACAGGTCTAGTGTGTCGAAGCATTACAAATGTATTACTAGGGTTGTTTGTAACTTGAGCCATCTGTGTAATAAGGGTGTAGGCTGGGGCCTGCCTTTCAGTGGTGGTCAGTTCTTGCTGAACTCAATGGAAGCTGTGGGTTCTGAGCGCCTCTGAAAATTGGGCCCTTAGTAATCAAGGAAAACAAGTCTCGTCTAGTTTCGTCTGTAGCTTGGATTATCTACCAATTATGGTACAAGCATTGGTGAGTGATTTTGGGTACAAAGCCTTAATGGCTGCTACTGCTGGAGCCTGTCTGCTTCCTGTGTTTGTATATTTATTTCTGAGCATTCCTGTTCCCGGAGTCTCTAGTGCATTGCCAGTATCCAGCGAACCACAAAGCCAAGGGACTCCGATATCCTAACTATACACACAGGCTTCCATGGTGTGAGTGCTCCTAAACTTGCATAGAAACAGAGCGTACCATTCAGATAAGATGTCAGCTGAGTTCTGTATGTGAAGTCTAGAATACTCTATCTTTAAACTTCTATGTGTGTGAGGTCCTCTCCAGCATAAGAATAAACTTCCACAGGATAGGAAAGCTAATGGTGCTTTCCTGGCTTGCAATGTCCAGGAGAGGAGTAACAGAAGTGGGAGTAATATTGAAAGGGTTGCTGCTGGAGTATCTTCTGACACTCCCTACTCAAAAGGTCTAGCTGCATCTTGAGTGTCCCAGGGACAGTAATATACATGGGTTAGTAACCAAGCCTCCCAGTAGTTTCATGCAATTAACCCTGAACAGAAGCCTATTTGGAATTTATCTTGGATGACATAGGCTTGCTCCATTCTCTTAAAAGTGATGCTGGGACTCCAGGGAAAAGATGATGGCGCGGCTCATCAGGCAGTCAGATGCTCACTTGTCTGAGAGGGAGCCCTGTATTCACTGCCATTCAGAAGAGAGGTAGTGAGGGGGGAGGGATAGCTCAGTGGTTTGAGCATTGGCCTGCTAAACCCAGGGTTGTGAGTTCAGTCCTTGAGGGGGCCATTTAGGGATCTGGGGCAAAAATTGGGGATTGGTCCTGCTTTGAGTAGATGACCTTCTGAGGTCTCTTCCAACCCTGATATTCTATGATATGTTAGAGTTTCAGGAGAAGGAAATGATCCTTCCCAGAAGGACCTGGCAGGAGTTCTAAAGGTTGAACACAGGCCCTCTCATTGTGGTATTTAGGAATGAACTGATTGTTTCCTCACACCTGTTTCCCATCCAGATCCTGGTCGTGAGGAAAGATTGACTTCTTGGTTATTAACACAATGTATTAACTCTCCTGAACACTGGAATTTCTTTCTCTTCCTGTTAAGTTTCAAGTGTCGGCAAATGTACCACGCTCCCACAGACTGTGCCACCATCCGGAAATGGCTCACCAAGTGTGCAGATGACTCTGAAACAGCCAACTACATCAGTGCTCACACTAAAGACGTAAGGGAGAGCGCCTCAACATTCCTTTCAGGCTTCTAGTCCCTGATGAGAAGAGGGGAGCAATTCTGTGCATCTTTAGCATTTTGTGCTGCTTTTTTTATGTTAGTAAATTCCCACTTGGGGTTTTGGTGCAGAGATCTTGAATACCTTGAAATCTAATGAACAGATGTCTATACACTAATGCAAGAAGTATGGGGAATAAACAGGAAGAACTAGAAATATTATTGAATAATCACAATTACAACATCATTGGCATCACAGAGATTTGGTGGGATAATTCACATGACTGGAACACTGGTATAGAGGGATACTGCTTGTTCAGGAAGGACAGGCAAGGAAAAAAGGGAAGAGGTGTTGCTGTGTCTATCAGATATATACAATTGAACTGAGGTTGAAATATTTCAGGATAAAAGGAATAAAAACCCAAGGGTGATGTCATGGTAGGGATCTACTATGGACTGCCTAACTTGGAAGAAGAGATGGGTGAGGCTTTTTTTAAACAACTAACAAAATCATCTGTAGCTCAGGACTTAGTAGTGATGGGGGATTTCAAGTACCTACACATCTGTTGATGAAAATAATACGGGGGACAAATTATCCAACAAATTCTTGAAATACATTGCAGACAAATTATTACAGAAGGTAGAGGAAGTGACTAGGGGAGATTTGATTCTAACAAACAGGGAGGAACTGGTTGAGAATTTGAAATTTGAAATTTCAAAATGTTCTTGACAAACTGGAGAAATGGATTGAAATAAATAAGATGAAATTCAATAAGGACAAATGCAAAGTACTGGACTTAAGAAGGAATAATCAATTGCAGAAATATAAAATGGGAAATGACTGCCTAGGAACAAGTACTGCGGAAAAGGATTTGGGGGGTTACAGTGGATCACATCATTCTGGGATGTATTAGCAGGAGTGTTGTGAGTAAGACACAAGAAGTAATTATTCCACTCTACACAGTACAGATAAGGCTTCAGTTGGAGTATTGTGTCCAGTTCTGGGCACCACACTTTGGGAAAGATGTGAACAAACTGGAGAAAGTCCAGAGAAGAGCAATAAAAATGATTAAAGGTCTAGAAAACATGACCTATGAGGGAAGATTGAAAAAAATTGGGTTTGTTTAGTCTGGAGAAGACTGAGAGGGGACTGGATAACTCTTCAAGTTTGTAAAACCTTGTAAAGAGGTGGGTGATAAATTGTTCTCCTTTTCCACTGAGGGCAGGACAAGAAGCAATAGGCTTAAATTGCAGCAAGGGAGATTTAGGTTAGACGTTAGGAAAAACTTCCTAACTGTCAGGGTGATTAAGCACTGGAAAAAAATACCAAGAGAGGTTGTGAAATGTCTGTCATGGAGGTTTTTAAGAACAGGTTAGATAAACACCTGCCAGGGATGCTCTAGATTCTGGATAATACTTAGTCCTGCCTCAGCACAGAGGACTGGACTCGACGACTTGTTGAGGTCCCTTCCAGTCCTACATTTCTGTGATTCTGTGGCTGACTCTATTACTGCAAATACACTTTAAACTGGGAAACCCACCTGTGTGTAGCGCTGGTTACTGAAGTGCTCCCTCTATACCCTAGTCTTCATTCTGCTAAATTCATTGCAAGCATTAATCTGCAGCTGGGTATGTTGCCCTCTAATGGCAGAGAAGCAGCACAGTGGTTGGCTCAAGCACTTATCTGGTGTACAGCTGCAGTTAAATTTTTTTTTTTTTTTTAAAGGAGAATGCTTGGATACACGAAGGGTAGATAATATAGCCCATCCCCATTTGTAGCAGTGTATAGCTTTGGTTCTAGCCATGGATTTTGGAGAATGAAAAGCTCTAGAGCGTCAGTTTCCATTTGCAGGATGAGGCGTTATAAGCAAAAGTCCTAGGGTTATCTAGCCTGAAGTGGGGGATGCAATTTAAGTCTGCACAGCTATGCAGGGCAGTGTGAAAAGGAATATGCCTATTGTAAGGCCTAGTCCTGTTCTGGCTGGGGGAGCCAAAGGGACTCCATGACTTAAAGGTCTTTGTCCATAACTTAGGTTTTCTGAGCACTTGATTAATTTAAAGGCAACAGATTTAGACTCAAGAAAAGGAGCTGTTTATGCAGCGTGAGGTGAACCTTTGGAATTCATTGTAGCTGGATTTAATTTAGGACTTTATGGTTCAGGGAAATGGTTATGAATTCAGTGCCCTTAGTTTCTAGGTCAGAGACCCCAATAGATCCAGACTGGTCGTGGCAGTTCTGGACTGTGATATGATTTGGTGTCTTCAGATTCAAACTGGCAAAGCTGGATTACTTCCTGTAGCTATGCAAACCATGAAAATATAATAGCAGTCAAATTGTGCAGAATATCAGCTGATTACCTGTGGAACAAAGAAACCTAGGTAAAGCACTGTATAGTCAGGCAGGTGTATGATGGCTTTGTACTTCCCCTGAAGCAGTTACCAATCGGCTACTACTGAAGGCAGGATACAGAGCTAGATGATCCTGTGGTCTGAGTCACTATGGCCAGTACTGTCTTTCTATGTAAACTGGTTGAATTGCTAAACCTGACCAGCCTGTTAATGGTAACTTTTGAGAGTGAACTTTGGTTCACAAGTGGTAACACTAAGAATAATGACCTTATTCCTTGGAACTGTTATCTCAAACCTCTGATCTGTTGTTGATGCCCTGAGCCATCCATCCATCCCCCCTTCGTCCCATTTTAAAATGGGTTTGACAGGAATAGCATATGTGGAATAATGGAGCTGGCATTATGTTCTAAAGGAATATTACAGACCAGCTGGATCTAATTAATGCTTTTGTTTTTTCCAGTGTCCCAAGTGCAATATCTGTATTGAAAAGAATGGAGGCTGCAATCACATGGTGAGCAATTCCCTGAATACTTCAGATCTTCCTTGTCTTTAGCTGAAACATTTCTGTCCTTTTGCAGATTGCTAATGTCTCGTCTTTCCTTCTTTTTCAGCAATGCTCTAAATGCAAGCACGGTAAGTAGCAGTATCTGAAATCTGTTGGGGAAACGGAATATTCCTGTATTACCCCGGTAGTCAATTTTGTTGTCCTAAATAGCCAGTTAACCACTTCTCCCAGTACAAATATGAAGAGGATTCTAATTACACATCTGACTTGGTGATAGAGGATTATTGTTTCACTTTCTATGTTCTTAACTGGTTTCTGATGCTTCAGTGGCATTTAGATTTAACGCTGTAAAAAGGTCTTCAGCTCCCTTTCTGTCATGAGATTGATGCTCCTCAGAAATGTGCTCTGGTGTTTAAAAGGTTTCCTGATGTAGTTCTTGTTTTGTACATGGATTTCTGTACCACCAGGTGAAACCACTTGCATTGTAATGGAACTCTGAGCCTTTGTCAAATTAGCCTTAGTCTTTATGTTCACTGATGGACAGAATTAGCCCTTACATAGACCAAACCAAAGAAGCAGGTGTAGGTCTGTTGTTGATCTCTATAACCTTATCCGCTAGACTGCTCCTCAGTCCATTCCCAAGCAAGAAGCAGCCTGGTTGTCTTCAGCCCTTATTAAAGCCCTGTAAAATATCAGGAATGCAAAGCAAATGGCTTTTGTAGGATGGTAAATTTCTCTTATCCCAGGGAAGTGGGTGAGACTACCTGCTGCTGGGGCTCCCATGTTGCAGCAATCAGCCAGTAGGGAGGCTAAGGAAGATGATAACCCACCTCAGAAAACATTTAAAATCTACCCATCCCAGTTCACTTCCTTTGCTGCGAGAAGATCAGCAGGAATGGTAGTGACTTGGTGGGATGCTGTGGTATCAGGAGTAGGTGAGCAACAAGTTCCTAGATACCACAGTGATTGAAACTGGAAAGAGGGCAGGCTAGCCCTTTGGTGGAATTAGCAGATTTCAACCAAACTGAATGGGAAAGGTAAGCCTTTCAGAAGCAATTTGTACAGCAACTGTTTAACCCCCATCTTTTCTCCTTCCTGACAGAACACTACGAGTATCCCACCTCTAAAACCAGGCAGGTCTGTTTTGTGGGTTTAGCTGTTGCTCTACTTTTTCTCCTTAGCTCTTTTACCTACGTCCTCCCCCTCAAGCCAGGACTACGCTACCAACTTGTATCTGTATAGGTACGGGGCTTGGATGTGAGAAATCCACACCCCGCGCAACATAGTTATACCAGCCTAACCCTTTGTGTAGACAGCGCTGTGTCAGCGGGAGGGCTTCTCCCAGTGATAGCTCCCGCCTCTTGCAGAGGTGGATTAACTAGGTCGACGGGAGAGCTCTCTCCCTTCAACGCAGGAGTGTTTTCACTTGAGTGCTACAGCAGCACAGTAGTGCTAATCCAGCGTTTCAAGTGTAGGCTTGCCCTCAGTGATTTCTCATCTAACGCTATCTCCTAAACCACTGGATATGGATAGGTGTCTTAGAGTCACAGAATTTAAGGCCAGAAGGGATCATCAGATCATCTAGCCTGACCTGTGTACCACAGGCTACCAACACCACCCACCGTGCACCCGTGAGAATTGGAAGTGGATTATCTGTGTGGATTTGTTCGCTGCTTGATTAGATTAGGATCCTTCAAATCTGATCCATCAGAGACCCATGCTGGCAACTTGCCAATAATCAGAGAGCTGCAGTCACTAGCTAGTAAGACTGCAGCTGCCCTCTTCTTTAACTGAGGTGCAGCCTGCGGAGACGACATGTCCCAGTTTCCAACACTCCGTGTGGATCCAAGCAGTGTCTCTCTGGAGCACGCTGGAAGTGTTACCTCACAAGCTGCATCTCCATATTTAGATATAGACCCCCAAGACGGGGTTGTATTTAGCCCACAAGCTGTATTCTGTTTCCCCCTGGGCAAAATGGCACAAATAAACTTTACATGCTGCTTGGCTGAAGGAAGCCCCTGAAACAGAGGGGCTGTTTCTCTGTAACTTGGTTTCTGGAAACTCATTTTTTTCTGTGCATCACAGTGATTGTGCCTTGTTCTCTGCAGACTTCTGCTGGATGTGTCTGGGGGACTGGAAGACCCACGGTAGCGAGTACTACGAATGCAGTCGGTACAAAGAGAATCCTGATATTGTAAACCAGAGTCAGCAAGCACAGGCCAGGGAGGCCCTTAAGAAGTACTTGTTCTATTTTGAGCGGGTAGGACACATCTCTTTGGCCAGAGCTGCTGTAGCCTTTTAATGTCCCTGCCGGGTGCAAAGGTTATTGCCAGCAATGTTGGTGTAAGAAACTGCACAAACAAAGGATTCTGTACAGATGAAGTAGCTTCTGGAGTCCCAGTTTAGGTCCTGTCTTTGTTCCTTCAGACTCAAAATTCTGCCCAACAAATCCCAGCCAAGCTGTTAACTTTTGTTCTCCATTGAAGCAAACCATGTGAGATTGCTTAAGTTTCCTGATGCTGCAGAAAATCAGTATTGCCTGCATTTTTCTGTTCTTTCACAGCAGCTAGTACAATGGGATTCTCATCAATCCTAGGTGCTACAATGATACAAACAATACAAAATAGTGTCGCTCTGCAAGATGCTGCTATGTTGTGGCAGATAAGTATCCTAGAATCATAGGACTCGAAGGGACCTTGAGAGATCATCTCGTCCAGTCCCTGCACTCATGCAATATCGCTGCAACCATTTCCTCGCAGGACCAGGGAAGTTTCCAAAGCTCCTTATGGCATGAATTTGTAGGGACCAAGAAGAAACTAATCTCGTGTGTTTCAATTAAAACTCCATCATGGGGTTTAATGAAATTTTAAGGGGATTTCATGTTTAAAGAAAGGCTTTTGGAATCTGTCACTAACCGTCACAGCTCCTCTTTCCCTGCAGCAGGCATGACTAGGACTGGTCAAACTGTACAGGTCTAATGTAGCTTCTCTAGAAGAAAACATTGTAGATCCAAGGTTGCCGCTTTTCTGTGAGGTCAGCATGCACTCGTTTCCTCATTCAGATATCAACAGCTGCTTATCATAGCATTAATCTAGTCTTAAAATAATAATAAATTAATAATCTTGGCTTTCCAGATCAAGGGATTCTGGGAAATGGCCAAGTTTTACAATGATGTTTCATAGCACAGATGTGTCAGCTTTCAGTAAGCCCATGTTAAAGGTTAATCTAACTCTCTTGGCAGAGACCTCTTAAGTGGGGAAATCCCCATTATTTTACTCCTTCTAGTTGCTCACAAGATGCTGATGTGACCATAGGGCATTTCTACAGAGGGGCTGGGTTTGCTCCCTGCTCTCTCCTGCCTCTTATAGTGTAACCTCCATGGGCTTGCAACTAGTGGGTGCTGCCTTGCTGTGGTCCTGCCCACAGCATATCCTATCCTGCTGGACTCCAGCCCCATCTTACTTCCTGTTTGCTGGAGCGTCTATCTGTAGGTAGCAGCACTTTGATCTCATGCCCTTTTTCTTCTACTTTTGCAGTGGGAGAACCACAATAAAAGCTTGCAGTTAGAGGCACAGACATACCAGCGAATTCAGGAGAAGATCCAGGAAAGGGTGATGAACAACCTGGGAACATGGATAGACTGGCAGTACCTGCAGAATGCTGCAAAGCTGCTTGCAAAGGTGGGCATTTTGGGCTCTTTCAGTCCACAGGAGAGAGCCTACACACCAAAACACTTCCATCTGAGTAGCACACTGAAGAGGGAGGCAATTCAGAGGTTAGATCTGTAAGGGATGTTATGCCCTGAATCAGACACTAACTGCCTGAGGTTAGCAGGAGGATGCCTTTTTGAGTAGGTTATTCCATAATTGGTCCTGACAGGTGTTTCCTGCACCTTCCTCAGAAGCATCTGGTAATGGCCTCTGCTATACTGGACTGGTCTAGCAACTCCTGTGTCCCTATATTAGTCATAGAAATAATCTGTGCTAACAACATCCAGATCTAAAACTCTTTTCCTCTTCTGTTGTAGTGTCGTTACACCCTGCAGTACACATATCCATACGCCTACTACATGGAGTCTGGCCCCAGGAAGAAATTGGTAAGGTGTTTGCTGAGACTTCTTGGCATCTAACTAGGGAGCATAGTGAGCTAAGCAGACACCTAGATTTGTCTCCTCAGTCCCAGAGTTTGTGTGTTTATAATAAATCCGTGTAATTACATATATGTGACATTGAACCTCACGTATCCTCAAACTTCATAATCAGCTCAAAACCCTCCTCCTTCTGCTCCCCCTCAGATTTAATAGCAAAGCTCTTGCTGGGTGTCATTCCAGAGACGTCCCTGTTTTTACAGACTTTACTATAGAATAATACTACAGTGTGAATGACAAACTAGTTGTCAAGCAATTTTTCTCCATAAGAATTCGCATCATAAGCAAGCACATGTATCTGGAATCTGAGTTGGTTACTACTGGCTCCTATGTCCTGGGAGATGGGAGAGTCACATCAACAGGTTAACCTTTCAGGAAACTGTATCAAAAAGGAAGTAGTAAACCTCAGTGCAAGTGGTAGGGCGCTAGCCAGGGCACGCTGCCCTAGGGCTGGCTGGCTGGCAAGCCAACATCTGGGGCTCTACACGCTATTGTTTGACTTGAGTTTTGCTTTGCTGCTAGTATTTGAGTTAGTGAGATCAAATCTAGCTTGGGGTTTGTCTACCTGTGCTGCAGACACACCTTTGATCACAGTGTAGACATAACCTTCAGCTAGACGTTTGCTGACTTCTGTTTTTGTCCTTCTTTCCCAAGTTTGTAGTTGGGGCAGGACAAATAAATGAACCTTACTCTTTCCACGTCTGACTGAAACCCCCTTTAATTATAAACCAACCCAGCTGCTCAGTTGCTTACATCGCTTTACTATCAAGGGGGCCGCTTTGATAGGCCCAACACGCGACTTAAACTAAGTGGTTTTGAGACAGGGTTTCTGGGGTAAAGTTTCCTTGTTGGTAACACCATAGTACTCAGCCCTTGTTTTACATGAAGGTCTGTACAGGGCAGAAACTGCGTTTCCAGCCCCTAAGTGGGATGGAGATTCACCAGACTGCAAACACCAGTTGGTGGTGTCAGTTTCCTCCTTGTATCCTAATGCTTGAATAATTAAAAGTTGAATGTACAAAAATCCATCTTCCTTAGGATTTTGAAGTCACTGGACATGCCACATTCTAGTGCTTATTGTTTTCCCAAGTGTTCCAGAGATTTGCTCCACCAAACCTGTTGCGGAGAGGAAGGACCCTAGGTGTGTGTGCTTCCTTTCACCACACCAGTTTGGTGGCATAAAGCTGCTCAGGGTAGATTGGTTTCTCTAATTGTCTGTACTGTTGATCAGTTTGAATACCAGCAGGCTCAGTTGGAAGCTGAAATAGAAAACCTCTCCTGGAAGGTGGAGCGAGCAGACAGCTATGATAGAGGGGTAAGTTATCTGTTCCCCTGTGTCTGCTGGGCAGCCCTTTACGTACAGGTGGCTTAGTACCTGCACAAAATGGCCCAGGCCAGCTTGGCAGGCAGATGAGGGCAATCAGATTAGCTTTGAGTCTGACCTTTTGTTCCCTTGACCTGCAGATGCTTGCTTCCTAGTTGGGGGTGGTGGGGAGGGGGGCGGGGGTGGGGAAGAACTTTACTCCTGGCTGACTGAACCATGGCTGACAGGCTCTGAAGGAAGATGCATTCAGCCCTTTGCTGGAGGGGAAGTTACCCTGGTGTATGGGGTTTTTTGCTTTTCGGAGGTGGGAGGGAGCATCAGAAACCCTCTAAAAAGGGAAATGTAAGGAGAATTGGGTTCAGAGGGACAGTCCTTTTACACAGCGTCAAATCGGAAGGGTCCCTGCAGTCCTGAATTTGCTTGAGAAGCCGTGAATGGTCCTCACGCTCTACCGTACAAGTGCCTTTTCTTTTCCTCTGGGGAGTTCAGATTAATGGGGTTCTGCCTTGCTGTTCTTTGTTCCAGGATTTAGAGAATCAGATGCATATAGCAGAACAGAGGAGGAGGACCTTGCTTAAAGACTTCCATGACACATAAGGCGGAAGGAGGTGATGGGGTGCAGGGGTGAGAGCAGCAAGCAAGGTGACGGTGGCTGCATCGTGACAAATGAGCACTGCCTGTGGGAGAACCCGGCCAAGGACAAAACCATCCCCTCCCCTTGCAAAACAGACACGTGCAAACGCCCCATCTTAGTCCCTTTCTGTTTTTTATTTTTCTGCTTTTCGTTTCTGCCAGGCTAGAGGCTGGAGTTCAGATTGACATCTTTCATGGGATGTTTCCTCCTACCCCAGATGGCTTTTGAGAGAGGGAATTTTTCTGAATGGCTGTTAATAGTATTAGATCATTACAATTTATGTAATTTTCAACGGTTGTACAATTATACAAACAAACCCTAGAATAACACACAACCCTTTTTAAAAATAAATTGGCAGTGGAGTGTTCTTCCTTAATAATCTGCTTGTAAATTTAATGGGCTTCTGCCCCAAAATTCTTTTATGCACTGAGGGTTATGAAATAACCCAGCTAGAGTTCCCTTTCCTCTAACATGCGCTTTGTAGCACTGGCCTGTGGCTGCACGAGGAAAGTGGCTGGAGGTTAGAGGGTCGCTGCTGCGGTGTTGGCACCTTACAGCATCAGTGGTGGCTGCATATCAGCACAATTATGTGTGGCATCTCTTCTCTCAGCAGTAGTTTGTGCTGCATGAACCAAAGCAAATGGAGGTGTTATAGGGCAGAGATCAGGTTAATATAGGAGATATGCCTAGAAGTAATTCAGATCTTTGCATTCAGTGAACTTAAGGTCTTCCATGTGGATTTTTGCTTTAGTTGGTTTTTAGGGGTTTTCTGTGCTGCCAAAACTATGGTGTTTGGGAGACTGTGAGAACAGTTGTTCTAACAGTGTTAAATAGGCTTGGTCTTGTTAGGTAGAGCGGAACAAGCCATGTTACTTCAATGCATACAGCTTTGTAAAGACCAGTCATCCAAGGCGTGTAACAGCATGATCAAACTACTTTGGTCTCATTTACCCAGGCAAGACTAAACCCCATTGCAAGTCAAGGGGGAACAGTAATGCATAATGTGATCCCTGACACGCGTCTTGGCAATGTAGACAGGCACTCAGAGAGAAGTGCTAGAGCTAACCTTGTACTGCTCTCTCAGAGCCTGCACCAAGCCAGACCGAAAACTGACTGGTGGAGGTAATGTATGTGTGTATTGGTATTAAAGCTGCTGGATGGTTATTATCAGTCTGATTATTGCCTGGGACTCTCAGAGCTTTTGTCTGGGTGTGTTTAATGCAAAATATAAACAATTTTTTTAAGTGACCTCCCCAATTCATCTTAACAAGGGAGTCCCTTCAAACCAGTGGCTTAAATGTGAACACTTTACTATGGTGGATGTACCAGGTACAGGTGCCTGTGTAACACATGGACTTGTGCATGCATCTGCTATATGTAGGCAAAAATGGAGTAGTTGAGTGTCCTGATCCGAGGAAATCCCCAATTCTAGGGTGAAAGTAGTGAATTCCCTTCCATGCCATTTTCATGAGGAATGCTGCCCTGACACATTCCTTACTAGGATACTCTTATTTTCACCCTTTTTGACTTGACAGGATGAAAGACTGACTGGGAGTCTTCCTAATTCCTGCTTGACAAAATAAACTCACACTGCTATGGAGCTACTCTCTTGGTTCCATGAGAGACATGCACCATATGACTCTAGCACCCAGAACTGGGTATGTAGGTTTTAATCATGTGAAGGTGGGCGAAAAGAGAGGGCTATCAGTTTGAGAGGGTTACTTATTGTATGAACTAATCATGTGGCCAGAGTTTGTACAGTGTACCCCACTGTGCAGAGCTAATGTGTGTATAGCGCTTTCAAGATGTAAAGCGCAATGTACTAATGTACGATATGAACTGGTGTTCTAGTTAAGCTAGCTGCATTCAGGTGAAATTTGGTCTGTTTGTCAGAGAGGTATAGGGCAGTATCTTTTCGAATCCTAAATACTCAGCTTTGCTGCCAGATGGTGCCCTCTTCTCCCTGCTCACTTACATCACATAAGCATTCAGCTCTGAACCAGGATAAGCATATTTTGCTTAAACACGAAGTGTTTTAAAATCCTCATTCCTGGAGTAGTGTAGATCAGATGGCAGGAACCAATCGCCAAATGGCCCTGAGAGCCGACTCGCAGTCCAGACTGCTCAGACACCTTGGTGATGAGCACTTTACAGACTGCTTTGAAAGACACCTCTCTCTTTGGAATTACACAAAACTCAAGCTTTATCAACAGGGTTTTGTTTCTCCAAAACTCTTCCAGGAAGTAGGCTGTGAATTTCCTGGTTCCCATGAACAGATCCTGCTTCCACCCTCTGTGGGGGAAAACAAGGCGGGATTGTGTCTTTGCAGTGTGAGCCCAAAGAGGGCAATATTTGTAGGCTGTAGTATAGGAACAGTTAAAACTGTGGAGTGATCCCCATTTCCTGCTCATTCTGGCATCTGAAGAGGATAAGCTGCTGCTGTTTGAGAGGTGGGTGATTGATAGGAAAGAAATTAGTGTTCTTGAGATCAAAGATAAAGGGGCAAATTCTGTTATGTGAACACAGCCCCTTTCAAGTCATTGTGGTGGCCTGAGAATAGAAGTTGGATCAGGTTATTAACTCTAAAAAGATACAAATTTTCCCCCGCACCAGTAACATCGCAGTTTTGCAGTGTTTGTCCCTTCCTCTTTTTGCAGCTGCTTGCTATTCCTAGGTCAGCCTGACCTCTCTCTCCATCCTTGCATCTGATACTCTTTATTTCAGCTTTGCTCATGCTAATGCACTGGCTGACTCAGATCTCTAACAGTCATCAGGCTTCCCGGACAGTACAAAGTTTTCTACTGACAATATAAACTGCATGACTGCTGCTCCGCACATGAACTGCTCACTGTACCAATGTGGGACAGGAACAGCAGGAGGTTTCTGTACTATAATTTCACATTCAAACTTTTAGACTTTTTAAGCAGGTGATAAATAGACCTTTATTTTTAAATGAGACTTGTTCTAGGGACTCCTTTTCTCACCTGCATCTGCTCAGTTGGATTGTTCTCCAGGATTTCAGGTAGCTGCTGCTGTGGGAGCTTTAGTATTATGGAGAGTGTTGCTGTTTCCTGGTTGCCTTGTTCTGTTGGCGAGGTCTTCTCCAAGAAACTGACACCACTCTTAGCTTTCTTTATAGGCATTGGAGGGGAAGGGGCAAAGGAAAATGCCCTTGAAATATTTCCCAGCGGTGGAGTGGTTTATTTGAAATAAATTGTGAATTTATAATTTTAAAGGTGTGTGTGCAGTGTCTTTATTCCATCAGCTTTTAGGTGAAAACCCTCTACTTCAATGTTGTTTTTTTATTAAATGTTTCGAGCAGTGAGACATGGACTGTTAGAATCACATGAAGCAGCCAACAGCACAAATCATAATTTGAGTGCTACAGCTGTACTAAAATGCTGATAGGGAGGAAGGTTTGGGGATTAAGGCACTTGGGAAATTCTGTTCCTGGCTGTCCCATTGATTTTGTGACACTTTAGCAAAGTCACTTCATCTCTCTGCCTCCATTTCCCATCTGTAAAATGAGAAAATACTACCCTACTGCAAAGGATATTTTAGAAACAAAGTCTGGACTTTAAGGCTCTTGACCGCGATGATGAAGAGTGCCATAAAAACCATATAAAGCAATGTGAAAAGTCAAAGCACAGCTTTGGGTTTGATGTATTAAAATATTAGCATAAAGAAGGAAGAGAATAGGCACAGATTTGCTAAAGAATCATGCCACCTAGTATATGTAATTCCTGTTTTCTGAAAACACATACCATGCTGAATTTTCTGTCCAATTAAGGTAAGATAGTGTCACCTTCTAGACAAACTCTTGTAAGTAACAAGCATGGGACTGTTGCATATTGGAGAAGTCAAAAAAGGGTATTCAGAATATGCAGTAATCTTATTCCCCTTTTTGCTGACTTTCTCTAAATGAAGAATATCCAATATCTTTTGTCTCATTAGTAGATATTCTGAAAATCAAACATACACTATTAACAATCAGCATTACCAAAGGTTTTGCTATATTGAACTATTGTTGCAGGTAACTTATGTCATATAGTAGACAGCGGACTCCATTCAGATCACTAAAACTATCAAACTCCTTGAAGTTGAAATTAAAAAAAAAAAAAAAAAAAATCTTATAATACAACTGAAAATCCCAGGTCACTTTTAAAAAAAATACAAGCTTGCTAAGCTTGATGTCGATGCTGCTAATAAGCATTTCTAAAATATCTATTCAACATGAAGTGCATAGGAGCGAAGGCTTGTCTAGTTTTAAATAGTTCATGTTTTGGGAGACAAAAGGCTTAACTGTCCAAGAACCCAACCTGTAGCTCCTCTGGGAAATGCTCAGTTCAGGTGGCCTTCATGCTCTGGACAGAAATCTAGTCACGTCAGGCTATAACTCGTCAGTAATTTTCACGCTGCAGCTCTGTGCTGTGCCAGCTGGAGCTGTTGAGCACTTTGCCGACTGGGCAGAATTTGAGTGCCCTTGTTTGTAAATGGGAGGGGAAAGAGGGGGAGTGTTTTTTAGATTTTTACTTATTTGAATGCCCAGTTCAATGGAACTGGGGTGTGTGTATGTAAATTTTTTTAATTTAAAATCACCGAGGAGTGGCAGTGTGAGGGGGAGTCTGACCGCCATTTAATGACAGCAGTCTGAGGCCGAGGGTTACCCCTTTACAGCTGTTAACGTGTGTTGTCAATGTGCCCCCCCCACACCAACCCAGCTGCTCACTCCGTGTTGGGAGGCAACTCCTGTGTCTTCCCGCTCCCTGCCCGGGCGGCCCGCATCTGCTGGCAAGTGCTCACCGACAGTGCTGTCAATTCCACAAAGTAGGAAGTCACCAGACAAACCCTGAAAAGTCGCTAGATGTAGCTGTTTAAGCACTCAAAAGGAGTCAAAAATGTCACTAAACAAAATTTCCACAGAATTCAACTGAGAATTTTTTATATATATACACACACACAAATGCGCACGCGCCTATAGCCACACAACCATTCACAAGCAGCTCAATAGTGTTAATAAAATCCATTCCCTGCTCTTCTTACTATATTCTCTTACACAGCAGAAACAACTACAGCAGTACGCTGTCAGCAGGAGGGTGCCCTCTGCTCATTGAGCAGGGCGCTCTGTATGTGCCAGCCCAGGTTGGCTGGGGTTAGTTCATTTCAGCTGAGCCTCCCTTTCGTGCCAGCCTAGATTTAGAATCATAGAATATCAGGGTTGGAAGGGACCTCAGGAGGTCATCTAGTCCAACCCCCTGCTCAAAGCAGGACCAATCCCCAATCAAATCATCCCAGCCAAGGCTTTGTCAAGCCTGACCTAAAAAACTTCCAAGGAAGGAGATTCTACCACCTCCCTAGGTAACGCATTCCAGTGCTTCACCACCCTCCTAGTGAAAAAGTTTTTCCTAATATCCAACCTAAACCTCCCCCACTGCAACTTGAGACCATTACTCCTTGTCCTGTCATCAGCTACCTCTGAGAATAGTCTAGAACCATCCTCTCTGGAACCACCTCTCAGGTAGTTGAAAGCAGCTATCAAATCCCCCCTCATTCTTCTCTTCTGCAGACTAAACAATCCCAGTTCCCTCAGCCTCTCCTCATAAGTCATGTGTTCCAGTCCCCTAATCATTTTTGTTGCCCTTCGCTGGACTCTCTCCAATTTATCCACATCCTTCTTGTAGTGTGGGGCCCAAAACTGGACACAGTACTCCAGATGAGGCCTCACCAATGTCGAATAGAGGGGAACGATCACGTCCCTCGATCTGCTCGCTATGCCCCTACTTATACATCCCAAAATGCCATTGGCCTTCTTGGCAACAAGGGCACACTGCTGACTCATATCCAGCTTCTCGTCCACTGTAACCCCTAGGTCCTTTTCCGCAGAACTGCTGCCTAGCCATTCGGTCCCTAGTCTGTAGCTGTGCATTGGGTTCTTCCGTCCTAAGTGCAGGACCCTGCACTTATCCTTATTGAACCTCATCAGGTTTCTTTTGGCCCAATCCTCCAATTTGTCTAGGTCCCTCTGTATCCTATCTCTGCCCTCCAGCATATCTACCACTCCTCCCAGTTTAGTATCATCCGCAAATTTGCTGAGAGTGCAATCCACACCATCCTCCAGATCATTTATGAAGATATTGAGCCAACAGGTTCGTGAAAGGCAGAGCCCAGAGCCGGGGGGAGAGGGCATTCATCTGACTTGAGCTCAGCGCTGCAGGAAGCAAAGAAAATAGATGTAAAAACAAAAATCCATTAGCCAGACCCCTTCTCTCTGCTTCCACGGTTTCATTTCTGAACAGCTAGGCAGCTAACCCCAGACCAAGCCAGGGGAAGGAGTAACAGGGAACTGAAATCAAGCTAATTCCACCTTTGATCCTGTAGTGAGGGCTTCATCCCTAGAGGCACGGTGCATTGGGGCACCTGGTCCTGTCTTATCCCACCTTACCTTCCATCCACGCAGCTCTTCTTGCTGGCCAACCTGCCTCCCCCACCCTACCCACTTCATCATCCGTCTTTCTCGGCATGACAGGGTGCGCTATCTGCTACGAAGCAGCGAGAAAGAACATTTGGGTAAAAACAGGCCCTGGCTCATGTGCTGCTCTCTCCAACGTGGGCCTGGCTTCAGCAAAGTATTTAATTAGCCTCCACCACATTTTTTCCTTGCCTGCAGCGTACAGTGATCTCAGCCCAAGAAGCCCGGGAACGCGATTCCTTCCGAGGACACGCTCAGTGGGGGTACTGACATCGACTGGGTGCGTAACAGAATCTAGCAGGACGACAGGGTGACCAGAGGTCCCGATTTTATAGGGACAGTCCCGATTTGGGGTTTTTTTTCTTATATAGGCTCCTGTTGTCCCCCACCCCGGCCTGATTTTTCACGTTTGCTGTCTGGTCGCCCTACTTCCCTGGCACGTGCGAGGCCACCAGGCCCCGGGCGCCAGCGGGCGGGACGGAGCCTGGGGCCGCTGGCGCTGAGCGCCGGGGCCGCTGCCGCAGGAGGTGACAGCCGCCCCGAGCCCAGGCTCGCGAACCCCGCTCCGGCCGCGGTCTCGGGGCCGCGGGCGGGGGCAGCGCGCCCCCCGGGCGCTGTGTGGGGCACACAGGGACCGGGCTGGACGAGCAGGGCTGAGCGGCTGGGGACGGGGGCGAGGGGGGACCACTCTCCCCGCGGCCGCTGCGCCGGGCAGTGACAGCCGCGCGATCGTCGCCGGTCACTTCGACGCTTGTTTTCTCCAAAAGGTCCCTCCATCCACGGCAACGTTGCTAGGTGGCAACGGCCGGCCGGCCACAAACCGCGCGTCGCCGGGCCTGCACCGAGCACCGCCCGCCGGGGAGCCGGGGCAAAGAGCCGCCCCTTGGCTTCGGGCACGTCTTTGCCCTCACTACGCATGGCCGCGAGCGCCCCCTATGCTCAATGGGGCTGAAGGTGCACCGTGCCCTGAGTCAATTGGCCCCCTAAGGAAGATGGCCGCCCCCTTCCCCTGTTCGCAGGGGGCCTGAGGCCAGGCTACCCTCAGCAAAGATGGCCGCCCCCTTCCCCTGTTCGCAGGGGGCCTGAGGCCAGGCTACCCTCAGCAAAGATGGCCGCCACCTTCCCCTGTTCACAGTGGGCCTGAGGCCAGGCTACCCTCAGCAAAGATGGCCGTCACCTTCCCCTGTTCGCAGGGGGCCTGAGGCCAGGCTACCCTCAGCAAAGATGGCCGCTCTCGGGCCCGAGCCGTCTCTCCTGCGGCGCGGCTCCGACCTCCCTTTCTACCAGGTGTCCGGGACGCGCTGACGTCACGCAGTTCGTCCAGCCCCGCCCCTGTGCGGTCGCGATGGCCATTGGCCAGTCTCTTCAGCGTGACTCCTTTGTGCTGCGACGCACGTTCTCGCTCCTCGCATCCCCGGTGCGTGGTGACGACATCACGCTGCCGTCCCACCCCTCGGGGCGGTTGCCGGGGTGACTGGGTGGGCGCTCGCGGGGCCGGGCGATGGCGGCGGCGGCGGCGGCGCCGCGGGCGGAGGGGCCCCCGCTGCCCGGGCCCCCAGCGGGGCGGCCCCGGCAAGTCTGCTCCCGCCCCTACTTCGTGGTGCTCATGGTGTTCGCGCACCTCTACGTGCTCAACGTGCTGGGGCTGCTGCTCTTCGTGCACCTCAGCGCGGGGGACGGCCCGGGCCCCGGGCCGCCGCCCCCCAGCGAGCCGCCCGCCGCGCCCGGCCCCCGCGGGGCCGCCCTGCCCCGCCGCGAGGGCATCAAGGCAAGGAGCTGGCCCGGCCCGACGCGGCTGTGCCCGTTTTGCCGGGGCTGGGCTGGCCCGGTGAGGGGGGACATCAGCTCGGCCTGGCGCTCCGTGCCGTGGGCTGGCCCAGCTCGGCCCAGCCTGGGCGCCGGGGTTCGCAGCCGGTCTCCGCTCAGGCGCGCACAGGGCGGGAGGACTTGGCAACACACAATGCGGCCCAGGCTGGCCTGCCTCCGTCTGCACTGGCGTGGTACAGATCGGCTCGGCTCGGCTCGCTGAAGTTTGGTCTGAGGTGATTTAGCGAGAAACAGTGTAGCGGGCTCGGAGTTTTGCCAGCTTGGTGCCATTCTCTTTTCAGTCTCCTTTGAGGGGTACAGGTCATTCCTCTGATGTGTTCTTATTAGTGCTCTTTATTTCTTACCAACTTCGGGGTAAACTGAGTCTCGCTATAAATGGGTGGCACTCCATTGATCTCAGTTGCACCATAGCTGAATTTTTAACTCCTTTCAGCTGAGTTTAAACCAAGAACTAACCTGCCCAGATCCAGGGATGAGGGGCCCAGAATTGAATTCGGACATCCAGATGCAGTAGCACACGAATTGTATAGAAAGGGACTCCTGACTGCCTGCTGTGTCTGTATAGATGCAGTCCAAAATTGCAGGCAGGCTTTTTTGGCATAGTGATTGTTGGATGCACAGTGGGGGGGAAAGTACTGAAAATTTCTGCCTGGAATGTAATCTGTTAATTCCTGCTGTTTTGTCCCCCAGGTTGGCCATAAGCAAAAGGTGGAGCTGGTCCCTAACAAAGTCCATTTCATGAGAACTCTCAGCTTGAAACCGCTTCTCTTTGGTAAGACGCACAGCCCCACACAAGACCTGCTAACACGGTGGCTGAAATCCCATTGATATTTTAATCCACACTGCAGTCTGGATATATTTGTGGCCATTATGGGCCCCAAGCCAATAAAGAGAGTGCACTGGAGTTATGGTAATTCAGAATCTGGTTGATAAAATTAAAAACACAGCTTTGTAAAAAGGAGAAACTTCTGCAGTAAATCATGAAACTGGAGTTTGTGTCTTCGTAGATGCTGTTCATGTGGTGTGAAATGATGTCTGAATTCTTTAAGTGGTAGCTTCAGAAGGAATAGTGAGGTGGCTTATGGGTGAGAACCACTGTCCATGGTAGAAGGTTTTGTGCCTTTCATTGCGTATGTCTTTACTGCAGAGTTAATTTGAGTTATCTACCCTCCAGTTACTGCTCTCTAGTTAGCCTAGCTCCAGTGAGAGCAATCACACTGTGAAATAACACTTGAGTTGCTGTTTGCACACTGCCACTGCACTTGCTGTGTGTGTCCCTTCTGTGTGCCCAGCCCATGGTTCTTTGCACTGCAGTAAGATGAGATGCTGTGTAAATGCTTTCCCAGCGAATTGTGTGAGAACTTTTCATTCCTTTCTGGGCATGCTGGGGAATTGTGGGACGGCATTAGAAGCAAGGTGGTCATTTAGCAAGTTGCTGAGTTGGAGTAACACAAGCTTAGCTTATATCTTCTCTCAGGCCAACCAATGCGACTTAAAAGCACCAGTGCACGCAAGTTAAAGGCTGGTGTGTGTGTGGACAGGACTCAAGTTAGGC
Source organism: Natator depressus (assembly GCF_965152275.1). NCBI lineage: Eukaryota > Metazoa > Chordata > Testudines > Cheloniidae > Natator > Natator depressus. The sequence continues at coordinate 1,506,124 of NC_134240.1, read as the reverse complement.
ACAACACTCGAGTTATAACTTGAGTTAATTTTGCGGTGAGGACAAAATCTCCGAAGCATCAAGGGGTTGGTAACTACTACCTGACTAGTAGATTAAGGGTCTCTGCTCAGGTGAGTTAGAGAAAACTGAGATCTGTTACTTAGTTGATGTTCCCCAGGAGACAGAGCATGACTGTTCCCTTTTATGTGCTTTTTCTTAGATGGTATATAAATGTGATAGCTTATGTATCCCCTTTTAACATTGTTAGCAGCCCAGTGCAATAAAAACAGGCCTGTGTGAATTCCGAAGACTGCCAAAGGCAAACTGGCAACTGGATTTCTGCCAACCTGCTTTGATTGTAGCTCTTCTGATTACTCCCACGGGGCATATGGAAGTGAGTGATAATGGCATTATAAAATTTATAGCTCTTCTCTTCTGCCTTTAGGAAATGGATTATTCAGACATATTTTTCAGATCTTTATTAAGATTTACTTATTAAGGCAGAGAGAATCAGTTCAAATTTTTGAGCTGCTTACCAGTTCTTTGGTTTTTATTTTTTAGTATAGTTTGAAGAATAAGTGAATGGATCTGATTTCCATAAAATGTAGGAAACTGATTTAAGAAAAAAGGCAACTATCTCAACTTCCCTTCTTACCTCCTAATCTCTGGAGAATCAATGTACAAACCAGCTCACGCTGCTTCCCACAGTCCCCATTGGCCTGGAACAGTGAACCATGGCCAGCGGGAGCTGCGATCGGCTGAACCTGCGGATGCTGCAGGTAAACAAACTGTCCCGGCCCACCACCGGATTTCCCTGACAGGCCGCGTGCCAAAGGTTGCCAATCCCTGGTTTAGTATATTGAAAAGATGTGAATGACTCTTACTGGACAAGTTCTTGTGTACAAGTTCTTGTTTGTCCAGGTGGAGAGAAACTGTTTCCAGCATAGGTACGAGCAAAACAGGGACACTAAATTCTTTATGGCGCTTTCACCATTGTTGTGTGATATGAATACGAAGAAAAGGATCCTTGTGGTTCATGTTACCTGATTCAAAGTGAAAGCTCAGAAAAAACCTAGACACGCTTCTTATTTAAATCCTTTTAATGCAACGAGCATATTTAAGAAACACACACAGCTCTGTCATTGATTCCTAAATACACAGTATTCATAACTTGTAAATTCCACAATAGTTTTCCTTCTGGCAGTGTGTAAAGACTGAAGTTTGGAACTGGTGTCTTATAAAAGTCACACACACACAAAGCCTCAATATAATCACAGGAAACACGGTGTGAGGAGTCAGTTTGATTTTACTAATTAAGTTTCCCTTGGGGCCTCAGTTCTAACTTACTTACCCTTATTGATTTCATTTACCTAACAGAGCTGATCCTGGCCTTCAAGAAAGTTGCTGTAGTTGACAAAAAAACAGACTTATGGCATAGTAGACTCACAACTTTATTAATCCAGTTTAATACCTCTCTTCTGGATTCTGGGGGTAGGCCTTGTTTTCTACTCCTGTTATCTGGAAATGCATCACTCCTGGAACAGTGCTTGATGTGTAGCACTTTACGGCCTTATACAGCTTGTACTGCTTTGTCCTCTGATAAGGAGTTCTTATTTAGGAACTTCAGCTCACAGACAGCTCTTATCACCCCACTGAGCCTCCCAGGACCCCTTGTTGACTTTAAAAGACCACTAAGGTATTCTCTATCCACAAGTTGTTTCAAGTTAACAAAACTGGTTTAAAAATTGATGTAGTGAAGTTGGAACAGCTCCACTGTGTTGACACACTTCAGTCTGATGATGAGCATCTCTTTCATCAATAAGAAATCAACACCTGTTGTGTGTAGACAAAGCAGAGAGGCTCTAGCTCTAAAGGACTTTTCAAGTTAATTAATTCAAAGGCTTTTATATTTATCAAAATGTTTTGCAGAGTTTGAGGACAAGTATAGAAGTGACTAGTCCACATATTCTGAATGCATTTGGGAAAGTGCAGTGCAACACTGATTTCAGGCAAAGGAGGTCATGTTAAAGACTTCTCATCAGCTTTGTGTTTGGGAGTGTGGCAAGGGCACTACTGGGAAATGGTTTTTTTTTTGTTTTTTTTAATACTTAAACATTTAAAAATGACATAGAATCTCATCTGCCATTGAAACCAAGCTTATTATTTCATAGAGCTAGGAAAGGTTCTTGCCGTGTTTGTTTTCCTCTTTATGAGAAAAGCTGATAATCAAATAATCCTGTTGGTATCAAACAAGCACTAGACAGGGCTTTTTCAGTCTTTATAGCTTTATAGATTCTGTGATAATTTAAAGTGCAATCTACTTTGAGGCAATTGTCATTTAAGAGACCACCTGGCAAGGAACTCTATGGTTTGGGCTCCAATTTGTAAGCCGAGGCAGGGAAATAAAAGCTTGCAGTCTCACTGTGTTTTTTAGATGTTCGACTTGGTACTGCACAACATTTGGATTAAAGGACTGGAATGATGTAAAATTAATATGGCACCCATTAAATGGATTAAAAACTGGCTTAACTGATAGTTCTCAACATGTAATTGTAAGCAGGGAATCGTGGAGCGGATGTTTTTCTAGTGGGGCCCCAGAGGGATCAGTTCTTGGCCCTACAGTATTTAACATTTATATCAGCGTCCTGGAGGAAAACATAAAATCATCACTGATAAAATTTACAGATGACACAAAAATTGTGGGAGTGGTAAATAATGAAGAGGACAGGTCACTAGTACAGAGCAATCTGGGTCGCTTGGTAAGCTGGGTGCAAGCAAACTGTGTGTTTTAATATAACAAAATGTAAATGTGTACATCGAGAAACATAGAATGCAGGCCATGTTTACAGGATGGGAGGCTGAAAAAAGATTTGGGGGTTATGGTGGGTAATCAGCTGAACATGAGTTCCCAGTGCAATACTGTGGTCAGAAGGGCTAATGTGTAAAGAGGGGTATCTCAAGTAGGAGTAGAGAGGTTATTTTACCACTGAATTTGACACTGATGTGACCGCTGCTTGAATGCTGTGTCCAGTTCTGATGTCCACAATTCAAGAAGGATGCTAATAAATTGGAGGGGGTTTAGAGCAGAGCAGTGAAAATAATTAAAGGATTAGACAATCTGCCTTATAGGGAATGAATATTTAATAATGGGCTCTTCAGTCTAGCAGAGAGAGCTAACACAGTGTAATGGATGGAAGATGAAGCTAGACAAATTCAAACTAAAAATATGGTGTAAATTTTCAGTAGTCAGGGTCGTTAAACATTGGAACAGTTTACCAAAGGGTGTGGTGGATCACTGGCAATTTTGAATTAAGGTTGGATATTTTTCAAAGAGATCTGCTCTAGGAATTATTTTGGTGACATTCTGTGGCCTTTGTCATACAGGAGGTCAGACTAGGTGATCACAGTGGTTCCTTCTTTCTGGCCTTAGACTCTATGAATCTATAAAAAATACTCTGTGCCTCAGTAGTCCAGAAGTTAAATTTGCACAAATATCGGGATGTGGCCAATTTCCCCAACTGAATTTGAACAAGGAAAGTCCTGGGGGGACTGCAAGCCTCTCCTCAGGTACTGCCAGAGATAGAGAAAATCTGGTTGCCAATTAATGAAACACTTTCAGAGCACTTAGAGACAGACAATGGTATCTGTAATGCACCTCTCTCCAAACAAATGTTCCATGTATCTCCCCTCGGCATGCTGGATGATCGTTAAAGTAAATGACTGATGATCAAGAAACAAAACAAACCTCACGTTGTAGGTAAACATGTCAATTGTCACTGTACAAGGAAGACCCATTTACCCCCAAAGCTTTTCTTTGCTTCCCTATTTCAATCCTGTGTTTACTGTATTTGCTCTAGTCTAGGAATACCTCCATACATATTTACTTTCACCAGGAATTCTGGAAAAGCAACACCTGTCTGGAAAGCAGGAGAACCATACCTGTCCTTGAAGATGACTGCTGTAAGTGTTTCTTTTGATATAGGGGATCTGCAAAGGATTTTAGAAAAATGCTCCTGTTGCCATTTTTGACTCTTTTAGATAAAGAAAGAAGGCGTGGAGGGATATATTTAAACTTTTTTTCCCCCTGCTTTGTTTATCATTGAGTCTGATCTTCCCAGGTTTTGACAGGGGACTTCTCAAATGGTCTCAGACTGTACGTCACTGAAGGCGTGTGTATTGAATCTTGAACAGAGACACCCTTTCTCCAAAATGCATGCTAGTCGCTGGAATTAAGTGGGTGCTACCAAAAAGACTTTTAAGCAGTCTGACTAAAAATCCCTTCGTCTCCCAGTTGTTCAGCTTTCTGTCCTGACTCTTGGGAAATCCTCACTTCACTAGTTCTTCAGTCACCAGGGTCTTCCTAGGTAGACTGATTTTTTTTTTTTTTTTTTTTTTAGTTCCCTTATTGAATTAACCCTTTTGGACGACCTTTCCTAGCAGAAAGTAAAAAGGGCAGAATTCCAACATTTTCCTTTGCAGGTCTCCTTTAAAACTTTAGCCATTACATAGGCAGCCCTGTGGCGTAGTTGCAAGTGGTGAATACAACTGCTGGCCATGTGTCTCACCAAGCAAGGTGACCTGTGTGTGGAAATGTCTTTGTAATATCTCTGGGCCTACAGCAAGCTTGCACTTACGCAAAGTCTGTGTTTCAGGGACAAACCACAGGACTGAAATTACTACCACGTTTCAGTGTGAAGGGAACAGACAAGAATAGCTACTAGGTGTCTCCTCCTGTCCAGTCTAAGCTGAGGACTTTAGTTCACTTATTCCTGCTACTACACAAGCTTGCCACATCTATTAGAAACTGGGTTTCCAGTGCAGTAGGAGATAAAGAAGAACACAGCATGTTTGTGTCTTTCCATTTCTTGGAGCAACAGGTGACTCCCTAAGCCCTTAATTAATTAACATGTTGTACAGCAATCCCTTAGTGAAATGCTCTGTAGTATGGCCTCTAGACCTTGGCTATTGACTACACTGAATCCCACTAAAAGATAGCCATTGTACCGACCCACATCCCCAAAGCCCTGGTTGTCATGGATTGTTTTCTAGGTACAGGGAGGGGAGCAATTTCCTATGAGTGGAGCAGAGATTTCTGAAATCTCCTGCCAGACTATGCTCGGCACCGGTGGTGTTTCCATCGCCGCACAGCCTGCTGCAGGTTCCTGTTCTTCTTGTGCCATGCATAGGCCTTGTTTACGACCACCTTGTCATTCTGCACCTCTCCACTGATGACATAGACTCCCGTGTGTGTACCTCTCATGATGTTGCGAACACAGGTGGCATCTAGGTCTAGCCAGTGCTGCAGTCTTGGGTGGATTTCCGCCCGGAGGAGGGGGCCATGCTTCAAAACCTCCAGCTTGGAATCCATGTCAAAAGCAGAGATGGTGGAGGTCATGTTCTTCCTGGAGATTCTCATTTTCACAGCTGGAAGAAGCAAATATGAAACAGTTACCTATTGTTATTACCCACCTGATTTATGTTCATTCCCTTTGGGATTTCTTTACTGCTGGTGGTTAACTAACTACCTCCCTCCCACTTCTGCTGGCAACATACAGAACTTTTCCATTTTGGATGTAATAAGTGTCATAGATGTTTCCCTGACTCAGTGATGTCCCAGCCAAATCAGGGGAGGTTGCGCTCAACTTGTAATCCTCCAAATCTGTGATTACAGCCTTTCTAGTGCCAGTAACTGTTCTCTTCACTTCTGCTTTCCTTTGAGTAGGGAGAAGGATGAGTGCTCATGAAGGAGGTTTAATGCCACTGAATAGGCAGAGGCACAGGGCAGGAAGTGGTTGTGCAGATGGCCTTGTGCATCTGTCCAGTGCACCTCAATCCTGCTCTGCACTCCCTTTGGTGTTCCAGTCTTAGCCTTCCTCTCAGTGCTGGGGCTGCAAGCACTAATATCCTTGTCAAAGTTGTCCAGGATTTAGCCATGAAGATTGTGTGACTGAATGCTGTAGAACTTTGTGGAAATTAAAAGTTAAGCAAGCTGTTTGGCCCAACCCCACTACCTGCTCCAGTCTCTGGCCTCAGAGCAGAAACAGTGAGTTGCAGGGATAACTGTGTTGGGGTTTGATGTGTGTAGGCTGGAGATGACCAAGTGTATCTGCCTTGATAGGAGTCTGATTTGAACTCTGGCCTCCAAAGTGAACCACATGATTGGCTCTCGCAGCGTATGGGGGAATAGAACCAAAACCAATCAAAAATGCATAATGCAGGATGTTGGCCTTGGTGCAAGCCGTGAATTGTGGGCAAGTTGCCAGAGCAGCCCTGAGCAGTTTGGACACTTGACATTCAGCACGTAGGTGAGGAATGAAAACTGTAAAGCTGGAGCCATACCTTTTCCAAGTCTTTCTTATAGCAAATAGAAGAGGCTTCCAGGGGATGCTGCTGTTTGGTTGGCTATCAGAGGGGAAGCAGCAGCTGAGGTGGGAAGAAAAGGTACGTGTACTCACTGAAATCGTTGGCACAGAAGTTTTCCAGTATCTCCTTGGTGGTGCTGGCTTCCTCGAGCTCACAGTCCCTACAGCTGGCTCGGGGCACTGCTGCAATAGAGACCGAGTTATAGCATTCTTCTTGAACTTTTCCAAAAGCTCCTTGATGTGCCATTGAGAGCCTGGGAGATTCAAGTGCTCTAACAGGCCCAGCAACAACAGTGACACTGCCAGCTTCCACCATCAGTGTGCTGCTCCTCTGAACTGGAGCAGCTCACTGGAGGGTTGAGATGAAGTGCAGCCTCTGACTCATTCGCTTCTTGGGCTTTGTGTTTAGTCTGTCAAGGAGGGAAATGATAGGATCTTTGCCTACACACGTCCCTGTGTTACTACCACGTGCCCAGAGCTGGTGTAGATGAATACCATTGTTGGAACACTCACTCATCACACCAGTGGCAGCAGTAGTGAGAACTTACAGAAGGAAAAATCATCTCCCAACTTGTTGGGACAGTGTTCATCATTGTCTGCATTTGCCTTGGTGTTTTCTCCATTCATTGATTATTTTCCTCTGTGCTTTGCTTATGCTCAGCTTTGCCATTCCCTTCTGTCACGGCTCATGGCATCTCAGGGTATGTCTTCACCACAAACAAGCAAAGGTTTGTTCTTAACTCATTAGCTAACTTGGCTTAAAACAGCAGTGAAGACCTAGCAGCTCTGCTTCCAACTGGGTTAGGGGGTTAGTGCTCAAGTTCAATCCCAGGCTCCCCTAGAGGCTTTAACTCAAGCTGCTAACCCGAGGTAAAAGCCATGTCCAAGGTAGCTAACCTGAGTTAAGGACACTTTTTTGGGGGGCAGGGGGGTACTGAAGACTTACCCTAGCTTCCAGCTGGAAGCTAGGCTGGGTCAGTCAGTGGGCAGCTGCTTTTGAAGGCAATGTAAATGCTGTTTGTTGCATGGGCTGGGAAGGATGGATGTGTATTTGGCAGCCTAGCTGCTTTTCCCCCTTCTGAAATTAAAGCACATCACTTCTGTGCTCGGCTCAGGGTCTTCCAGAGTCTGCCAGCACCAGTGAATAATTCAACTGCCTGAGCGTCATTCAGAAGGGAGAGCAGGGTATAGTGCTGCTAGAGGTGCAGGCGGAGTTTGTCTAGCCTAGAGCTTCATGTCCTCTCGTAAGTCACGTTCGCAGACACCACTATCAGTACCAATGTAGACGCTCCACGAACCCTGTGTCCTGGAACAAATGTGTGTGGAGTGTCTAGATGAGCATTTACACTCGTGTTGGTGAACTGGTGGTCACCTAAGAGTAGCTACAGTAGGGGCCAACCCTTAGTGAGTGAGATTGGTTCTTCAGGTGTGTGGTAGAACTGTCTGTTATGCACTTGTTCTGGAAATGCTGGCAACACCAGCAGCCCAGGTAAAGGAGCACAACATGGGAAAGGTGGTGCTGGGGAGGATTTCTCCTTAAATTTTTACTTCAAAGCTGTTTGAATTTTGCTTCACACCTGCTGGCCAAGAGAGGAGCTTGTGCCCTTTTTAGCTGTTTTCTGATGTACAAAGGCGGCCTGAATGGTTTTTCTTACGCATGTTTTTTTAACTTTAATATTGAGAATATTGAGCTGAACATCATTGGCTTTGCTGGACGATCTTGTGGCTATCTGAGCCTGTGTAGCATTAACTCTTATGCCTTGGAGGGGCAGGCATATTAAATCTGTAACAAAGTCCTCGTTTCTCCAAAATGTTAAATAGTGATTGAAATTGAACAGGTTTTAACAGAAATAAAACCGCAGACTTCTGAATAGTCTGACTAAAAATTCTTCCCCCTCCTAGCTGCTGCTCTGTTTTCTCTCATTTCCTCAGTTCTCCAGTCACCACAGAATTCTCCTGGGTGCACAAAACCAGCATTTCTATTGTACAAAAGCCTAGCAGAATTAAGAGGTCATTTTAAAAAGAAAAGCCCAAACATGGCACAGGCCCCTGTTTTTGCTTTGCAGTTCACCTTTAAATGTTATCTATGGCAAAGTGGGTTAGAAAAATGCCTTACTTCTCCTGCTCGAAGTGGTTTCATCAGTGATTGTTGAAATGCATAAGTTGTGATCTGCAGGGAACTTGTTGCAGTTCAGGATTTCAGGCCATGGGTAGCCATAGCAAGCCATGATTGGAGCACAGCTGTTCCTAACAGCTTCACAGAGGCTGCGGCAGGGGTAGATGAACCTAGTGAGAGAGACAGGACTGTGCTGAGTCTTGACCTTTTTCCTGCAAGCACAAGTGAAGGGTTAACTGTTCCAAAGCAAGCTCAAACCACCAGCCTTCTTAAATTAACAGCAGTATGTTGTACCTTGGAATGACATACATATTCCCTACAGTAGCTTTAGTTTGCAGGAGGCAGAATACAACAAGTACAGTCCCAGAGGTTTTCTCTAGGAAGGAAATATCTGAGTACTTTGTCTCAAAAATTGGTACTGATTTTCCAGAAACCATGAGTAAAGTGTCTGTACCGGTGTTTTAAATTGGGATTAACCTCCACAGGCATTGTCGCCACAGGTTTGCATGTTAATAGTGCTGTAGCAGTTTTGACACACACTCTGAATATGCACATTTTGAAACCAAACAATAAACGTTTGAGCGTTTGACACAAATGGGAGAGAATAGAATAGGATGAAGTTATGGGCCGAGAGCCATTCCCTTCTCCTTGTGAAGGGTGTAGGGTGTTGCCACGGCCACCCATCTTCCCAAGGTGAAAGCGCTTGCTCTAGTGATGCAGCTGCTGCTTGTGTTTCTGTTCTGTTCTAACCAGGTCCCTGGAGCTCCTAAATTGCTCTGCAGTTTGTTGTCAAGCCACCACAAAAACTAGGATTTGTCCTTTGTAAGAACCCCTAGGTGCTGGAGCGTGTGGGGGGGTGTTGTGTAAGGAGAGGTTACTGGTAGTGATGCAGGAGCAGGATTATTTGGTTCAGCACAAGAGGAGTGGGAGACAAGGATCTTTATAGGTAAAGTTACTGGAAACCTGGAGTGGGAGAGAGGAGTTACTGTGTGCAGCACAGGGGAAATTCACTGTGTGCAACTGTGCAAGAAACTGGACTCCAGATGAGCCCATGTGCCGTGTCTGAGGGACATGTGGAGGGGGAGAAACACAAAGGGGGCCAACACCTGGAACAGGAGAGCAAAGAATTTAGAAGCAGGAATACAAGGGTTGCTGGTGGTGGGAGGCAAGAAGAGGAGCGAATTACTGTGTTGATATTTCGGGGATGGCCAGCCTCTGTGTGGAAGCGAAGAGAAGATGGGGGTTTTTTGCACACTATACAGAAGCTGGAGCATTGGGTGAAGACCAGCATGGTCTGCAGGTAGAAAACCACCAGTGGGTTTTCTGAAGTAATTACAGTTAGAAAAGTGTGTGAGTTATAAGGCAACTGATCTTCAAATTAAATTCAAAACCAAGGACACATTTCAATTGTCTGGCAGGATTTTTATTTCCCCTCAGAAATGCCCCCCGGTAGAGGGGGGGAAACCCCTAGTGAGTCATCTCATTCATCCCCCTGCCCATGCCACACTCTTCCTTACAATACTTTGGTGCTTTGTCCATTCTAGTTCTAAATGACTTTAGCAATTGTTTCCCAGCTCGTCTCAGGAGACTGTTCTCCTATTGGGAAGCTTTATCTGACAGACCATGTTGAAATAACATATTTGAAATGCCTTACCTGTCCAAGCAGATAGGTGCAAAGAGTGAGCAGAGGAAGATCCTGGCATCTGGGTGGCACTCTCTGGCTAGCAAGGGCAGCCAACTAGAAGACTGCTGGATCACCTCTGCCATAGTCTCATGTTCCAGCAGGTTGGGGATGCGCATATCTGAATATCCAATGTCGTAGCACAAGGCCATACTTCTTGGAATGAGCATACACCTGGAGGAGCTCCTCAAGAAGTACCCGTAAACTCCTGGGAAGCCCCAGTTTAACAGACATATGAAGACAGCCAACAGCCACTGCATGCTCAGTGTAGGAAATCTGCAGTTTGCTGCATCCATTCTTTCTTAGGACCAGTAGCTGTAAAATGTTCAGAGAGCAGGTGAGGCTCTGCCTTTTGCAGTGCACTGTGAACTGACTTGCTCCTGACTGGGAGATGGTTTTTATAGCATGAAGCCACCTCTCTGCTAATCCAGTCTCATTAAATGCAACCCTCTCGGAGCTCTTGTTGGAAGACGATACCACAGTTTGTGTTTGCCTTGATTGTTTGGATTTTTGTAGGGGGCTTGGCTGAGATCAGCAGGTGTTGATGGGGGCACACGCTGTGGAACAGCTTGGGGCCCCCCCTGGCTTGGAGCTCTCTGTTCAACACCATTATGCTGGCCCATCCTCTTCTCCGGATTAGTCATTATTTTAAAAATGCCAGTGTTTTCCTCCCTTTTGTTTTTGTGGAAAAGCAATCAAGTGTTGCCCCAAGTCAATTAGGAGCCATTTGTTTAGCTTGATCCATTGTTAAACAGGCAATGGGGTGGGATGGCCCTGTGTTCGGAAGTTAACCATTTCAGGGAGGTTTCTGCCCAGTTTGGACAGAGCAATTCATTTGCAGCCATAGGGAAAGCTGTTTACACACAGGATTACCAGCATTTGATTGACACAAACTTCATCTAGCAGTCTGTGCCATAGAAAGCTCATTCTAGTGAATACAAATTGTATTTTGGTATGAAATCCAGGTGCTGTAATTTAGGAGAGGTGGTTCCTTCTCTAGCTTATAATTAAATTCCAAAACCTTTATTGTCATGTTATTTCAGTCCAGTTTAGGGAACTTAAAGTATTGGGGGTATTGCTTGTCAGTTTGCTCAGTTCTTAACTTGTGTTACGTCACTAACTAGAAAGTGGCAAGTAGATGTTGCAGCTCTGCAGTATTTCTATGAAGAGGATTATGTGTGCTGCCTGTCACAGGAATTGTTCCCTACCAGGGGAGTTCTGGACACACATTGTGTTTTGGGGGGGGGCTTCCTGGGAAGCGAGCAGCAGTGTTGTTTTCTGCAGACTTAGCACCTAGCTGTACTGAATTAGAAGCCGCCTGCTCACTGTGGATTTTAGCAGATAGCCTCCATTCTAAACAGAAGTAATTACCTTAATTTCTTTTCTTTTCAGTGTGTTTCTTAATTGGACTGTGGTCTGTTCTTAGCCAAGAGAGTTGCCAAAATTCTAGGGGAGGTAGTTCAGATAGCAGGAGAGTGGTATTTGAGCTTTCAAAACTGGACTAGATGTGCTTTCCCCCTTCCTACAATATCTTCAGTATTAATGAGGTTTGAGTGTAGCTGGTGTGTCCTATGGGATCTCTCCAGTATCTCACTGACCAAGATTGTTAACCCCAAACTCCATTTGACTGGAATTCTTCTGCCTACATAATCACAGATGGAACTTTTCTCCTTTGAAAATTGTATATAATCTTGGTATTGGCTCTATAAACTGCTAGCTTTGTGTTGCTAACAATGGACGTGTGTGTGGGGGGGAGCTTTGATATAGTGTCTTGGTTCTGTTAAGTCTGTAATACACCTACCCCTTATTTTTGTGACTGTCAGTGGAATCTCTCTTCTTCCCCTGTGGTATAAATCTGTGCTCAGAGATCAAGCATCTTAATTTGGAACCGAGACCACCTCACTGAGAGTGTGGGAGTGAGGTTAGAGGCCGTCTTCCCCTTTCACATCAGTGGATTCTCTAAGTCAGGCTCCACTGAAGAGCACCTGGTTCTCTGCCAGATTCCCCTCCAAATGAGGGCAAAGAAAGCCTAACAGCACTGCAAACATGCCCAACACAAAGGCTCTGGGTTCTCTTCCTCTAGAGTAATTTCCTGTAACTAGGTATTTAGTAGAGTCCCTAGCGGCCCAATGGTTAGTGCTCTGTGCTGCCCCATTGGGATCAAGCTCCATGGGGATGAGTGGGGTGCATTGAAGGAGAGGATATTAAACTTTCTCCTCCCCCAAATCTGTTGGGAAGCTTCTAATTTTCTCCCCCTTTCTTTGTTATCTGCTATTGGTTAGGGATTTCACTGCAACAGTTTCCTCGGTCTTTCGTTCCCACTTTCTTTTTTTTTTCCCCTGCAGAAATTCCAGATTTCCTGACTGAAGAAGAGTGTAAGCTGATTATCCACCTAGCTCAGTTGAAAGGACTGCAGAAAAGCCAGATCCTGCCTACTGAAGACTATGAGGAGGCCATGGAAATGATAGAAATCAGCCAAATGGACATCTTCAACCTCCTGGATCACAACCAGGATGGGCAGCTGCAGCTCAGAGAGGTGGGGAGAAACCTAGAGAGGTTTGATATGGGGACTTAAGAAGAGAGGCTGTTGTGAAGTTGCTCATCCTTGTATAGCTAATTGTACCAAGGCATGGCTGGAGCCCAGCACAGAACGTTTCACTACTTCATTGGAGGAGGTCAGGTCTCTACAGGACTGCAGCATGGAAGGGAGACGTCTTATAAATCTGAGAAATGTTCAGTAGCAGTGATCCTGCTGGGGGGTTGCTAGGAAATGTCTGCTCTGATCAGCTGGGCAAAGGCTCCTATGGACTGAACTATGCAGAGATAAGAGAAAATGTGCAGTTTTGTGTTGTTTCATATCTTCAGGGCTGTAGCTGGCACTGGCAGGGCTTTGCTTGGTGAAGCCTGCTGAGCTAGCTATGCCTTCCCATGATGGGCAGGGCACTGCAGAGTCGCTGGTTAGAATTCTAGATCTGTGTGTAAGCTACTGAGTCCACTAGGGTAAGCAAGTGCAGAGAAGGCCTCCGAATAAATACAGCCATTGTGTTACAGCACAGGATTGGGAGTCACAACCTGGATCCCAGTCGTGCCTCTGACTCAGTGTGTGACCCTGAGCAAGTCATTTTCCCTGGATGTGCTTCACATTTCCCCAGGTGTAGAATGGGGCTAATGACCCTTACCCTCCTTTGTGAAGTAACTTCAGGTATGTAGCTGAAAAGCTCCTATGTAGTTGCTGAGTATTGCTCTTGATCATAGTGTGACTGCAGAACAGGCCTTCTTCCTCCAAAGCCTGGAGTCTGTCTGTCTAGCTCTTTGAGGCGTTTCGTTCCTGGATCCTCCTCAGAGCAAACATTTCTTTCTAAACCATTCCCTTCGAAAGTCTTTAAATGGCACAAGTGAAAACATTAACTCTGTAGCTGTTCAGTTGACTGTCCCTCCAAGGGAAAGGAAGACACGTGCTGCCTTTGGTTGGCTGTTGGCTGGCTTACTCCCAGCTGTGCTTTATGATGGCATAAATTGAAATGTTAGAGCAGGTGCTGATCACACTGTTATAGCTAAGGTTGCAAAATAGCTTCCATTTGAATCCCTTTCTCAGGTGATGCACTGGAGCCCTGCTACCTGATGTCCTTCAAAGAAGCTCTCTCAGGATTCAGCGCTACCAGCCCATAGGGTTTCATTAGCATTACAGAGGAGCAAATCATTGCCCAGGATGTGACTATCTTATTCGTAATTTCAGGTGCTGACCCACACCCGCCTAGGGAATGGCAGGTGGATGACCCCTCAGAGCATCCGGGAGATGTATACGGCAGTCAAGGCAGATCCTGATGGCAATGGTGAGAGGGGCTTTGAAATACAGCCTCTGAGAATCTCTTTTATCTCTAGCATATTGGAGACCAGATCCAGTGCTGTAATGTGAGGCTGGATCCAGAGCCTCATCTGTGGAAAAAGCCTGCTTTATATATACCAAAATGGAGAATCCAGGCACAAAGCCCACTTTCTCCCTTTGCCAGTCACCACCAACCCTAAGAGCCCAACCTGTGAAGTAGGTAGATTTTATTCTCGCACACACGCCCTACTTTCGAATGGAGAAGTGATTTGCCTGAGCCCACACAAAAGGCTGCCTGTAGAGCTGGAAACAGAACCCATGCCTCTGCCTGTAAGCTGTGCCTTAATTTGTGCCACTGCATAATGGAGAATCCTTTGGGTGCAGCTCTGCTTTGTTTCCCTTTAGTTAGTTCTTGGGGACCTGCAGCCCCTTTAATCACCAGAGCTGTAAGATGCTGCTGCCACACTCCCACCTTTTCAGGGGTGAGTCATGTCTCCTTCCTGCTGCTCACAAATTTGGAGAGCTGCCCTGCTAGCTCCCCTTCCTGATGAAAGGGTGTCGGGGTCAGTGGACATGAAGGCAGTTTCCTCGGTCAACTCTTGGTGCTTCTCTCCCTCTCTCTTGCCATCAGAGTTTTAATATGTTCCAAGAGCCAGTTCCGCCCGTCCTTCCCCTGGCCTCCCAAGAGCTCCCGCTGTCCCAGGCATGCAGTTTAACCTTTCCTGCTCTAATTAGAGCACCGTCAATTGAGTGACTCTCCATTTCCTAATCAAATTAAGTAAACATGCAGTCTGTGCACACTCACTTCCAGTCGCCTGGCTCTCTGAGCAGCCCCAGAGGAACTGCTTTGGAGCCGGGGAGCAGCATTTGGTGAATGGGAAATTTGGTTAAATATCCGGTCAGCACGCTTGCCTCAGTGCTCTCTTGGCTCATGAGGTCCTTGGCTGGGTAAAGGGAGGATTATCTAACGGTCTGAACTTTAATAAATGAGAAGCTTCAGTTCCACTCCCGGGGCCGTGCTCTGTGCCATTGGCAGGGCCTCACTTCCAGAGTCCTGCTCCCCTCCATTGTTACCAGCACAATGGGCAGGCCAGGTCACAACCTGGAAGTGGCACTGTGTCATTAAAGGCGGGGCGGAGGGGCAAGACTAGGAAGTTGGGACAGAAGGGTGTGTGCAGACATCTGGAAATGGTGACAGCTAATAGTTCAGCATCTGGGGAAACTGTCCTAACCTTCCCTCTGACAAGCCCCTTTCTTCCCTCTTGGGAAAGGGGACAGTGGGGTTCTGTGTCCACCTGTGGCTATGAACCATAATTTCTTGTCAGCACAGGGAGTTCTCTTATGTTCAGGGGCAGCTGGTTTGGGTGTTTGGTTTTCCTTTTGGAGGCTAACATTTCTAGTCCACAGTTAGATGTGCAGAGCTGTCTGGGTACACGCTGATTGCTGTGCTGGTCTATGAGGTTGCCACACTGCCAGCATATGAAACACGGGGCTAGACCCCAAACCTGATTCTTCTTAAAATAGAAAATGTCAGGGTCTTCCATAAATTGGGAAAGGCAAAAAGATAATCCTGCTCTCTGCTACTCACACATCACCATTACAGTGGAGAGTCCAGGCATGCATATCAGGACACCCGTGGAAGAAAATGTCTGTGTTTTAATGGAAGCCACCTTTTACATCTCATTTCTTGATTATTGTCATTCTCACAGTAACTGTAACATACTCTGTTGCATTTGCCTTTCATGTTTCTCTTTGTCTTTGAATTACATAAATGCAGAAAAGCTTCACAATCAGTTTATAAACTGTTTTGCATTCACTGTTTAAAATTGGCAGATACATTCTTGTTTGAAACGTGGGCAGAGTCCTTCTGCAGAGTTTTCAAATCAGAGTCCATTTATTCATCCAGTAACAAGTGGCAGTGCAGCCTTTTAGCTAAGGCATTTCAAAGGGCAAATCTGGAGGGGCTGTTTATTTCTTTATAGTAGATTACTTTGTGTTCTTTAAGAGCTCTTCACAGTGAAAATATGGGTAACCAAAATGTAGCCCCAGAGTTCTACATCTCATGGCTGTTGCATTCCTAGAGGTCCCAGCATGGCCTCTGCCCAGATAAAGACGGAATTTTGCATGCTGGGACCTGTTGTCTTCACAGGTGCATCGCCATATTAGAGACAAGAGCAAGTGCAGTCTTCCCTATTTAACACCTCTCAGATGTGGCTCTCTGGCTACCAGTGAGTTGCCAGTGCAGCCCTCAGACACAGTTGCAGGCCCTTGGAATGGTGTGCTTTCAAAGGGTAAAACCCTATGGTGCCTTTCGGTAGGTAACTGTCCCTGAAGGCAGGACACTACCAGGGAAATGTGCACCTGGACCAGAAAGCTGAAAAGACAGCCTGCTTTCCTTCTCTTTCATAGGTGTGTTGAGTTTGGAGGAGTTTAAACAGCTAAACATTCGTGACTTCCACAAGTACATGGGGAGGCAGAAAGTGAAGATGAGTGATCTGGTGCGGAACAGCCAACACACGTGGCTGTACCAGGGTGAGGGGGCACATCAGGTCATGAGGTCCATACAACAAAGGTAAAGGCACTGGCAGGGGAAGGATGCTGTGTAGACACTGCCATTGTGTCAGGGGAAAGGTGGGATGGGCACTCGTGGGGGCGGTATACACATAAGGCAAATCAGCTGTGCCCGGGGTCCCGGGACAACACAAAGTGGTGGTGGTCTGTTCAGTCATCATGGGGTAAGAGCCTTTGGAAGAAGGGATCACTGAATGCTGACACCGAAGAGGGAGATTCCCATTAAGGCTTGAAATTCATCTACAAATGCGTTGTTCTGTGGACAGAAATGAAGCCTTCAGCAACTCTTTGCTTCTGGGAGCAGCCTCATAGAATCACAAAGACTCAGTGTTACATGGGATAACTAATGGAAACATTCACCGGGTGAAATTGTTGCCTATTCCAAGGGTTAGCTAATTTGCCAGTAATTACTATGCATTTACTTGTACATCTCCCTGGATCTCTCCCAAGTAGAACTGACTGCTAACAAATGTAGTTTTATTCCAGTTTAGCTAAACCAGTTTAATCCATTGAGCATACATCCAGTGATATGCCTTGCTGTGAAGGTTTGGCCCCATTTGTCCATCCATTGAGGTTGGATTCAGGCCTGCACAGACCTCAAACCCAGCCCTCCTCACAAGCCCTAATCTGAGATACTCATTCACTACAGATGCAACTGAAAGTCACTTCCATCTCCCGGCAGATCATTTGGCCTCAGTGGGCTTGAGAGAATTAGTCCTGGCCTAGCAAGTGGGTGGCTAAAGTGTGGTTTGAGGCCTAAAAGTGGCTCTTTGCTCACGAAAGCTTATGCTCAAATAAATTGGTTAGTCTCTAAGGTGCCACTAGTACTCCTTTTCTTTTTTCCTCTTCAGTGTGTCCCAAAAAGAGAACTGGTCCCAGTGTGTTATATGCCACTTTGACCAGAGTGGGACAGCAGCTTCTGTTTGCTTTGTGCCTGTTAGCTGAAGCCCATGGGCTCCTGGTGCAATGCCAGCGTGGCCCTTATTTGGGCAGTGTTGGGGTGTCCCTGCTGAAGCGGAAGCTTACTATTCCAAAGGCTGCTATTAAAATCTTTCGTAGGATTTGGAGGTTCTCAGAAGCCAGAGCCCACATAATCTTTGTACAGATGTTGTGATCCTGGCCTAGCATTGCAGTCCTCTTCCCCCTATCCCAAAGGGGTAACTACTCTGGGTTCTTACAGACAGTGTATCTGAGAGGTTCCTGCTCGCTTTGGGGATGATTGGAGAGGTAGGAAGTTCTTGAGGGGGACAGAGATCCTAGAGCACGAAGGTCTGGTCTCATTGCTCGCTTCCCATGCACCTCAATCCTGTTGGGGATGATGCAGAACAGGAAGCAGAGGGATGGATGAGAAATGTGATAAGGCTATTGATAACTAAGTATTTCTGCCCTTCCATGCAGTCCTATCATGGTCCCTCTGCTTTGCTAAGGATCTCTGAACTCTATAGGGTCATTTGCAGGACCTTTGGGAAGGGGAGGACATGGCACCTGGAGATCTCCAGGGACATGTACAGAAAGGAATCTTTCCCAGCAAGTGGCAGCCCTGCTGAGTGAGAGCAGCTTAGCCAGGAAGTTTCTGATAAACACTGACTAGGCTTTTCTGCTCCATTGTTCTGGCTGTCCAGTTCTGCAATGGGTCCCCTTATTCTGTATGCGCTAGGTGTGGTGCTGTGCACAGTGTTTCCAAAGAAACTAAGGTATAAAAGTACACCTGGTACCTGCTGGTCCTCTGGACTCCCAAGTTCCTCAGAGCAGGGAGGTGTTGGTCACTGGTCCGTTTCTCCCACTGTATAGTGCTGATGTTGACTGTGCAGTGAGTAAACATCGTTGAATTGTTCGCAGAAACATGCATTCCAGTCGTCTTATAAGCAGGTTTGGGTATCTGGTGACCTTTCTTCTTGGCACGAGGCCCTTCGCTACTGCAACGAGGTGACCTACCAATTGACTTAAATGACAAATGTCACCTTCTGCCCCTGGCTGATTGCCACATCGTGTGTTGTTCTAATGCAGTTTGATTCATTCAGGCAGAGCCCCCTCTAGGGTACCTTTTGAACGTGCATTGGCACATTCCCTTTACCTCAGGCTCCTGGCTTCTGCTCGGGGTTGAGAGGGCTTGGGTTTACACACACTATTCTCTCTAACTAGGGGAAAGGAGAACATTTTAAACCATTTAAAATGCTCTCTGCGTCTCAGCTAAGAATGACATCCCATGGGGAAACCGGGTGCTGGAGCTGACAGGCTGTGAGGCAGGCTGGATCCTACCGGAGGGATTCAAAAGGGAGGAACCAGCTTCCCTGCACTTAGATCCATCCTGGAGACTCTTCTACCCTAACACCTGTGTGAAGTCCCCAACTCATAAGACCAGGGAGAGAGGCCGTGGGATAGTTTATACACTTGAGAACCATCGATTTGTCTTATCAAGGCCTTGACTAGTTATCACTGGGCCCACTTGCTGCAGCTCTTCTCCTCTGCTCCTCCTCTTAGATAGGCTCTTTGAGGCAGGAAGCATCTCCCTGTCTGTAGAGCACTCTGCACGTTCCTGGTGAGCATAGTGGGATTCATAGAAGATTAGGGTTGGAAGAGACCTCAGCAGATCATCTAGTCTAACCCCCTGCTCAAAGCAGAACCAACCCTAACTAAATCATCCCAGCCAGGGCTTTGTCAAGCCGGGCCTTAAAAACCTCTACAGATGGAGGTTGGCTTGTTCTGCTTCTCCCCGACCTGCATTCCTGCTTCCCCAGGGTGATGCGCTTGACCCGTCTGCCTCCTGAGATTGTGGAGCACAGCGAGCCCCTGCAGGTTGTGCGATATGACCAGGGAGGGCACTACCATGCTCACGTGGACAGCGGGCCGGTGTTCCCAGAGACAGCTTGTAGCCACACCAAACTGATCGCCAATGAGAGCGCTCCCTTTGAGACCTCCTGTCGGTGAGTCGTGCACTTAGCTGTTAGCTTCACACCAAGCCAGCTTGGTGACCGGGCTCAGTCTGGGATCACATTTAAAAAGAGACCTATCTAAAGTGATCTGGGTGTGAGATGTGGGGCTGAAGGCAGCTCACTTCACTGCACATAGATTGTGGGTTTGCTTGCTACCTTGCTCAACTGAAATGAGACTGAGGGGGTTAACCCCTTTTATCCCTCTGGCCAGTACAAGAGAGGCACTGACTGGCTCCAGGAAGCTGTTGGCCCATCCCCACTGGAGGCTAGAACAGTGCTCCATAGTGGGGATAATCCTCCATTTTAGCCACACCATTAGGAGCAGATGAGATGGTCCCTGTTAGCCTTCTCCTTGGAGAACAGTGTATTCAGGTTTTGGGCCAGGCAATACATCCTTGAGCCCCTATGCACATGCCAGCAAATCTAGCCCATTGGTTGTGGGGATAGGGAGTTTAGGGAAGGGCTTGTGCGACAGCCTGTGGGTATCTTCACTATTCCAGTTGCACCCTGTAAGCAGCTGTGCTCTCTGTTTTACAGCTATGTGACAGTGCTGTTCTACCTGAACAATGTGACGGGGGGAGGAGAGACCATCTTCCCTATAGCCGATAACAGAACCTATGAAGAGATGGTAAAGGAGCCTCTCCCCCACCTGCCCCCGTCTGTGTTCTTGCTGGCCCCTGAGCTTGTTTGTTTGTGGTTGGGGAAAGGCGGATTTGGGGCTTGGGTTTACACATGCTATACTCTCTCATTAGGGGAAAAGAGAATGTTTAAACCAAGTGATAATGAATGTGGCAAAGCCGAAAAGGAAGAGACTAGTACAGGGCTGTGTCTAACAGGGGGACATTGGAGAGCCTCCCGGGGAGAGTGAGCCAGTGCCCTAGCACCGGTTCTGCTTTCTTCTTGCATCTTGGCAGATTTCCTCACAGGAGGATGAAAGCTCTCCTCATTGCATGCACTTCGCTGTCACTCTAGCTGGTGCACAAAGGGAACGGGAAACTATTCACGTGGCCAGAAGGATGGCAGAGCACCTGGGGCAGGGTGGGGAGGGCGAGCAGCTCACTGACTTCTGTACTGCCTAAATTGACTGCTGCAAATGTGAGGGGGAGCCTCCTGTTCTGCCTAATGCAACAGAGCTGTTTTAATGGGGGATATGATGGAGGGGGGCAGAGGCTCCTCATCCCAGTCCTATTTGTGGGGTAATGTTTATTCTCGTGTCTTTTTCTCAGTCTCTGATTCAGAATGATGTTGATCTACGAGACACACGGAAAAATTGTGATAAGGGCAACCTGCAAGTGAAGCCACAGCAGGGCACTGCTGTCTTCTGGTACAACTACCTGTCAGATGGGGAAGGTACTGTCCCCCCTCAGCACTATGCCTGTTGGGAGGGGAAGAGAGAGAATTTGGGAGGACAGCAGCCTGTTTCTTTGGGTCTTGCTGTTTATGTGTTGTGGGTCAGGGCATTTCTTCACATGAATTCTGAAAGGATGGCCAAGGAACAGCAACCGGGAACTGATGAGCACTGCTGAATTCTCCTTGGTAGTAGCTGGGCTGAATCTTCCTGTGTTTACAGCCAGAAGATCAATGGTTCCTAACTTCTTTGGAAAACTTCCCCAGTTAGCAGCCTAAGACCTTGGCTGTACCAGCCATTGCTAGCTGCTTTCCTTTCAGCTGTGTGAGCTCTAACCCATCCTGGAACCTGGGCTTCAGTTCTAAGTGTGTCCTTTTGGCATGATGCGTTATACAGATTGTCCAAGTGTGATAGAAAGGGAGAGAGCCATCGGATCTTGGATGTGGGGAGAAAATTACAGCCTACACAGGACTTTGCTGTGAGGTTAATCTCCCTCCATCCATTCCTGCTCCAACATCAGGTTTCCCCATGACTTGATATCATACCTGCAGTTGTGTCCCTACTCCCTGTGGTCAGCACAGGTTTCCTCATTCCTGATAACCGGAGTACCTCTTTGCCCCCTGCATGTTGACCATTGGATGAAGTATGGGGTGTAGCTGTTTGCACTGCTGAGAGACAGTCGCTCCTCTTTTTGCATTCTCCTCCTTCAAGTTTATAGTCATTGATGTCGTAGCTTAGTGTTACGCTTATGTCAAAGCCAAAGCTCCATGATGAGTCAGAGCTGGCACAGTCAAAGGAAACCAGTCCCAAGAGCCAAAGGTGCTGATGTTGGTGCAGAGGCATTAATCCTGGGGACCACTGTTCTTATCTCGCAGGATATTGTTTTCAGAGAGTCTAGCTCTGTGTTAGTGTGTATGTCGTTACCATGATTGCACACACATAGGGGTCAGTGCATTAGCTAATCAGACACTTGAATGTATCCTTGTGCTGCGCACCACGTCTGTCTGAAAATCTAGTCCATAATACTGGGAACTAACTTGTTCAGACTGGCATGTGTGGATTTCCTGTGCACCTCTTGATTCCTATTAGAATCCATTGGATGAAAATTTCTTAACACTTCAAAAACATATATGGTAAATGCCTGCTCCCTTTTATACTGGTCTTCTATTGTCTGTTAGTCAGACTAAACAGAGGGTTGGGATATGCTTGAATCTTCCTAATTGCAGGTGCATGTAACCCAGGGTATTGGGACACTAGATCAGGAGTTCTCAGGGCACATTTTTTGCTCTTGCTGGTGGTCGTGCTCTCACTTTTTTTCCTAAAATACTTAATTAGCTTTAGGAAAAACAAATAAATATCACATGCACACATCCAAATCATTGTCATTTATTTATTGCTAGCTAATAAGTCTGTTGTGAAAAGTGATATTAACAAGCATACAGGTATCGCTTTTCACAGCAGACTTACTCAGCCCTGTCAAGCCTGGGGACAAATTAAGCCCTGGATTGGTGGGGGGGTGTTGGGGGCCAGGGGCAGTGGGGGGGAAGACGGGGGGTGGGGGCTGGAGCCCCAAGCTCAGTGGCCAGAGCCTGCCCGCCCTCTGCCTCACCACCCCAGGGCTGAAGCCTAAAGCCTGAACCCCACTGCCCCTGGGAAGGTGGGGAACTCACTGGCTGCCTGATCCTCCAGCATTGTTCCCCAGATTCTCCACAGGGTCCCAGCAACCAACGTCCAGGCGGTGCATCCAGGAACAATAGGGAGGGGCTGCTACTTTGTCCCCCTCTCCCCCCCCAATCACAGCCCAGGAGGCTGTGGCCCCAAGAAAAGCCCCCGGTGGCCGCATTTGAGACATGCTACACTAGATTTTGGGATCGTGGTGGAGAAAGGAAAGGGGATTACAGCTGCCTTGTGAGCAGCCTGTGGTTTCACCTACAGGAAATCCCAGCAGAGGGTAATGAGGCATCACTGCCATGGGGAGACTGAAGGACAGGTCTGGGCTCCAGCCACTGCACAAGACTATAGAGAGCCTCAGTGTGCTGTAATTGAGATCCCAGTGGCTCTGTTCAATAGCAAACAAACAGAATACAAAGAATAGCTGCTGATGTGAGTTTGATGCGGAGTAGGTCAGAGAGAATCAGCGGTGCTGTTGG
Organism: Natator depressus; assembly: GCF_965152275.1. Taxonomy (NCBI): domain Eukaryota; kingdom Metazoa; phylum Chordata; order Testudines; family Cheloniidae; genus Natator; species Natator depressus. The sequence goes on along the minus strand of NC_134240.1, from coordinate 1,483,158 downwards.
AAAGTGCTGGGGATCGGCCATAGCTGTAAAGTCAGTTGTTTCTTTTACATGATACGATTAATTATTTTAAAATACAGATTTTACCTTCCAGCAGCCATGGGATTTTGCCTTCTACTGGCAACATCTGTCATTTCTGTCCTGCTTTGAAAACTGTTCTTCACATCCACCAATGTTAAGTCCACAGGTAGTGATTAGTCAGCTAGCTATGGCAAAGCTAATCCCTGGATTTCTCCCTTAAACCAAGTCGCTGTCCTAAAATCATAGTAGCTGACGTGGTCTGACATCTCCTTTTGGGCTGGATTGTTGTACTTGTCAACAGGAGAATAATATGTGCAGGCCAGAAGTTAGTCCTCGGCCACATGTTTGTCTGCACTCCACTGCCCTAGAGAGACACTGCAGGGTTGTGAGGTATAGTAGACTGCAGTGCTTCCCAACTTGACAGTTATGGTTTATTTTCCTTCTGCAGGCTGGGTTGGCGACCTGGATGAATATTCCCTGCACGGAGGCTGCCTCGTCACTCAAGGAACCAAATGGATTGCCAACAACTGGATCAATGTTGATCCCAATAAGAGGCGCCAGCTCCAATTCCAGCAGGAGATGGCTCGCTATGCCAAAGAGGGGGATGAGGCCCAGAATGAATGGACTGTAGATAAATCCTGCAGCAACATGCATGTGGAATTGTAGTGTCCCAGCGCAGCTGGGCTTGGAGGTGCCTCTTCAGTAACACTGTGGGACCCTTTTTGCACTTGCCAGTTTAGTTTATATTGATTTATATTTGGTATTCTACCCTTCCCCCTCTCCCCACACACATCCCTGCAGAAGTCTCAGGCTCAGCTGTAACCTGCATCTCTGTTGGTCAGACTGGGAAAAGCACTCCAGTAACGAGCATGCTGGGAAGCAGGCCTCATGCTAATGAGACGGAGGTTGAGGAAGATTTTGATAACATGTATTTTTATTTCAGGGTTTTTTTTTTTGTGGGGGAGGTCCAAGTATCAGTGAGCCCTGCCCAGCTGAGGTTTCTTGCCTCTCCAGGCAGGGCCTTCTGCAGCGGAAAGGTGCTGTCAGTGGGTCTGCAGGCTTTCAACCCCTCTTAATCCTGGGTTTCTGTTTTTTTCCCATTGAAATGGATTCAGTCTCTCTTTAGCTGCCTCCACAGGGGTTTCCTTGGCACCTGCCAGTTTCTGTCCCTAGAGCATCCTGCTGCTATTCCCTTCTCCCTCCAGAGCATGAGAGCATCAGCTCGGCTCTCCTGACCAGTAATTGGCAGCACTGTCAGCCAAGCCTGAGCCCTCTGGTATGGAGGCTGTATAATCCAGGAGGGAACATGGGAAGTGGGGTCACTGAGCTTCTGCATTAAGCCACTTCCCTAAATTCCAGTCCCATGATGTGAGACTGATTAGGGGGCAGAAGGGTGTCACTCCTCCTGTATTAAGAGGAAGGGAAGTGTTGCAGGTGCAGCTGTGTGACTGTGGAGATCTTACAGTATAATGCTAATGGTGAATCCTTCTCAGGGGTTGATGTGGTTCTGAAATGCTTTTACGTTGTGCTGATTATCAGGGAGAAGGGAAGCTTTTATGTGCAATAGCGGCAGGGCTGGGGTAAGTGGGGGGGGGGGGGAGGGCGGAGGAGAGTTTCACTCTAACCCCGTGATTTGTGTGGTTGCCTTGCTAGGTTTTTGGCTGTTTTGTGAAGGTTCCTTCTGCCAAGTGATTCATTTGCCCCCCAGTCATGGAGCTACATATATATGCCAATGTGTCTGTAGCAAATTGGAAGCACATGGGGGAGTGACTCCCAGTGCCTCTCTCCAGACAACTGAACAATAGACGTCTCCGTGTATCATCATCTGATCCTCACGTGCTGAGGAGTTGGTCACTCCCAGCTTGCCTCAGCTTGAAGCGTTTTCTTCCCTAACTGCTGTAGATTTCAGTCAGTGTTTTTTTTGTGGGAGGGAAACAATTTGAAATGTAGTGAAGAGTGGAACAAATCCCTGTCTTGCCACAGCATAGGGCATGTGCTGAATGCATGACTGCAAGCTCTGGAGATGGGATTTCTTCATTGCAAGTACATCCAGAAAGTCAACAAGTGAAGGTCCATGCAGCCCTTAGGGCTGAGTGAGCCTGTTGGATGTGCAGCCACCTGCTGAGGATGTGGCTGGAGTTGTGGCCGAGGAGAGAGTTGGGTTGGTTGGTTGGCTTGCTTATTTATTTATTTAAAGGCTGCTGAACTGAGGAGAGGGCTCAGTGTGCTACTTCAGTGCCTGGTGTTCAGGCCTAAGGCCAGGTGGATGCACTGATGATCACAGCTCTGTCTCAGTGTGATAGTATTAGGTTATATGCCACGCTCGTGAGAGAGAACTTATTGCATCAGGGAAATCTGCGGACAGTCCTGCTGCAAGTTACCCTGCCTAGCAAGGAGATTAGCCATGACGGAAGGCGGGGGAGGGAGGAAGTGTTGCTATGAAATCTAATTCCCTTTTATTGCTCTCTGCGTTTTGGGAGCGGTTTGAAATGTTCAGCAGAACATTAGCCCCAAAGAATGGGGGTTGTCCTATAGCCCTAGCACTAGGAAACTGGGTATGTTGCTAATATTTATTACTGTGTTACTATACTGTTACTCAAGTAGAAATATGAGATGCACTAGGCTAGTGATGCATGTTGTCACCATGCAACCCTCCCAGACAAGGAGACCAAGAGGGACCCTATCAGCATTCTGTGTCTCATAGAAAGGTGCATCCAGAAACAAGCCTGCAGTAGGGGATCTCCTACCAGGGGCACTGCAAAGGGTTAACAGTATGTTTATTGCATTTCTGCTCTCTTCCAGGTGCACACTTGAAACCTGCTGCCACTTCAGTGAGCAGGTAGCTGGATAGCAGGAGTGTATTGTAAAGGATCTTCTGGAAGAGAGTAACCGTAGTTGTTTGGTAGCAGGAATAGAAACAAGACTCCAATGACCTGTCATGTTCAGTGCAGCTTGAATGTGACCAGTTGGAACCCTTTCTAGCTGTATGGTTTCAGAGTAACAGCCGTGTTAGTCTGTATTCGCAAAAAGAAAAGGAGTACTTATGGCACCTTAGAGGCTAACCAATTTATTTGAGCATAAGCTTTCGTGAGCTACAGCTCACTTCATCGGATGCATACTGTGGAAAGTGTAGAAGATCTTTGGATTTGTGCTGGAAATGGCCCAACTTGATTATCATACACATTGTAAGGAGAGTGATCACTTTAGATAAGCTATTGCCAGCAGGAGAGTGGGGTGGGGGGAGGTATTTTTTCATGCTTTGTGTGTATAAAAGATCTTCTACACTTTCCACAGTATGCATCCGATGAAGTGAGCTGTAGCTCACGAAAGCTTATGCTCAAATAAATTGGTAAGTCTGTAAGGTGCCACAAGTACTCCTTTTCTTTTTTTCTAGCTGTATGTTCTTGACAGGGATTCTGGGGTTTGGTGTGTGCTTTGGGGGTGTTGCTGCCCCTTCCTGTGTTCTTTCCACTTTACCAGCAGAGACTAATCTAAGAATGGAGGATTTTATACGTTATTTTTTTAAGATGATGTAGCTCAGATGCCTTCTTCACAGGGTGATGTGATGTCATTTTATGTATTCTTCAGAAGGCATGACTTTTTATTGGATTTGCCAAGTTCAAGCCTGCAATCAATCTTTTTGCTACTCTTAGCTCGTTTGAGTGACTTGGCACTGTCAGTTGCATGTGCAAGTGACTGACCATTGTCTGTACTTGGTTTTCTGTTTTCCATGTCCTCGTGTGCACCTGATGAGTTGTTCATCCCTTATTTAATATTTATTTAATTTATTGTATTGTATTCATGTGCAAAGAAGCTGCCTGTCCTGAAGATAAAGTTTTGAAAACTACTAATGGCAGAGGCCGAGGATGTTAGTGTTTCTCGGTGCTGCCAGTTTCTACAAACCTCCACCCTTCCCAGCCCCGTGAGGTTTCCGAACCCTTGCCACCTGTTTGTGTCATCCCATCGCAAGGGCGTGCCATGGGGCGATGCTGCACTGCGGTGTGACGCACCTGACTGGGTAAATGCTGCAGGGGCAGGACTGGGCTGCTCACAGAGCGCTGGCCACTAGAAGTGCCCCAGGTGCCTATGACATGTACCTATCAAGCCTGTTACCGCAGGAGTGCCTGGGCCCGGGGTGCTCGGCGCTGTACAGAGCCGTGCCTCGAGCTGACCCGCAGGGGCTGGCGGCACGAGAGAAGCGGGAGCCTGGGCAGTTCCGGGGGGGGGCAGGTGGCCCGGCCACGTGGGCAGCGGGCCCAGGTGCACGGATTTGGCGCCGCGAACGCTGGGACTAGGGCATGCAACAGCCCTCGCGACCGCCGGCCAATTGGGTGCAGCGTTAGAGAACCGGGACGCGGAGTGCCTCGCGGGCCAGTAAGGAGCCTCTCCATTGGTGGGTGGGCATGTGGGCGGGGCCGAGGCGTGGGAGGTGACTTGATCTCCCGCTTCCGGTCCCCGTGTCCGGCCGGCCTGGGGGCTCGGGACGGGGGCCGCGCGGGGCCAGGGCGCCTCCCCGGGCAGCCCCCGCCATGGAGTCGCGGCTGCTGCGGGCGCCTGTCACGGCCCTGCGGTTCGTGGGGGGAGCCCGGCTCGTGGCAGGTGGGGCCGGGCGCGGGGGGGCCGGTACCCCGGGGAGGGGAAGAGGAGCGGGGGGGCCTGTACCCCGGGGGAGGGGGGAGGAGTGAGCGAGCCGGGCGCGGGGGGGGGCCGGGTACCCCGAGGGAAGAGGAGTGGGGGGGCCGGTACCCCGGGGGAGGGGGGCGGAGTGAGCGAGCCGGGGGCGGGGGAGGAGTGAGCGAGCTGGGAGAGGGGGGCCGGGTATCCTGGGAGGGGGGCGGAGTGAGCGAGCCGGGGAAGGGGGGCCGGGTACCCGGGGGGGGAGGAGTGAGCGAGCTGGAGGAGGGGGGGCCGGGTACCCCGGGGGGAGGGGAGAGGAGCGGGGGGGTGGGTACCCTGGGGGGGGCAGAGTGAGCGAGCCGGGGAAGGGGGGCCGGGTACCCCGGGAGAGGAGTGAGCGAGCCGGGCACAGGGGGGCCCGGTACCCCGGGGGAGGGGGGCGGAGTGAGCGAGCTGGGGGAGAGGGGCCAGGTACCCCGGGGGGGAGTGAGCGAGCTGGAGGAGCGGGGCCGGGTACCTTGGGGGATAAGCTGGGAGAGGGGGGCTGTGTACCCCGAGGGGGGAGGGCCTGGGTACTCTGCGGAGGGCAGGACGGGGCGAGACAGGCCTGCGTATCCCCATGGGGCGACCGCAGAGCCACACACACGGTGCCTGTCAGCCCGGGGCTGCACTGTTGGGCTGGTCAGCCCGTGTCTGGCGCTCGCCCGCCCTGGGTGCAGCTCATCCGCCGGCCCTTCCTGGGAACGTTCAGCCCTGCATCTCCTCCGCCAGGCCAGGCGTCTCCTGCCGGCTGCTGCCTGCGGGACCCCTCTGTCGCATGACTGCAGACAGACAGACAGGCCTCTGGCAGACAAGGGGACGTTCCGGTGCAGCCTTCGCTGCGGCACCAACTGCTGCTGTGAAGGGACGGGACGCCCGGTGCGGTGGCGGGTGCTGCGCCGGCCCAGGGAGGGCACTGCTGGGAAGGGGGATGACTCTGATCACTTGCTGCCTGTTAGGTGAAGGACCCAACGTGGTTGTGTACAGCCTGGATGCTGACGGCGGAGCAGCAGGGAGCCATTGGCAGAGGGTGCTTCGGAACCATCGTATCCACGGGATCAAGGAGCGGAGGAGTCTCTCCTCAGAAGCTGAGCAGAGGACTCTGGCTGTCTTTGGGGGCAAAGGTCTCATTGTCCTGGAGCTGTGTGCGCGAGGGAAGGAAGTGAGTCTAACTGAACTCTGCCAGCTCTGTGAGCTGCACGACTGGATATGGGATCTGCAGTGGCTGGCAGGCAGTACAGGGACACTCACTCACGTTGGGTTAGCCCTTGGCCATAACTCTGTGGCACTCTATGACTATGCCAGTCACAGGACCCTGCGGGAGGTGCACTGCGAGGAGAAGTGCATCCTCTACTCTGCTTATCTGGTTGGAGACAGCTGGGATGAGCTGGTGGTAGTGGCTGGCACAGTCTTTAACCAGCTTGTGGTCTGGCGCATGGCTGATGGGAGCAATGAAGAAGCAAGGATAAAACCCCAGAGGAGGGTCAGTGGACACGACGGAGTCATCTTTAGCATCTGCTACTTGAAGAGCAAAGGCATATTGGCCTCAGCCTCGGATGACCGGAGCATTAGGGTGTGGGATGTTGGGGACCTGCAAGCACCTCGTGATCCAGTGCGCTGTCTCCTGGTGTGTTATGGCCACCAGTCAAGGGTGTGGTCTGTCAGGCTGCTGAGTGACTATTTTATCAGCATCGGGGAGGACGCTACCTGCATTGTGTGGAACTACAATGGAGAGGTTGTTCAGAGCTTCAGAGGGCACAAAGGGCGCAGTGTCAGGGCAGTGGCTGTCCATGAGGCACGGGGCTGGGTGGCCACAGGTGGGGCTGACACTGGGGTTAGACTCTGGCACATTAGAGGACCTGAACCCAATGGGAATGGCCTTGTGCAACTAAACTTCAGCCCGCCCCATAGGAATGGATCCCCCAAGGCCGTAAAGCTGGTAGACGCAAGCCATCTCCTCGTGATGACTGATGCGGGGGCCATCTACAGCTACGACTTGGCCTCTAAACGCTGGGCTTTGGTCATGGAGGATGCAAACTATCAGTCCTACTGTCTCCTGGAAGTTGTGCAACTAGCCAACGGCATCGTGCTATGTGCCATGGGCAATCTGACGGGGCATGTCAAAGTCTTTCCCCTCTGCTGCCCCACAGAAAGTGAGGAGAAGAGGCTGTATGAGGGGAAGGTCCACAGCCTGAGCTGGGCCGCATGCCCACGTGGGGATCCCAGCCGGCATGTGCTCTTTGCCTCTGGCCCAGGGGGTGTTCTGCTCTGGCTGGAGGTCTCATGCTGCTCCTCCGGACGAGTGGCTTCCGTGGTGGAGAAATGTTGCTATCTCTTGCCAGTCTGCAGGCACAGGTGGCATACAAGCGTGGCCTTCTTGCCCGAGGAGGGGCTTCTGGTGTGTGGTGACCGCAGGGGCTCGCTGCTGCTGTTTCCCTGCAGCACAGCTCTGGGATCTGCCTTTAGCATCTGTTCTGTGCCGGGACAAGGGGATGCTGCTGATGACCCTGTGGGTCATGGTTTGGTCTGTAAAGACTCCGGTGACAAGCCAGGTTTGATTTCTTCCCAGGGGGAAGGAAACCGCCCCATTCAAGGTCCCATTTCCCTGCTGTTTGGGCTTCATGGGAAGCTGGGTGTGACCTCAGTGACCTGCCATGATGGCTTTGTTTACAGCACGGGCAGGGACGGCTGCTACCGCCAGGTGCGAGTGCAGGACCGGCAGCTGCAGGTGCTCAGGAAGCTGAAGCCATGCAAAGGGCTGGAGTGGATCGAACAGCTGCACTTCGCCCCTGGTGGGAACCTGCTGGTGCTGGGCTTCCATGCAAGCCACTTTGTGCTGTGGAGCTCCCGGACCAACGAGAAGCTGCACTCTGTGCCATGTGGCGGGGGTCACCGCTCGTGGAGTTACGGCCGCTGGCTTGCTTCCGAGGTCTTTGCTTACATCAAGTCTGGTGACGTCTTCATCTATCAGAGCAGGGGCGGGCCCGGCAGGCAGCACCTGCTGAGGGAGCCTCTGCATGGGCGGGAGTTGACATGCGTGCGGCATGTGGGCACAATAAGGACCCGTGGGTGCTGCCCGGTGGATATCCTTGTGACCAGCAGTGAGGACATGACTGCCAATGTGATTGCCGTCAGCGAATCATCCTATTCATTGGCTCCACTCGCAGCCATCGGCGACCACATCTCGAGCGTGAGAGCTCTGGCCGTGGCCAGTGGCAGTTGGCAGGAGGAGACAGCCGCCTGGTCTGCTCTCCTGTTCTCTGCAGGGGGCAGGGCTGAAATAGAGTGCTACAGGCTCCTGCTCAGCTGTGACCACGATGCCAGGAGTGGCGTGGCCTGCCAGGTCGTCCACGTGGCCTCCCACCAGCTGGATGAGCACTGGGATCACATGAGGAACAAGCACCGAGTCATCAAGATGGACCCGGAAACCAGGTAACACCCCGGCATTCCCCAAGGAAACAGGGATGTGGGCTGGGGCCACATGGGGAGCTAATTCCTGCCAGGGCCCTGGAGAGAGAGCCTGAGACCCCTGCAGTCCTCAGCCCTTCAGTCCAGGCCAGAGCTCTGCTGATGCTGAGACTTCAGGACGGCTGAGCCCTACTCCCCTCTCTCCCCCACCCCAGTCACATAGCTGAGGGCCCAGCTGAAAAGGGACTTTGCCCTCCTGTCCTAGAGAGCTCACCCCATGTCCCTCATACCTCCGGTCGACCTGGAGATTGCCAGGCTGGTGGGATCTGCTTCCCAGTCTGCAGATCAGGGCAGGGCTCTGCTGCTCCCAGTGTGGAGGCAGGGACTAGGGTGTGGACTCAGTCCCTACTGTTGTCTCCTCTGAGAGGCCAGAGCTATGCAGTGTGTTGTGCTGGGGGTTGTAGACAAGCTGTGGGGCTGCCCTGTGGTGCCCCGGCACAGGATTGGCCATCTGCCTGTCCTGTGGAGACTAGCCAATGGGCTGACTGGTTGCTGTGTTTGCTCCAGGTACATGTCCATTGCAGTTGTGGCTGGTACTGATGAGTCCTGCCTATTCCTGGCTGCCGCTTGCAGTGATGGATCTGTCCGGTAAGGAGGGGTCTCAGCTCTGATCCCAGAGACCCTGCTTTCCCCCAATGGGCTGTTCCAGCTTGCCAGGGGAAGGAGACACAGTGTGATCCAGAGAGGGAGCAAAGCCGTGGAGGAAGAGATGCAAAAGCAGCTGATCCCCTGGTCTTCCTAACTCCTCCTGTGTGGAGTCTGTGAGGCAGGGGCTGGAAAGCGCTCCTCCTTCCCCAACTGCTCCCCTCCTCTCTGAGTTGGGAGAACATACCCTGAATCTAGACAGAGGGGCAGGAGAATGGGCGCCCGGGCGGAGCTGCAGTGAAATCTGTGCACCCCCGCTCCCTTGCCCTGACTGCTTTCCCCTTGCTGCTACTGCAGGATCTTCCTGATGCTGGAGCCTGCTCAGAAGCTGCTGCTTGTGGCCGAGTCTTTTCACCACCAGCGCTGCGTTCTGAAAGTGGAGACATTTATGCACAGGGTAGCGGGAGACAGGAGGTGAGCACTGTTTGCACTGTGCCGCATCGGACATCCCTGCAGTTAGATGGGGAGAGATGGTTTCAGCTGTGATTGGAGGAGAGCAGACGAAGAGGAGGGGTACAGGGAGGCTCATGCCCCCTCTGACCAGCACCCCTCACCCACAGGATAGCTTTGCCCCGGGTCTTGGCCTCCAAACCTCCCACCTGAACTGGGGAATTAATCCTAGCGGAGCTTGCATGGGTAGGAGCCAACGTGGTCCCATATATTCCGTCCTGCAGGGATCTAGGGATGCTTTGTGTGCAGATTGCGCTGGCCTGGCAAACCTACCCTCACCAGCAACCCAGGGCTAGGACAGCTGCAGGCCTCAGCCGCACTGTGACTGCTCCGGGTGCTATGGCTCTGTGGTCAGATTAAACGCTGGAGACCGGAGCAGCCTAGATCCAAGGGTTTGCTCACTGCAGGGACTGGACTCGCTGCAGACTCCCCCATTGCGTGCCACCCAGGGCAGCTGGTTTGTGCACTGAACCTTGGGGCCCAGGAATCTAGACTTAGTTCAGCCAGGAACCTCCCCCAATGTATTTGGTTTCCCAGGAGACACTTCCTGTGCAGCGCTGCCACTGATGGGAGTATTGCATTCTGGGACATAACTGCCACCATTGAGCATGCTGCAGCTGCCCTGGAGTTGGCGAGTGGAGAGCTGCGGCCCCTCGGTAGGTGTTTCCCCAGCTTTCCTGACTGCACTGATTGCTAGAAGTGTCCTCTGGGGCTCACTGCAGCTAGTGCCTGGGACTGCCTCCCAGGGACACCTCCAGGCAGCCATGGCAGCAGCCACTTTCCTTTGCAGCAGAGGTGTCTGTTGCTGCGTGCCCTTGGTTGTCACTGAGCTCTTCTTTTCTCAGCTCTGGGGGCCCCGTCCCTGGCTGTCCAGGCTCACAGCTGTGGCGTGAACGGCCTCCATGTTCGGCAGACAGCGGCAGGACGATATCTTGTGGCCAGTGGCGGTGATGATGGCTCCATCCACATCTGTCTCATTGCTGTGGATACAGCCCTGACTGAGCCGTCCCCCTCCCTTCCTTGGCACGTAGTGCCCCTTGGAGCCAGTGCCGGGGCTCGCATTCTCCTGCTGGAGGCGTTCTCAAGGCCATGTGCCCATGCGGCCCATGTGACAGGACTCAGGGTCTTGCGGCCAGACCTGCTGGTCTCCGCCTCCGTGGACCAGCGCCTGTCGCTTTGGCATCTGCGCAAGGACAGCCTCGTCTTCCTGGGCAGCAGGTTCTGCCACGTGGCAGATGTGGCTGAGTTGGATTGCTGGGGAAGCGAGGAGCGGGGCTATGGCTGTGTGCTCTGCGGGCAGGGCCTAGAGATTGTCTGGTGCATGGCCTGAGCGAGTCCCCAGCAGCTCCCTTCCTCCAGGGCTTTGGAATAAAGGGGAGCACATGGCAAGGCCTCAGCTGCCTTATTTGGTGCGGGGTGGGGTGCCTGCTTGCCACAGGAACCGCAGAGCCTCCATAGCCCTCTGCTTCCATTGTCCCCAGCTGGGAGAGGGGGACCAGGCCTCTAAACCCTCTCTCCAGCTGGCACCCCATCCTGCCGCTTCACCCTGGCCCTAGTCCCCGGGGAGCTGGCATGTCAGCTGAGGATGCATCTCAAACGCTGGCAGTTCCTTCTGGGCAGAGCAGCCTGGGAACCCAGCAGGGCCTTGCCCAGGCCCCCCCAGTGACCCTAATAACACTTGGCTGTTCTGGAGCCCCGTAGCCCAGGGGTCTCCAAGCCCTTGACATGCTGATGAAGCCCTACACTGCTTGGGAGCTGGAGCAAGTCAGCTCGATCCTGGTGTCCCACATGGGAAACTGAGGCATGGTGTGGGAGTGACGAGCAGGGACCCACGGAGCGGAGAACAGAACACAGGCTTTGTGACATCCAGTGACCTGCTGTACCCACCACTGCACTTCTTCCCCTGCCTGCGTAGACTCGGCATGTTGTGTGCTGGCCGGCTGCTCAGCTCCAGGATGTGGGGTGACTGTGGATGATCAGGGGCTGCCTGGCTTGGCTGTGCCTGGCAGCATGTCCTGACTGCAGAGCCCTTGGAGGGCTCCCACTGCTGGGTGTCAGGGTGTGTCGGCGCCTGACAGCACCGCCTGGATGGAGGAGACATCCTAGCCCCAGGCTGAGATGGGCAGCTGCTGGGGAACCCACTAACAGGGCGCAGGGCCCAGCAGACCCCCTGAGCGCCACTGCACTGAGCAGTCTATTCCCCATCCCCAGGCTCCTCCAGTGGGTGGTGCCTGCATGTTTCCCCATGCCCAGGAGGTTTGGGGCCAACGTGCTTGCGCTGGGACTTGCTGAAGGAGATGCTTTGTGCTGCTGTCTCCTCTCCGGCTTGGGCTCAGTAGTTCCGGGCCCTGCACCCTGGGCTGGCTGCGATTACCTGCTCCCCGAGTGCCCCAGGCATATTGCATAGCTCTGGATTGCAGTTTGGAGAGGCTGTGCCAGGCCCCTTGGTGCAGCCCAGCTGTTGTGCACAGACAGCTCCGTGGCCCTTGGGCCAGTCCACTCTGGTGAACTGCTGGTCTGGCTGTGAAGTGGGGTGAGTTGAGGGGAAGTGAGCAGCACATACCGAGGGACACTGCACCTCAGGGGGAGGTGGCCCATGCGCTGCTCTGTGCCCTCGCACCACACTAGCCTCACACTGACCATCCAGGGAGACAGGGCAGAGCCCAAGTGACCTTCCAGAGGTGGCTCTTCAGGAGAGCAAAACAAAGGACAGCCCCTGGAGGAGCCTAGGCAGGCACGGAGGCTGCAGGCAACAGGCACACTGTCCTCCGTGACCAGTGCAGTTGGCTGAGCGTCAGCACTGCCCACAGCAGGAGTCACCAGCTGGCCAGGCTGCACCCCGAAGATGGACGTGACCCCATCCTTGGGGAGGAGCCAGGGGCCTGGGAGAAACAGGGAAGATGGTGCCAGGGGACCAGCTGGCCAGGACAGGTACAGCCTTGTCTCAGTGCCAGGGCACCTCCCTGGGGGCTGCACGGGCTAGTGTTTGACTGGGGGAGTCTTGTGTTCCTTGGGGCAGGAAAGCTGCAGCTTCTCTTTCTCTCAGGCTGGTACTGTCGGGGCTCGGTAGCAGCAGCCCAGCCAGTGCCACGCTGACGCATGTAGAGCCCAGGGTCTCCGCTCGCTGCTGGGTCCTCAGCGTGGCTCAGTTGCTGCTGAGCCCGCCAGGCTGCGTTGGGCTGACAGGTCTGGACTAGCGGGATTACGGAGCATGGGCAGAGCTGTGCAGGCATGGCAATGGGGGAAGGGCCTGAGGCAGAGCTGTGGGGGGAGGCCTAGGACTGGAATGGCGGGGGGTCTGGATCGGGGCGAGGTGGAGCTGGGGGCCCAGGAGTGAAATGGCGGGGGGGTCTGGAGCGGGGTGAGGTGGAGCTGGGGGCCCAGGAGTGGAATGGCGGGGGGCTCTGGAGCGGGGCAAGGTGGAGCTAAGGGCCCAGGAGTGGAATGGCGGGGGGCTCTGGAGCGGGGCAAGGTGGAGCTAAGGGCCCAGGAGTGGAATGGCGGGGGGGTCTGGAGCGGGGCGAAGTGGAGCTGGGGGCCCAGGAGTGGAATGGCGGGGGGTCTGGAGCGGGGCGCTGCGGAGCTAGGGGGTCTGGACTGGAATGGCGGGGGGTTAAACAAGAAAACAGCACCTGCTCCATAACAATCTGTATTTGGATCCAACATCAAGGCTGCTGGTCCCCTCGGGGTAGGGGCAAGCGACCCTGGAGCCAGTGGGGACCTCAGCCAGTTCAGACAAAACGGCCAAAAAAATCACTTGTTACAACACAACTAAGGCTGAGGCCTGGCCTGCTGGGGTGCCCCACTCCACCCCGGGGGGTGGGGGGCTCACAGCAAGGCAGGCAGGTTCTGAGGGGCTGACAGGGGCTGGGACACGGCCTCTCCTGCTCCTGGGCAGTTTGCGGCAGGAGGCCAGCAAGTTTGGCATCAGTGGCTAGGAGGCAGAGCCCATGGCCAGGTGCCCGCAGTGCCACTGCCTCCTCCCCAGCACTAGCTGTGGGAAGGGCATTTAACCCCTTCTGTTCCAAAACAACCAGCCCCTCCAGATAGCAACTAAACCTGGGGGGAACCCCTCCCTCACCCTCTAAAGCAGGGTTAACCCTTTAACTCCGAACAACAGCTTCAGAACAGACTCTGCCCTCCCCCTGCGCTACCGTTTCGGCACTAATGTGTGGTGCCCGCAGGGCTCAGATCTGGCTGAGAGGAGGCAGGTGGAGGGTAGCCAGGGCCCTGTGGATCACGTCTCTCACTCCTCTCATCAGCTGTAGCCGAGCAAACATCTGGCTGAACAAGTGAGGCAGCGGCTCCTGGAAGAGAGGGGGCAGCAAGTGAGAGCAGAGGCTGCAGCTTCCCTGCGCTCCAGGGGCAGGCTCCCCGCAGCTCCTGCTCAGTGTAGGGAGGGCTTCCTAGAGTCCTTCCTCCTTTCCTCCCCATGCTCTCAGCCCCCCTGCTGGATGGGGTGCCCTTTGCCACATGGTGCTGAGGCCACTGAGAGCTGGGCAGGGGAAGCGTGCCCTAGCCAGCAAGCCAGGCTTTCCTAGCTGGGCACCCCTGTTGGTGCACTGCCATCCCATTAGCTTCCCACGGAGGGGCATGGCCAGTTGGGCCCTGAAGCCTGCAGGGGGAGGGTGCTGCTCTGCTCCCTGGAGAGAGCAGCTGCTGTGGGCGGGCAGGCTGTTTCCCAGCAGGGTCCCTGCTTACCCCCAAGATGTGAATACGGTTGTAGTAGGAGCTGAAGTCCATGCTCAGGTGGATCAGGAACTTGCACACCTGCCACACAAAGCAGAGCAGCTAGAGACCTTCCTTCCCGCAGGGGGAGTCGGGACCACGTGCACGCTCCCTGCTAGGTGGTCACACAGTGACACCCATCCCACTCTGCCTAGTCGATCACCCCATCACGGTCCTGGGCACCTCTTTCCAGGCCTTCTGCCCCTACGGCCAGCGCTGCCAGGGCTGTAGCTAGTGGCTCCATGCTTGTCTCCTCCCACTCAGGGCTCCTGCTGACACCTGCTGGGTGCCCAGGGATGGGAAAGCAGCAGCGGCCCCCAGAGGAGGTGCTGTGGGGAGCAGCCTGGGCTCAGTCCCAGCGGAGAACCACAATTAGAGGCTGGCTTGCACAACTGCTTTGAAGTGCCAGTGGAATAAACATCCAGGAGAAGCCCTGCAGAACAGGCAGCAAGCCCCCCTGCCTGTAACAGCAGTGGCCAGGGCCCCACAGTCACCCACACCTGCACAGCACCCCGGGCCTGGCCAGCTCAGCAGAGAGGCCATGGGCTGAGTGAGCCACAGAGCATGAGCTCCTCTTGCTCCCAGCAAGGCAGCTTGTGCTACTGCCTCCATTGGACCTGTGGCCAGCCTGCCTCTGCCTGGGATCATTCATTCTCCATGCTGTTGAGGCGGCTGGTCAGACTGCTGGGGTTATCTCCTCTCAAACAGTCCCCCTGGGGCAATGCCCTGGAAGCAGACACGAGGGACTAGCTCCCTGTTCTCCACCATTGTCCTTACTGGCAGGGCCCTGCCCCTCCACGCTGCTAGGCCTGTCAGCCTGGGACACCCATTCGTCCCTCTCACTGCTGCCCTGTAATCGCAGTCACTGTCCTTCTTCCCCCCTCCCGCCCCGAATTAACATGTAAGGGCAGCATGCTCTCCTCCTGCAAACCCCCCTCCTGCCGGACACACAGCTGTGCCGCCCGCAAGGCAGCAAGGGCTGCAGCTGTTTGGAAGAGGGTTATTTAGCAGCAGCCAAGCTCACTTGTTTACTCCTCCCTGCACCTCCTGTTTGCCAAACTAATTTGCAGCTTGTGTTAAATCAGCCTTAACTCTACAGGGCTCAGCAGGCCCCGATTCTAACTGGGACGTCTAGGCATTGGCTGTCTAATGAATCTCTTCAAGAACGGTGGCTATAGCGCCAAAGCAGCCATCTCTAGTGCTCCACAGACAACCTGCAAACCTCCAGGCTGGTGCCAGCCAGGAGCAGCCCTCGCACCCGCCTGGGGCTCTGTCCCCAGTAAGCCAGCTTGGCCAGAGCCCTCATCGGGGGGGTGGGAGCCTGCAGATCCTCCCAGCACCCAGCCTCACTGCTCTCACCGCCTCAGTGCTGGCTGTGATTCGAATCCCTTTGCTGGAGAGGGGCAGTTGTGCTGACTGGCTCAGGGTCTCTGGGAAGGGAAGGATGTAGTTGAACAGCAAAAGCCATTCACCCTATGGAAGGAACACAAATGTCAGTCACCTCCCAGCAGCCTCCGGAGCTCTCTCCCCTCACCCCATGGCCAGCTCAGGTAGTCCCACTGGACTGGAAGCCAGGGCGGGGGAGGACAGCCGTCAGGCCCAGTGATGGTTCTCCTGGGAGCCAGTCTGAACTCTGGGCTGTCTGAGATTCCAGTGGCCCAATGGATCAGACCCTCCCAAATGCTCCTGCTAAACTGCCTGGGCCCTTTCCGAGGGGGGCGTGCCGGAGGAAATGACTGTGGGGTGGAGTGAGGATAAGCTTGACTGGTAGCCCCTCCAGCCATGGGTCCCAGCCCTTGCCCTTGCCCACTCACCTCTTCTCTGAGCAGGGAGAAGTTCAGTTCTGATGCTGGGGGGAAGGCCGGGTATGCACCTGGAATAAAAGTTCAGAGCCCAGTTACACACCTGTGGCAGCACAGATCTGGGGAAGAGCCGAGATTGGCAGCAGCTCAGAGATGGGCAGGGGTTTGATACCTGGAGACACCTAGCATAAAAGATCCTTCCAAGCAATCGAAGCTGGCTCAGTCACATCATCCATTGCTTTTGTCACAGTTTCCAGCCCGCTGCAGGGGAAAGGCCTCCCCTGCACCTTCCTGCTGTGATGCTAGGGCCGTTGGCCTGAATGCTGTGCTTGGTGAGTGGGCTGGGCCTGCCTGAGCTGCTGGACCCCACCCCTTGGAGCGGCTTTGTCAGACAGTTTGTCGCAGGCCCACCCACAAAGACCATCCACAAAGGATTTTCTCTGCCTTCTGGATCAGTCAGACCAAGGGCTACGAGTCCAGCCTGAGCCCCTGGAACCTCTGGGGGGCCCTGACTAGCAGTAAGGCCCAGCCTGGCCAATTGCTGCCGTTGCTCCCAGGGGGTCGCTCACTGAATCGGTCTGGGGCTAATCTTGCTCAGCGGTGGCCTGAGCTGAGCGGAATGTCCTGCCTGCAGCTGATCAGCCAGGCTGTCCTGGCACTCACCTTGCTCCACAGCTTGCTGGTAAGTTTTGAAGAGTGTAGCAAGTCGGGCGCAGTTGTACATCACAAAGGCTCCACTTTTCGTTCCCTTTGTGGAGATGCTGCTGTCCTCCAGGTCAAGGATAATCTGAAGGGGGAAACCAGCTCCGTTCCTCTCTCACTTTTTCCTCAGTGGTCCGCCCAGCAATACCTACTTCCTCCCCATTCTCATGAGCCCCTGCACCACTTCCCCTGGTGGCATCTGATCCTGGCCTTCTCTTGGAAGAAGGAGAGTTGGGCAAGTACCAGGTTGCATCTAGGCCCCAGCCTGGAGACCACTAGGAAATGCTTCCTCAGAGCAAATTTGCCTCAAGATTTCCCCAGTCCATTCACACGTTCCAAGCAACAGGGCTCCCGTCCCTGCTTTTGGGAGAGCAATGCATGGTCTAACAGCTCACTGCTAGCAAAGGATTCCTGATCATCAACCTCCATTTGCCTTTGCTTCATTTCATCCCTTTGTTCGTAGTCACACCCTGACCAATTCCTTTTCCTCCCCACGTCAACCTCCTTCGAATGCCTGCTCCTTAGCCATTTGGGAGCCCAAGGGAGAGCTGTCGAGCTCTAATCTTTTCTCAGAACCCTCTCCTGCCCCATTTCTGTTACTTGTCTCCGAGTTCCCTCTAATTTCTTCCCCTCCTCCTGGTGCCAAGAGCCACACCCAAAACCGATGCTGCACTTGACTGTCAAGAGACTTGCTGTCGACTTCTTGCTCTGGGTTTATAGCTCAGAATGGCTTGTTCCACTGCAATATCGCATTAGAAGCTCTTATCTAATTTGCTGCGTGCTATCTCCTAGGTCTCTCAGGATCATGGCTTCCCAGGTTCTTGTATGTCTCAGAGTCCTTTCCCTGAAACGTAGTGACTGTCTTTTCCCACATTTGCTGGCTATAGACGGTGGGATGTTGCTCGCTCCCTGTCCCCGTAAGGCCCAGGGGCCAGCATACACAGGGATTGCCTCTTAGTGACCAGGAAGGAAAAGCAACATGGTTCCTTCGTGTGCTTACCTGACTTTGATGGGCTGTACTCAGCATTTCAAACCTGATGGCAGCTGATGTCAAGACGCTGATGATCTCAGTCCAAGAGTCATCTGCGCAGAAAACGTGGCAAAGAACATACAACTAGAAGGGCCTGGCTGAGCCCACCAGCCATGCCACCCGCTAAGCCTGCACATGGTCATAGCTGGGACATATCTCTCAGCCCCAGTCAACTTCTTGCCAGAAGAGGAGGGCATGTCGGGGGGGCAGCCCAGCCGCCACCTGGGAAATGTGGGCTTTGTGAGTTTCGTGCAGGTGCAGGAGGCTGGGGTACAGCTGTGGGGGCCAGCTCTCCCTCTCTCCACACGCCATGCTGGCACTGGTTGGGCATGCTCCCCATTAGCATGCCTCAGCCCTGCCCAGGAGGCCGCCCCGGTGGCAAGAGGGAGTTTGCTGACCATTGCTTGTGAACTGATTGGTCTCTGCTGAGGCCCCAGCTATTAGCCTGGTGATGGTGGTTTGGATGCCTCCTCACCGGATGAACACCCATCGTGGGAATGACTTTCAGTCCCTGCTGATCTGGACTGGGAGAACCGAAAGTCAGGGCCCTGCAAATCTGCTTGAAATCCACAGACCATGTTTGCGGATTGGATGCGGGGGTGCTACTAAAGGGCTCTGAACTCCTCTGGGAAAACCAGGCCTGCGGCAGCATGGTATACATGCTGCTGGGGAGAGAAGAGCCACCAGTGCTAGTCCTCCAGCAGCTAATTCCCAGCGGCTGGGCTCTCACGCCTGTGACTTCACACACACAGCAGCTAACGTGCAGCAAGAGGAGCCGCAGGTGACGCTAGCCCTGGTGAGAGGCTGCCTGCACAAATGCAACCTGCGGGTGAGGAGGCTCCAGGGGCTGCCTGGTCTCCTTGGGTCAATGAAGGCACAAGAGCAGGAGGAAGCATCCCCTGGCCAAGCAAAGGCATGAAGCCTTACCCTGAACAAGGTCTCCATACTTCATGACCGAGGCTTCGTACATCTGGCACCTGCGGAGCCTGGGAGGAATAAATGCAGTGATGCAAGACAGCCCAGGGCTATCGTCCCCTCGCCAGCTCTCAGCTGCACTTGGCACCACCCTGGCCCATCTGAGTACAATGGCAATGCCCACCCAACAAAGCAGGGGATCAGACAGTGTCCAAAAGAGCCACCCAGCAGAAAGGGGCACTCTTATTGACTTGAATGAATCCCCCCTTGGTCACATCTCTGCCCACTCCTATTGGCTGCCAGGGTTTTGGCTCCAGCTCTGCCAGCCCAGAGAGGCTGGGCTAAGAGACCAGGTCTCGTTTCTCTTGGGCGGCAGAGTGGCAACCCAACAACCTGGGGCGGAGCTCCATGCAGCAAGGACAGCGTCAAACTGAAACCAGCTCCCTGAAAGGTTGTGTTCCTGACCAGAGACTGGACCCCTCTACTACTGAACCAGTAATATGGGACGCTGATTCATGATGTGAGGGCAGCTGGGCCTTTGGAGCACCACATCAAGCTGGGCCCCTCACAGGAAGCAGAAGAGAGGAGTTCCAAGCGGCCTCTCTCGCCTTTCAATGGCTGAGGAAATCAGAAAGCCATTGATCAGAATCCTAAGGATGCAGACTTCTTTCCTGCCCGGGTCCCTGGCTGATGGCACTGATGCAGGGATCAGCAGAATCTCTGGCCAGAGCAGAAACGGTGGCAGACAGCAGGTTGGACACACAACTGTCCATGCCCAGACCTGCCCCTCAAAGATGCTGCAGTGAGCTGTCCATCCAGCACCAACATCCTGGCCTAGTTCTATCAGGCCTGCCTGCTTCTGTCCTCACCTCCCCACCGTGTCTTTGCAGGACAGACATTGTAAGAAGGGCTTACCCTCTCTTTCCATTTCCCACAGCATTAACCAGTGACCCCACCCCAGAGCACTAGCCCTCCACAGTGCATGTAGTGCAGAGTCAAGGCCTGCTCCTCATGACATGAGCTGTAGCCCTGCAGGGCTATGCAGATCAGGGTTGCCGGAAGCACGGCTAATGGCTTGAAGAGGAGACTGGAAGTCAGGACACCAGGGTTCTCTTCCCTGTGCTCGCTATGCAACTTCGATGAAGCCTCCTCCTTGTCCATCCTAGCCACCTTTGTACGGTGCTGCATGCCACTCAGAGGAGTTGGGCTGAAGAAGCACTGCGAGGGTTACAGAATATTCTACAGCGCCAGCAGCTTGGGCAGCACTTTTACAGAAGGAAAAAACACCCTGATTATCAGCCACCTCAGCAGAACACAGGGAAACGCGCTCGGTTGAACGGCTGCAGCAGAGTCCTTGCTAAGTGCCAACTTACTGGAAGTACTGGGGTGCCCCCACAGGAGAGGGGGAGTTAGCGACCTTCACTGGCCCACAGACGAGGTGTTTCTGAGAGAGAGGAGGAGAGAGTGAATCCTGGGACAAAGGAGGGGCAAACAGCTCCCTGACCTTCTGCACTTCACCAAGGGCTTTGCCCATTCAGGCAGTATTGGGATGCATGAAATACGGAGTATGCCAGACAGCACAGCCGTTCAGCTGTGCTTAGATCCCAGGGTGATAGGCACCACAGACCAACCTGAGCCCTGGCTCTTAATGGATGCTCCCAGACCGTTGTAATGTCACAGCTTATTCAGTCAAAAGAAACCAGCCGTGCTGTGAGTGATTCCAGTTTCGTCTACCCTCCTCCCCCCGATGCCCTATCACCTTAGCATCAAGGTCTTCAGGGGCAGGGACACTGCCTTTCTTATCTGTAGTGCTCAGCCAGAAGGGCAGGGGGAGGCTACAGAGGAGGAAAAGGAAGGTTTTCAAGGAGATAAGGTCTCCTTTCACCATGAGTTCTTCCTGGGGGAAATCAGAGGGAGCCATGCTCAGACACCCCTACCTCCAACCCAGACAGCTTCACACAGCAGCAGAAAACACTTTCCCATCATTGCCCTCTGCTGGGTGCTGCCATGGGAGGCAGCAATGGGGGAGTCAGAGACGTGCCTCACCTGCAAGGCTGTGTGAGGTCCCAGGTCCAACATCCTCCAGAGCAAATCCACCTGCTGCTGCTGGAACTCGCCCTTACAGCTCACCACATGCACCACCCTGCAGCAGCCTGCCGGTCCCGTGCCCTGCAGCAAAGCGCAGCCTGGTTAGATGTACTCCCACCAAGCACAGAAAGGAGCAGGGCAGGCGCTCTGGGTTCCCTGTTTACCAGAGCAGCACAAACCCACAGGCAGCAGGGTTACTCACCGCACAGCGCAGGGCCATCTGCCGCAGCTCTGCCAGGACCCGCAGCTTCTCCTCAGTCACTGCCAAGGAGGAGGAGAGGACTCAGAAAGGGAGGTACAGGCTCTTTGCACCCTGTCTCCACCCCAGCCATTGCTGCCTCAGTCAGTGTCCTGTGGGGCTATGACTTGCTAAAGGCTGGTGCGCCAGAACCAGGAAAGAGCAATGGGAGTGGAAAGGGGGGATTTGAGCCCAAACACTCCATATTTTCTGTATGACAATAGAGCCACCTGCAGCCTTGTGCCCACCCAGTCAGATAGCAAATGTTAAACGTGTGATGCTTACCAAGACAGACATCTAGGTTGGGGTCATAGCCCTCCAAGCTCTGCTGCGCCAGGAAGTTTTTCAAATGGACTTTATATATTACATCGTCAGCCAGCCTCATCTGCCGCGGCTCCAGCCCTGGGACTGTAGCATAAGGGCACTGGCTGAGGACTTGCTTCAAGGCCAAAACATCCTCAGGAATGAATGCTGTTTCCAGCTCTGAGGGCCAGTCAACTCTCAGCTGGTGCAGAAACTTCTGGATTCCTTCATCGGGCACAGCAGGAACCAGGTGGACATTCATCCTAGAATCAAATACAAACACCATTCACCATGCATGAGCCGGTGCAACATCCAAGGAAGAGCATTTAAAGAGCTGGAGAATTCAATCCACTGACCCCTGTATTCTGAGCACTTCAGCCAAGTGGTCAGTTACTAGAATGGCTCTCAGATTGGTCAGGCTAAGCATGTCCAGGCTTCTCCGGCCCCTGAGGGGTGTGCAGTTCAGGATGATACTCTGCCCACTTGCTGCCTGGGAAGGCTTTGTGAACTCAGCAATAGAATTCAGGACCTGCTGGAAGGCAGCAGGTCTCTGTAACTGAACAGTCAGCCCCAGTGGGGTCTGCTGACAGCTCTGGAGAGGTGGTACTCCAGGGCCTTTTAGTGAAATCACATCCTCTATGATGCCTTTGGGAACCTGCAAGAAGACAAGACAGACACATGAAAAGCTCCTCTTGCAGACACCTTCTTTAACACCAGCATGCCATCTTGCAAATTCCTCACTCTTACTGACAGAAATTAGCTGGAATCTCACCAGTCTAGGTTAGATTCATAAACTTTCAGGCAGTTACTGCAGCCCATGGTGGTAGGGGCTGCTGTCCCTTCAGTGCTAGTTGTGAGCCTAGGACCCTAGTGTGGTGCAAGGGGGACGCCTGGGGGAATTCTGCGCCACTGCGCAGTGTAGAATTTTTCAGAAATTAACATTGTGCATGCAGACTTTCCTTTTCCCCCACAGAAATGGGCTGCAGTGCTGCGAGCCGCTACCGGACTCCCTAAGCCCAGCTTGCACATAGTCGACACTGCTGGGGAGAGGAAAAGGGAGCTCCAGGGTTCCTGGCAGCTGCAGTTCCCAGCACATCCTGAGGGAATGTAGGAAGCTGTGCAATCTGGGGGTAGGGGCTGTGGGTATCTAGCCCCCACAGCTGGGCTCTAGGGTGGGAAGGGGGCAGAGGAACTGGAACTGGGTTGTCACAAGGGATTCTTTAACTCTCCGGGGGGGGGGGTGAATTTTTGTGTATGCTTATATTGTTACAGACGTACTTGCTGACCAGTATTTTGAAATAAATTACCAAAATAACTGAAACTGGCATGATTATGTCGTGCGATTTTGACAGACAAAATTTCCAGAATTTTAAAATACTGTGCGCAGAAGTTTTAATTTTTAGTGCACGTTTTTCAGTGGCTCGGCGCAGCGTGCTCCCAGGAGTAAAAGGGGCACCGTCCCATTGGCGGTGCCTGTGACTGAGACACCACAGACAAGGTGCCCCCTGCCCGACCCCCTGCCCTGCAAGCGGGGCAGGGAGCCTGGGCCCCAAGGCATCCCCCCACCCACCAAGGCTGCACCTCTCGGCCCCGCCCCGCCCCGCGTGGCCTTAGGCCCCGCCCCGCGCCCACAGGCCCCGCCCCCGCCAGCCCTGAGCCCCTCCCCCTTCACTCTCCCCGCCTACCGGCCCCCCCGCGAACAGAGCCCGCAGCGCGGCCTGCGGGGCCAGGAAGTCGCGGCTCCGCAGGTTCCGGGCGCTGCTCTCCTTGAACCAGACGGAGGCGGGGGGGCCGAGTTCCTTCTTCAGCGCCGCGTTCAGGGCCCCCAGGGTCTCCGACACCCCGAACCGGCCCCCGCCCGTCTCCATGGGGACCGAGGCAGCTGCCGAAACCGGAACCCGCCGCCAGGGATTCGGGGGCAACGGATACTGAGCAACTTCCTGTTTGTCTAACCGGAAGTGGCGTCACACAGTCGAGCAGCCTTCTTGGATGTGGAGGCAGGTGACGGCGGCCATTTTAGGTGTGGCGAGAAGTTCCGCGGACGCCATCTTGGGTGTAGCCGGAAGAGGGCGGTTGCCATCTTGCCCGTAGCCTGTGGCGCCGGCCAGGTTAGGTCTGGGGGCAGCCGCCCCGGCTGTGAGGCCCCGGCCCTGCCCCCTCCCGGCCCATGTGGCATGGGCCTCGCCCCCTCTTCCTGGCGCCATGCCCCCCCAGCCGTGGCCTGGCGCCCATCCCCCCACCGCCCCCCAGCCGTGGCCTGGCACCCTTCCCACCCCCAGCCCTGGCCTAGTGCCCATCCCCCCACCCCCACGAACACTGGCCTGGCACCCTTCCCACGCCCAGCACTGGCCTAATGCCGATCTCCCAACCCCCACCAGCACTGGCCTGGCGCCCTTCCCACCCCCAGCACTGGCTTAGTGCCCTTCCCATCCTCCAGCACTGGCCTAGTGCCCATCCTCCCACCCCCACGAGCGCTGGCCTGGCACCCTTCCCACCCCCAGCACTGGCCTAATGCCGATCTCCCAACCCCCACCAGCGCTGGCCTGGTGCCCTTCCCACCCCCAGCACTGGCTTAGTGCCCATCCCCCCACGAGCACTGGCCTGGTGCCCACCCCACCCCTCAGTGCTGGCTCCCAGCCCTCCCAGTGTCCTGCTCGCCCGATACCCACCTGCCAAACTGGCTGGGGCGCAGGGTGAGCGGTGCCCAACAGAGCCGGCCTGCTCCTGTGCCGAGGCTGGAGTGTCAGACAGGGGGAGAGGGGAAGGACCCCAAGGACATGGGTCTGCAGGGGGAGAGGGAGGGCACATGGTGGGGGGAAGGTCTCGGTGAGACAACCTCAGCGCTATGGGAGGGGACGGGCTGAGGGCAAAGCAGAGCCTCAGATGAGGACTGTGAACTTGATCTTCATGCACAGGCAGGGAGCCAGCAGTGGGACTCAAGGGCACAGCAGCCGAGCTGTGGGAAACAGCAGTAATTTCAGCTGCTGGCTGCTGAACAGACTGAGCTGGAGAAGGCTGGAGAGGAGGGCACCGTTGCCTACATGAGAGAGACTCATGCAGTGAGTTGTTTCAAACACAGTCACCAAATATCATGAGTTGGTGGGGTTTTTAAGCTGCCCATGATCTTAGGAGTGCTAGTGTCAAACTCCTGAATTTTCCCCAATCAAAATGGCTGCCATCTGTAATTTTCAAGAGGGTTGAAGCCAAGTTGGCCTGAGTTCAAATGTCCACAATTTCCCTATAGTCTTTGCATGTAGAGGTGAGGCTGCCCCAAGGGAAGATGGCCACGGCCACCATCTCATTGCTTCCGGTTAAACCGGAGACAGAATGTCTTTAGCTGGGCAGCTACCACGCCATGGCGAGGGGCCTCCTAAGGAAACCGAGGAGTTGGGAGTGTAGAGTGCAGGAAGGTGCGGGGGTTGTGAGAGAGATTGAAGTGTACAGGGGCATGTGGGGAGTAGGAGAGAGAGGAATAGGGATGCAGGGGAAAGACTGAAGTGTGTTTTTGGGGAGCCATGGTTCATGGAAAGAGACTGGGGGGCAGGTGGATCAGATGTGGGGTGCAGGAGGGAGGCTGAGGGATTGCAGTGGATTGTGGGGAGAAGCCAGAGAATGAGGGGTAGAGGGAAGATGTACGGGCAGGATACTGCAAAGGGAAAGGGGGAAAACATAGGGCCAGCGTACTGGGGAAGAGGAGACAGGCTAGTGATAAGAGAGGGGGATGGAGAGGGGCAGAATAGCCTAGCTGGTCCTTCTCCCCAGGCTCAGGAGAGTGCACATGGAAACCTCTCCAAGCAGCCAATAGGAAGCCTGTGTGTGTGTGTGAATTTTGAATGTGAAATGCTCTCACGCAACCAGTACCAGGTTTACCATGGCGCCAGGCCCATGCTCAAAAGGGGCCCCAGCCTGGCCCATTCCACTTGCACTGCGCCCTGCGCTGTTGGCTCCTCTCCCCCCACCGCTGCTCTCAGCTGCCCTGGGCCCCCTCTCACAGGCTGGGTCTCCCCCCCTCCCCCCCCCCGTAGAGAGGAGCCCTTAGGCTCTGCCGCTCTGGGATGGTTGACTGTCCGCTTCGGGCTCCTGGGGGCGGGACCTACTTCTCCCTGCCACAGTGCAGAACCCGCAGGCTGGGGAAGTCACCTTCACCTGGGCACCAGCGCCAGGTGGGCAGGGCTGGGTGAGGTCCTGTGGGACGGGGCTGCTCTGTACTCCCAAGCTTCAGCTATCCTGCTCCCTAGCATTGTGCTGGGAGGGGGGAATCCCTGCTCTGCACTGGCTCCGCAGGGCCAATGAGTGCGCTTGGGGGGCAGGGCGTGGAGGAGTGGGTCTGGGGGGAGCTGTAGGGCGGTGCTGGGCAGGTGGGAGGTTTGTGTGTTTTGGAGTTCTAGGCAGTGGGAGGGTCTGTTGGGGGGGCACTGAGCAGTGAGGGAGGGGTCTGTGTGGGTCACTGTGTACTTGTGGTGGCGCTGTGGAGAAGGACACTGGGCAGTGGCGGGTGGGGGAGATCTGTGTGTTTGAGGTGCTAGGGAGTGGGGGTTCTGTGTGGAGTGCTGGGCCGTTGTGGTGGGGCTGTGGGTGGGGAAGCGCTGGGCAGGGATAGTGGTGTGCAGGGCATTGTGCATTTGTGGTGGGGAGGTCGGTAGGGAGTGGCACTGGGCATAGTGGGTCTGGGGGGCGCTGGGTATAGAGAGTCGGGGGGTGTTGGGCAGCGGGGCTGTGTGGCAGGGCGTGGGCCTGCCCCCGAGGGGAAGGGGCACGCTGGCAGCACAGGGTTGGGCAGGCCAGCTTCTGCCGGTTTGTAAAACAGTGCCCTCGCACTGGGCTGGGTGAAGGGGGTCACCCGCACCATGCCATACCCCATTTTCCCCTAGCTACCCCCTAGCTCCGGGGACCAACCTCCCTTCACGAGGCTCCATTGCCGGGCCCACAAAAGGTTAATCCGGCCCTGCCCACAATTTGAGTGCCGGCAGTTTGCACCTAAAGGCTCAGAATTCAGGGTGCAGATTAAAAGCCCCATTTGTTAAAACCACATGATTTTCAAAACCATCTTGTGATGTGTTGGAATCTGCTTCTGCTGTTTGAACATGTGGGGATGGGAATACTGAAAAGATGCCAGCTTTTCCACAATAGGCCGGGGCTTGTACTGCCTGAGATTGTGGAGCACAGTCCCCCGAGGGTTGGGGCTCCTTTCATAGCCCGGTGTTCTTTCCACCTAGGGGACACACAACGCTTGGAATTAGCATCAGGCAGGCAGTGTGTCTCTCTGAGGAGCTGACGGATTAAGACATGAAGGCCAGGCTCTTACTAAGAGGGACTGTGCTGCTCCCTTCAGATATGTCATGAATGTTGGTGTCCCCTCCCCGCCTTGACAGAGCTGTAATGTTACTGAGCTCAGATTGCTGAATGTGGAGACACTGTCCTGTACAGACCTCAGTTGTTCAGGGTTAGGTCTGTGATTTCATTTCTTGCTCTTGACCGAATGGACTATCAATAGTTGGGTTCTAAGGTGCAGCAGCCACACTTGAAGTCTACCCTGTCTGATTTGGTCGGATCCTATCCATTCATTGTCATCAGTCCTTAAAAGCCTCACGTGCAGGTTTTGTTAAAGGAACATGCCAGGACACCAAAGACCAGCTGAAATGTTTTCATCACAGATTTCGTAGACTCTAGAACAGACAGTTATTTGTTTGGATCTTGAGGTGTTCACAACTCAGAAAATTAAACAATTTGAAACTGATCAGAAACAAAAGTGAAAGGGGCTAATCAGCTTCCTTGTCCAGCTGAGAGGAATGCAATCAGCCTGTGCAACACAGGGGCCAGGAAATGGGCTTTTTTCTGGTTAATGTATTATTTATGGCACCCAAAAGGATGCTGAGCATTTTTACAGACCAAATAACTGCCCTGAAGTCGTTGGGAGTTCGGGACATTTGGCACCTCGCAGGAGCAGGCTCTCGGAGGTTAATGGCAATATAGGTGGGAAATATGCTGCATGTTGAAATCTGGAACTTGACAGTGTGTCTAACTTTTGGGCGAAGGTAGGTGGCTTGAATGTGACTGAACAGGTGCTGAAGTTGCTGATCTAAGAGGAACCTGCTAGCATCTGCTATGGGGACAGACACAGCTGTTGTGACTCTGACAACTCTGAGCATGGGCTTCTGCAGCTTGGGCCTTTGACCCACTGAAGGACATGACCATGTGCTGGCCAAGTAAACCCTTTACTGAAACTCCATTAGGTCTATTTCTTTCTCAGCCATAAAGGAGTTTGTCTGCAAAGAGAAACCTGCTCCAGCTCCCTCCACACACTCACAAGCCTGTTCCCTTCTCTGAGATCACTAATATTCTACACTGGCCTGATCCCATGGGTGGGGGCAATAACTCACAGAGAGTACTGGTGAGGAGGGGGAAGCTGCTCAGGGGAGAGCCAGCACATCTCGTTAATCAGGCACGACAGGAAAGGAGATAGACAACGATCAGAATGTGCTGTCAGACTCTCCATTAGATCTACACTGCTATGTTCCTCCTGGCATCATTTCAAAGGCCTGTTTATAGTCACAGAACCGAAGGCCTTAGAGCATTGTGAGCAGCTAGTCTGACCTCCCAATTCCTGTTTAACAGAACTCGTTCAGTCCTGGGATGGAACTTGGGCAGCCCAAACTTCAGGCCAGTTGAAGCCCACAACTGAAGGCCATGGGCAATGGCTGAATTTGCTCAACAGGTGGCTTCCGAAGAAATTGGAACCACTAGAGCCACTCACCTACCCCAAAAAAACAACAGGGAGTCCAGTGGCACCTTAAAGACTAACAGATTTATTTGGGCATAAGCTTTCATGGGTAAAAAACCTCTACCCCTCTTCCACTTCCTTCCCCTACCTCATTCTCCTCCTCCCCATGTCTCTTCCCTGTGGGCCAACAGGGGAACTGCCCAGTCTGTGGGCAGAGCAGGCCCCGTGGGGGCAGAAGGGTCACTATCTAGGAACTTTACCCATTGCTTCCCAGTGGAG
The DNA here is from genome assembly GCF_965152275.1 of Natator depressus. Taxonomy (NCBI): domain Eukaryota; kingdom Metazoa; phylum Chordata; order Testudines; family Cheloniidae; genus Natator; species Natator depressus. The sequence goes on along the minus strand of NC_134240.1, from coordinate 1,455,115 downwards.
GATCTTTAGACAAAGAAAGACATATATTGCCCTGTCTTAGAGCAAATAAAACTCTTAGTCCTCTGCTGCCTGTAACAATTGTTAATATGCTTAGCACTTTGGTAGCCGTTTAATCTATAGATCTCAAAGTGCTTCACCAAGGTGGGTCACCGTTATTAGGCTCTATGCTGTTTGTTATGCAGTAGCTTGGTATTTTTGCAAACTGCAGAAAACCGGCAGAACCCAGCGGAGATGAGATGGGAATTTAGGAAGGGGGGATTTCACGACCTAAGCTGGAATTGACCACAGCTGCTGCACTTAGTCCGACTCTTCTCCACAGCAGACTGACTGCTGTGCGGTACAGTAGTGCCTAGAGGCCCAAAGCAAATCAAGGACCTCCAGCAGCAGGATCTAGAGGCAGGCCAAGGGGATTTGAAGCCTGTCAGCTTAGCCTTCTTTGGCACATTCTCCCTGCATCCTGGTCTCTCCTGCCACTATGGCACTGGTGGTTGGCATTGATATGGGTACCCAAAGTGCCATTGAGCTCTCTTTCCTTAGGTGACATGTAGCTGATGCACAAACAGGATATTTCCCAGCAGAAACTTGGGGAGATTCGCTGGGCCACAGAACATATGAATGGCCATGCTGGGTCAGAACAAAGGTCCATCTAGCCCAGTATCCTGTCTGCTGCCAGCAGCCAGTGCCAGGTGCTTCAATGAGAATCAAGAGAACAGGCAATCATCAAGTGAGCCATCCCCTGTTTTCCAGTCCCAACGTCTGGCAATCAGAGGCTTAGGCACATCCAGAGTGTGAGGTTGTGTCTTGGCTAATAGCCATGGCTTGACCTATCTACCCTGAACTTATTTAATTAGTTTTTGAACCCAGTTATACTTTGGCCTTCACAGCATCCCCTGGCAATGAGTTCCACAGGGTGACTGTGTGTTGTGTGAAGAAGTACTGCCTTGTGTTTTGTTTAAATCTGCTGCCTGTCAATTTCATCAGTGACCCCTGGTTCTTGTGTTATATGAAGGGGTAAATAACTCTTCCCTATTCACTATCTCCAAACCGTTCATGATGTTACAGACCTCTATCATATCCACCCAGATAGTAGCTACAGAGTGTGTGCTGAGGCCTGGGGGTCTGCCCTGCTTTCCCAGCCCTGGTGAGTGCTGCTTGTTATGAGAGCTGGCAGTCTGGCTCCCCTTGATATGTTGGACAGTCCCCTTTCGGGGCTCCATGTTTGCTCTGGAGATACTGTTGTTAGGTGTATAGTGCTCTCAGTGGGCCTGGTGCTACCAGGTGGGTGGAAGGATGAGCTCCCTGCCCCAAAGGGCATCTAAGCTAACGCTAGGCCAAACCCATGCTCAAAGATCAGTAAGCCATGGAGGGCACGTGGGGCAAAAGGAGGGAAGATCCCACCTTGGAGCGCAGCTTCCCATGGGCAGTATGAGGGAGATCTGATCGCATTGGGTTTGTGAGTAACAAGAGATGTGAATGAAGGGGTGTTCGCTGGAGGGCTAGCACCAAGAGGGCTCTGCAGTCAGCATGTCTGGCCAGTAGCCAGCCCTGGGGGTTGGGCCATGCTGGATCACCCTGTAGCCACAGACCGGTTAGAGATGGGAGAGACCTCTCTGTCCCCTCCATGTCGTCTTCCCTTGCTTGACATGCAGCAAAGGTGCAGTGCTCTCTGCACCACCACTCACAGCCAAGAGGTGATCTGAGAATTCCTGCTCACGCTAGACCAACTACTGACTGTCTGCAGTGACAGGAAGAGACCTGTGTGCCTCAGGGTGTTCCCCTGCTCCTGCCTAGCTCTGCTGGGCTCTCCAGCCTGCGGGCCCAGCCGTGGCCAACCTGAGAAGAGAGGAGAGGCAGGAGAGAACGATCACAAGGCATGAGGCTGGGTCTGCACATTTTCCACCCTTGCCGTGCCACAGCTGGTGGCAACGCTCAGGCTCTAGTACAGATGAGGCGCTGTGCTAACCACTGTGTGGCCTGGGCTTGCTCTGAGCAGGGTTAAACATCTCAGTGGTGAAAACTCCAGCGCGACATCTGCACTGGGGCTTCCATCGTTGCTTCCCCTGGGCGAGATGCGCTGGTGGGTGCACAGTGCTGCGAGCTCAGTGCAGAGGGAGCAAAGTCCACCAGCAAAAGTACCCTGCTCGGGCTGCTTCCCTGCCCTGGGGAGTGCGCAGGAGCAGCTGTCCCCTGGCCAGCTGGGAGGCCAGGCAGGGCTTGCCTCAGGAGGGCTGTCCTGACTGTCCTGACTCTGTGGGTACCAACGCATAGTGGCTGCAGCGCAGGCAGGGAGGAACCACTCCAGCCCAGCAAGCAGCCCAGGTTCAGGGGACTCGGTAGGGCAGACAAAGGAGACGAGGCATTATTGGGAGTCGGGGTGCTGGGGGCACATGGCTCAGCAGGAGGCTTAGAGCTGTTGGGGTGTGGTGATCAGGACCTCCTGAGGGTCTCCCCCAGTGCACGGATCTGCTCACCTTCCCATGACGCAGTATGTGGTGAGGGCATGCGGGCTGTCATGGACTTGGGAACTGACTCGGAACCAGACTGGGCACTTCCAGCTGAGACAGCAAAGCGAGGGGGGCACTAGGAAAACAGGCCAACACAGCCTGGATCCAGGCCCTTCCGGGGGGTCAGTAGTGAAGACTGATGGCCCTGTGGGAGGCTGGGAGGGGTGTATCATCTCCATGGGACAGGCAGGAAAATGAAGGCCCAGAGAAGGGCCAGACAAAGTAGTGGCAGGGCTGGAATAGAGCCCACATCCCCTGTTCAACTGCTAGACCAAATCTAGGAGTCCTTACGCCCAGCCTCCTCTGCCCGCTAGGTAACACTGGCTGGGGAAAATGATGAGCCACGTATCAAGTCATTTTGCACATTGTATTGAGAGCTTTTCCAGAGACAGGCACACGTGAACTGAAGGCCACAGACCAGGAGAGAGAGTCAGTGGGAGAGCAGTCTGCCTTCAGTCACAGAGCTACATTCAGGCAGGGTGGGATCCTCCGGATCGCATGCTGGGCTAATAGCACTCAGTCTTCCTCCAGGAGGTGCCAAAAGAGCTTTGGACGGACACGACATTCCCGATGGCTCTCTGGCTGCTCGCTCAGCGGGAGTGATCGTGTCATTCCAAAGCAATTTCTCTCCAGCGGCTGGATGGCGGCAGGGTCACTAGAGTCTGTCATGTTCCAGCTCAAATCACCCACATGGCTGCTTCTCCATGGAAGACCATGCTGTCCCCCGCTGTCCTGACAGTGGCTCCAGTGTCACCCTGGTTCCTGAGCTTGGAGAGCAGAGAGCGCCCCCCACCAGCCCCGTTTAGAAGGGACGAGGAATCTCAGACAAACATGTTATGTGCTAGCACCTCAGCTGCGCTGCTCCCTGCATGCCAGATTGCTGCCGTGGACTTGCCTGCTGTATCTCACTGCTGCCCTGCTCATGGCACTAGCTTAGAGGCTCTGGTTGGAGCTTCGGGTCCTCACTGGTCTTCCCTTGCCTTAGTTTCCCATTCCTCTCGACTACTGCTGCTTCCAGCCCAAACCTGGATCCAGCCCTCACCAGCCCACTGGGTGCCTGTGAGCACCTCCTTCCCTTCAGTGGCTGTCTAGGAACATTTCGTCTGCCCTCAGCTCTTTCCTTGGGCATCTGGGGTCTGAGGTCAGGCAGCTTTGAAACTGAAAGGGCAGCAGGATTGTGAAGTCCTGCCCAAACTCTCCATCCCGGGCTGGAGGGAGCCTCCTGCTAGGGGAAGAGGAATTGGCTCTGGGTGTGTCCCTCCTGCCCAAGGCTGATGCCATGTCTCAGGGGAGAGGCACTGTGGAGGCTTGCTCTCCAGAGTCTGGACTCACCTGTGCCCAGTTGAGCCCTATGGCATCCCATGATTTGGGACCTTGGGGTGTGCCACGTTACTTGCACCTGTGCACCACCTGCACAGAGGAGCTGCTACAGACAGTGCAGTCACCCACTAGCAGGCAAGGCCAGTCCGTTCTCCAGTAGATAACGGGAAGGACACGACCCTGGGCTTTTCCCATCCACATCCCCCTGTGGCTCTGCCCAGGAGTTCTCTATCTCCCAGCACTGGGCTGGTTGGATCCCTCCTGCTGCGTCACTTTTCTGAGCACTAGCGCGTGCAAGGCCCAGCCTGTGGCACAGAGCTGGAGAAGAGCCCTCCTCCCTCCAGCCTGAGTTACACTCACAGCAGCAGGAAGCACGTGCATGTGTCTTGTGACTTCAGCCTCCTGCTGGGGTCCTCTCTGGCCTGCTGCAGGTGGCCACATCCACATTGTGGCCGGCAGCTTGTGGCTGCCGCTTCTGCAGAGACTCTTCTGGTGGTTTTTCCCCAGGAAATGCACAGCTATCTTTAGATAGCGAGAGCACGGGACTGCAGGAGAGCCCTGTGGACTCAGCCTCCTGCTGCTCAGCTGGTTCAGTGCCTGCAGTGAGGAAGCAGGGCCAGAGTTTGGGGGCCAGCTCCTCCCTGATTGAACCAGACCTCACTCATGTCAAAGGGAGCCCTGCTGGGTGGGGAGACGTATTGTGCCTCTCCCCTGCACATGCAAGCCCAGATGCAATCTGGGACCTGCCTTTGAACTGCAACTAGGTTCAGTTTGTGGGGTGCCCACTTTGCCCCACCAAGCACGGCTGCTGCAGTAGGTCCCAAAACCACATGTCCTTTGAGGTGGGGCTTTCGAGTACAGTGGCAAGGCAACACAGTGCCTGGGTGGGCGTGTGCCCTGTGTGGAGTCCTTTGCAGGTCCCAGTTTTCCTGGCTGACAGGAACCGGCCACTTTACCCAGCAAAGTGCTGAGTGCCAGCCTGTCTGTCCGTTCCCTCCTCTCCAGGAGTGGGGTCTCTTGGCTTTGTTTGACGCTCCCTGGCTGGAAGACCGGTCTGCAGCCAAGCACCTGTTGCAGTAACCGTTGGGTGGGACTGGAGGTTTCTCTTTCGCTTGTTCAGGCCCTGCCTTCACTTCCTGTTTCTCCCGCCTGCAGAGCGTCTCTGCTTCCCCAGCACAAGGCATGCAGCCACAGTGGCAGCACTCGCTGTGCTCATTCATGGGAGTGGCTGCCCAGAGCCGCAGGGGCCCCACAGCAAGAAGGAGCCTGGGCATGTTAAAGAGCAGAGTTTAAAACTCCTGACTCCCACCACCTGGGGTATTCCAGTCTCCCTCATTCTACTGCTGTGAAGCAATACCAGCCCACAGACCGGCAGGGCCGCCGCCTTGTAGCCCTGGTCTGCAGCCCCTGCTATTCCAGCTCTCCCACTCCTGAGCAGTTGGCCCCAGTTGTCTGTGCAGAGATTTTTGTTGCAAGACGGAAAGAACCAAACTCCCCTCAATCCAAGAGGTTACTGTGTAAAGCCATAGGCCTCACTCCCTGTCTTGGTGCATCCCGTTGCTCTCACCCTAACTCGCTACAGGAACTTGTGTGGTCTGTGTTCCTGTCACCACTATGCCTCTATCCCACCCAACTCTTGGCCCGTTGTTTAAAGCAGCCAAATAGCTGTCTGTGTAACTACCTGAGACTGGCCTGGCTCTTGTGGAGTACACAGAGAGCAGCAAACCATCCAAGGTCCCTTTGCTCCAAGAAAGTCCTGCAGAGGCTGTGAAGGGAAGGAGTTACTTCTAGTCCATTAGAACAAATCATTATCACAAAGGAAGAGACTTGCATTCTGTAACCCAGGAAGACCCAGTGCCTACCAGTAACATGACCAGATGTCCCGATTTTATAGGGACAGTCCTGATATTTGGGGCTTTTTCTTATATAGGCTCCTATTACCCCCCCATCTCCGTCCCGCTTTTTCACACTTTCTATCTGTCAGTACCTACCTGTCAGTAATGTTCCTTGGAGCAGTGTCTCGGGGGCTGGCAGAGAGCTTGAAAATGCATATGATGCTATGAGCCCTTGGTGTGAGGTTGCCCCAGTGCAGGATGGGCTGACAGATGCCCGGGCAGGAGAGCAGGTAACGAAATCCAACCGCAGCTGGGATGCTCAGAGGAAGACAGCTGCTTTTGGGATTCCGTTGCCCGCTGTCACGCTATGGAGTGGGCATCTGGTGCAACAATCCCCAGGAACCAGGCCCAGCAGGAAAGTCCATCTTCAGATTCCTGGGGTGGGTGTAGAGCAACAGACTAACGCCATGTAAAATAGCATGGCTACGACAGCACTGCAAACAGTCAAACTGTCCGTGGGATACACCAAGGAGCGGACGATCACTTACCACAGCTGCCAACAGCAGGACACACACGAGGGAGTGTTGAGACTGTCTTGAACTCACGAAGCAGCCTCTTCCCGGGGTCTACAAGCCCGCAGCAGATCACTGTAGGAAGAGGAACGCCTCCAGAATCAAGGCCTCATGAGCATGGTTAGTTAATGCTGCAGACCCATCACCGTCATGCAAACTAGCCATAGAAACTGTGTACGTGGAGCAGAGAAGCCCCTGATCCCAGCCGAGGGACCGAGGAACGGAGCCGCCCCACTCACTGCTGGAGCTGTGATCTGCTGCGACTTCAGAAGCTAAGCTTCTCTGCGCAGGGTCAGTCGCTGGGTTTTAGAAATCCAGGGAGCGGCAATAAGTGGTGATGTAAAGTGGTGCTCATCCCTTGGAGTCGTGAGCCCAGTGTGTGACCATGATCCTATGGGGCATGGGCTGCCGGAGGTGTCTTCTTTCCAGTAAGACCTGCCCAAGGGCCTGGCCACGCAGGGTTATTAAAGATCGCTTGGTGTGTGTCCTGGCCAAAGTACCATGTGGGTAATTATGTTCTGCTAAATTCCTTTTGCCCTTTCTGTTCGATAAGGGATACTTCTTCACTCCCCCCTGCTAAGCTGGTGCTGGGTGCTGTTAGAGAGTTTCTGTGCTCCACCCCAGAGGGGGCTGCATTCTGGTGGTGGGTATAGTAATCTCTGTGAGCACATGCATGGTTTGTAAGGGATTGGCGTAGGGAAGGAGCTGTAGGGATACAATTGTAATGGGGGGAGAGGGATCTTGCAGCAGCTCCACTCCTTGCAGGAGGCTCCACAAAGAACAGGGCAGAAACACTGGCTATGGGGCAGAGCCCAGCCAGTGCAGTGCTGGAAGAGGTTCTGGTGGGGGAGTCAGTGTGTTGGTGGTAAGAAGAGGCTGGTACCGGCGCTGCTGGCCTGGCCGTGCTCCCAACAGGAGGGGCTCTGAACAGGATGGCTGAAGCTGCAAAGTTAGACAGCGGAGAACAAAGAGCTCACCTGGAGGTTGGTTGGGTGGTACAGCCCTTTCCTAAGGAAGGAGCATCTGGCATTGTAGGAGAGGCTTGTTTAGTGCCTGGAAACCCGAGACAGCCCCCCCCCCCATCCCCACCCCCAGTCCTTTCATCCTCGCTTAGGCACCTGTGGCTCCTGCTGATGGCGAGGGAGGGGGCCCAGGGGTGCTCAGCACCTCACACAGGCTGGCTGGGCTCACGCAGAGAGGGGAGATGCAGCCAGGGCTGCCAGCTTGAGGCTGGGCAGCGGGAGTCAGGGTTCAGCTGCCGGTTGCTGAGCACACAGCCAGCCCCAGGGAGCAGCACCAGTGCTGGTAGAAGGAGGGTCTGTGAGGGGGGTTAAAGGGAAAGGGGGGTGACGAGCCCAGAGGAATTCCTGACCTGGCATCTCTTCTCTTCTGCGCCTCTCTGAACGTTTCACAGTCTGTCGCTAGCAAGGTGTGGCCTGCAGGCCAGAGCAGCATGTGGTCGTCGGGGCTGGTCACTGGCCCTCCACTCAGTAAGGGGAGCCAGCTGGTTGTGCCCTCAGTCGGGTCTCTGGGGGAGTCCCCTGCTGCACATGGAGGGAGGCGCAGGAAGTGAAGTTGCTCCCCCTCCCCCGCGTGCCCAGGGTAATTCCAGGGCAGGCTCTGAAAAGGGGCACAAAGTCAGCTGTGACCAGTGCCCGGACTCCTCAGCAGTGAGTCACAGCCACAAGCTGGCACAAGGTAGGGCTTGGCTCTGGGAAAGATGGCGCTTGGAGTCGGCTCTGCCCTGGACCGTCTGTGCCACCCCGAAGGCTCCGGCGGTGCCTCTGAGTGGTCGTGGGAGGCATGGGTTGGCGCTGACAGGGGCTGTGGAATGCCAGCGGCCTGAGTCTGAGCCTTGGGGCCTGTGAACAGTCGGGCCTGTGAACTCTGGCTGGCCTCCATGCGGCTCGATGTCAGTGGCGAGTCCCCTGGGTTTAGTGATAGGAGCGTGGTTTCAATGGGCAATGCTAGTGCAAATCCCAGTGCTTCGGGGGTGAGAACTGCCCTGGGATGTACACTAGCAGCAGCACTGTCAGCAGGAGCCCTGAGTGCCGTGGAGCCAGCTCCAGCAGGGTCCCCTCCCGCAGTCCTTGGGTGCTGTGGCTGGGGTGAAGGATGCAGGGGAGGACAGTGGGTTCTGCCCGGAGCGGCTGGGGGCCATGCTAATCATGGGTTATTACTTGGGTGAAGGTGTTGGCTGGAGATGTGGGCATGGTGCAAATACCTAGGGAGAGACACCCCAAGATTCTCTCTGCCAGCACCACTGCCACCGTGCCCCCGCTTCTCTGCACCCCTCCTCCCCCTCAGCTCTCTCCAGGCCTCCTGGCGCTGCCCACCCCCCTTCCCCCTCACAGGCACTGGCATGGCAGGCTCTAGTGCAAATGTTAGCAAGCTCAGTGGGGCGGGGCAGACAGGCACTGAGGAGCCACGTCTGCCCAGATTGCACCCCCCCAGTCCTGCTTCTCTTCCGGCACAGTCCAGTCCTTGCCTGGCTTCCTGCTGTGTCCCAGGACTCCCTCAGCCCTGCCAGGAGAGGGCACCACTCCCAGTCCTGCTCAGGTGGCACTCACCAGACAGAGAAGCTGCCTCCTTAGTGGAGCTTGTCTGCAAACCCCCCTCCCCTGACAAGCCGGCGCTGCCTGGCCCCTAAGGTCTGGGGAGGGCCTGCCCGGCTAGGTGAAGTGAGGCAGCCTGTCTCCTTGGTCTGCGTTGCGCCCTGGCCCACTGCTGAAGTACCTACAGCTTGGGCCACCCGTCCCCAGCCCAGCGCAGCCAGGCTGAAAAGCGCAGAGGGTCAAATTGCAAATACCTAATTGTTATTCATCTGTCACTGGATCCTGCCAGGACCCTTCCCTGTAACCCCTTCCCCCCGCCGCCCCCCAGCAGGAACACTGGGCCAGGGACGGTGGGTGTGTGGGCCAGGTGGGACATGGGGAGGCAGCTAAACACACATACACCGCTCCCTATCTAATCCCCCAATGGCATCAGTCCGGCTGCTGGCTCTTTGGAGCAGGGGCTCTACCACCTATTTGCAACTCTGGAGTGCTGTATAACTATGACATCATCGCTGTAACCTGGGCCCCATCTCTGCCTGCCCAAGTGCGACAGGGCCAGGCAACCTTGCCCCCCGCAGCCAGTCCCCTCCGCGGTGCGTGCTCTCTCTGTCACCTGCCTTCGCAGCCCCCTCCCTGCTCTCTGCTGGCTGGGCCTTTCCCCACGGTGGGGCTGAGCGCTCTTGGCAGGCAGAGCAACTGTAAGGAGGAAATGCTTGTGGGGAGCTGAGGAGATGGGAAACAGGAACTGGAGAGTCAGTGGTGTGTGGGGCAGAGGGGAATCCAGACCAGCAACAGTAGCTTTGACACACTTTTCATGTGAGCTACCTGCAGCTTGCAGCGACAGAGCAAAGCGCACAGCACGGCAGCATGCACAAGTTCACAGCACTAGCTGCAAGGGTGCTCACGGTGTGGGTGGGATGGGGGCGGGAGAGCCTGGCTACTCTGGTCCCAGACTCTCCCAGCAGGGGGCACTGTGGGGGGGGCAGGAGTGCTGGCCATGCGGGAAGCTCCCGGCTACTCTAGCCCCACCCTCTCCCAATGGGGGGTACTGTGGGGAGTTGCTGGCTACTCCAGTTCTGGCCTGTCTCAGCAGGGCATGCCCAACAAAGACAAGTGTCCAGCGCTTAGCGGGGTGCTGGGGCTCAAGCAGTTTTTTTACTTTCGTAACAGACGTGCCAGGCACAGAGGTGCCGGGGCTCTGAGCTGGCACAAATTAAGCGCTGCAAGTGCCTGCGTTGGTAAAGTGTTCAGCAGGTCCCTCTCTCCGTTCCAAGGGTCAGAAGTGGGGCTGGGCTGGGAACCTTCCCCAGGGGGAATTCCAGCCCAAGGGAGGAGTGACTAAGCTAGCGGTGTCTCCCCTAGCTCCGTGTATCCCAAGCGGTGGGTCACAAGAAGGTTTTAGGGGGTTGCCATGTCCGGGGCTGGATTAACCTGTCACCGGGCCCTGGCCTAGGCAAACACACTTCTGTTGGAGGGGAGGCCCCAGGGTCGGACTCGTGGCCGGGCCAAACCCTGTGCAGCACTGTGACCCCGAGCACCAGGTCACAGTGCAGGGAGCCAGGGTAGCAGGTTAATCAAAGCCCTCCCGTCCCCTTGCCCGAGGGCACTGGCTTCCCAACCTGGGCACAGGTAGGTGGGCAGCCTGCGTGCTCCTTGCTCTGATTAATTTCCGCCCTTTTTGCCCGGGCTCCGCGCCATGGGCCACACCCCAGCTGTGGTGCTGACAGCTTCCTCCTGCCCCCAGACACATGGCAGGGCCAGCCCAGGGGCACTTGGGATGCGTCCGGCTCCTCCACCCCTCGGTCGGTTGCTCAGTCAGGAGCCCTGAACACCCCCGGGGCACAGGGAGCAAATAGGAAATCCTCAGGGCGGGATTCAAACCTGCACCGCAGCAAGTGGCTGGACAGGGTCAGGGGTCAAATGCCAGCCCCCGGCTGTGCCAGTCAAGTGCAGCTCTCCCAGCCAGGGCACCAGCTCCCTCCTCTCACCTGCCAGTCCTGAGGGCGGGAGCGTTGTCCTGTGCAGCCGTCCTCGGCCTGTGCCAGGTTCAGGAGCTTTCCCCAGCCCCCCGGGTAGGACTGGAGGCTGCGCGGGGTCCTCTGGGCACCAGGCTCCCCCGCTGCGCCCCAGCCCCCTGCAGAATGCTGCGTGGGGCAGGAGGCAGCCTGGCGGGGCAGGAGGCAGCCCGGCAGGGCAGGGCAGGGCAGGCCTGCAGCCAGGGCTGCCAGCTGAGCGTGGAGTCCGCTTGGGTGGCCCCAGGCTGCCCAGAGGCAGAGGCAGGACTGGGGGGGAGGCGGGCTCCTTCCCTCCCTCTCCAGCCGGTGCTTGTCCCCGCTCGCCAGGCTGCCCCTCCAGCTCTGGCTGCTTTATGCAGAGACGCCCAAGGAGAGTCCCTCTCGGGAAGCCCAGGGCAGCCAATCATGGACGAGCCCCCCCCCCCCCAACTTCCCCTTTTCAAGCAGCAGCAGTTTCGCTTTTGCTATTACTCTGCCCTGCTCGCCCTGTGCTGCCTGGCGAGGCCGGGTGCAGGCTCGGGCTCCCCCAAGGGCAGCCCCTCGCTCTGCCTCCCTCCTGCTGTCTATGCTGGGGGCTGGTCATCCCTGGCCGTGCCTGCCCCTCGCACAGAGCCCAACCCTTTCTGCAGGGCCTGGCCATTGCCTCAGGGCGCGTGCAGGGGCCCTGCTGCCCCTGTGAGCAGTGAGGGGCCAGCTGGCCAGAGGGGTCCTGGGGCGTCTAGCCAAAGGCCAGGGGCTGTTGGTGGCAGTGTCTCCTTCCGTGGCTTTGGCACAGTTGTGTCAGGTGCCAGGCTTCGGGTCCTGAGCCAGGACCAGGGCTGGGGATTTCCACCTGCCGTATATGTTTACAAACCAAATGAACGGAATGTTGTGATCCCACTGCCCCCTTGCTGGGAGCTCAGCTGGGGTGGGCCAGGGAGCACATGGGCCTATCTCCCCAGCCCTTCAGCTGGCCTCAGCACCATTCAGCTTGGGTGATAACAGAGCCAAGCTGGGTTACACCCAGTCTACAACCTATGTTCAGTCTGGGAATGGAGCTGGGCTGAGACAAGAAGGATGTGGAAAAATGGGAAAGCATCCAGCGGAGAGCAACAAAAATTATTTGGGGGCTGGAACACATGACTTATGAGGAGAGGCTGAGGGAACTGGGATTGTTTAGTCTGCGGAAGAGAAGAATGAGGGGGGATTTGATAGCTGTTTTCAACTACCTGAAAGGGGGTTCCAAAGAGGATGGATCTAGACTGTTCTCAGTGGTAGCTGATGACAGAACGAGGAGGAATGGTCTCAAGTTGCAGAGGGGGAGGTTTAGGTTGGATATTAGGAAAAACTATTTCACTAGGAGGGTGGTGAAGCACTGGAATGCATTACCTAGGGAGATGGTGGAATCGCCTTCCTTAGAGGTTTTTAAGATCAGGCTTGACAAAGCCCTGGCTGGGATGATTTAGTTGGGATTGGTCCTGCTCTGAGCAGGGGGTTGGACTAGATGACCTCCTGAGGTCCCTTCCAGCCCTGAGATTCTATGTTCGTTTAACCCCACCATGGCCATTGCCAAGTATTTGCGCTGGCACGATTCTGCACATAGCTGAAAGCCTCTTCCCATGTCGGCCTCCCCACCCCCTGGGGGGATAGACTCTGCCATGGGGCTGCTGAGATCCATGATGAAGGGTCTCATGGTAACCTACAACCATTGTACACCATGCTCTCGCCAAGTGCCTTCCCAAGAGCCCCTGCCCCCCCTGCTGCCGGGTCCTGTGGGCCAGGGTCACTGTCACCAAGTCGCTGGGCCTTCAGGGTTTGAGGTTGGGTCATTCTTGCAGCTGCCAGGGCCCCACTTACTAGCCAGCCAGGAAGCTGAAGTGTGCATGTACTGTGTATGTGGCCATCAGGAGCCTTTGTTCCCAAGAGGCAAAGTGAGTCATAGGCTGGGCTGGACACGTGGAGATGGCAGGAGGGTGAGTCAGCAGGGAACACGGATCTAGGGGGACTTCTACACTGAACCTGACCCAATGGTCCACTCCACTCCTGCTGTCTGAATGCTCTGTGGCTGGCTTTGCTCCCATTCTTGTCCACAACTAGGAGCCACCAGTGGGATGCACCCATGAAAAAGGCTAATGCAGTCCCAGGTGAGGTATTTCCAGCAGAGACAGGGAAGTGTTAATACCTTGTACAAGGCACAGGGGAGACCTCATCTGGAATGCTAGGTGCAGTTCTGGTCTCCCGTGTTTACAAAAGATGATTTCTAGCTGGAATGGGTGCAGAGAAGGACCACTAGGATGAACTGAGGAATGGAAAACCTGCCTTATGAGAGGGGATCTCGGCTTGTTTAACCTGACCAAACGCAGGCGAGGGGAGAGCTGCTCACTGTCCAGCAATCCATGCGAGGGATAACACCAGGCAGGGAGAGGAGTTATTGCAGTTGAGTGAAAGTCTCCACTGGAAATTAGGAGAGGGTTTCTAGCTATCAGAGGAGTGATGTTCTGGAGCAGCCCCCGAGGGGCGCAGTGGGGGCAGAAAACCTAACTGGCTTTGAGCCTGAGCTTGAGAAGTGTCTGGAGGGGCATGGTGTGATGGGGCTGCCTATGATGGCAGGGAGCCGCTCTGCGACTGCTAGCAGGAAATATCCCAACGCCCGGAGATGGAATACGAGCTGGGGAGGGCTCTGGGTTACTGCAGACAGTTCTCTCCCGGGTGGCTGGCTGCTGGGTCTTGCCCATGTGCTCAGGGTCTAACCAATCTCCAGGTCTGGAGTCAGGAAAGAACTTTCCCCTGGGTGAGCTTGGCAGAGACCCTGGGGGAGTTTCGTCTTCCCCAGCAGCATGGGACACAGGGCACTGGCTGTTTTGAGTTCGTGTCAATGGTGGATTCTCACTGGAAGGTTTTAAATCTGGATTTGAGGATGTCAGTGACTCATCCGGAGGCTGGGGTCGATCCCTGGAGAGGGGGGGTGAGGCTCGGTGGCCTGCACCATGCAGGGGATCCATCCCTGTGTAACACTGAGGAACGAGGGGAAGGGGGAGAATGGGACAGCACCACTGCCAAAGCCTGAGTCAGAGGAGGGCATCCTTGTATTTAGGGCACTGGCCTGGGACCCCCAAAGTCTGCGTTCAGTCCCCAGTTCTGTCCCAGGCTTCCTGTGCAACCTTGTGCTGGTCCCTTCATAGTGCAGCCCCTCAGGTCTCCTCTGTGTAACATGGGGGGAGAACTGCATGCCTGACAGGGAACTTGCAGAAATGTCCTTTGGGAGGCTATCCCAGCAATGGGGCCATGGAAAGTCCTAGAAATAACTGTACCCCGAGCCCGCTTGTGTACGGTGCCAGGGAAAGCAGCTGGTGTGCGGCGCCCCCAGTTGTGCTGAGCTTTCAGGGCTGGCTAATTGCAACTTGTGGCATTGGGAGAGGTGGTTCCGCCCTGGCAGGGTGTAGCCGCACAAGCCAGGGGAGGCGTCTTGAATAACACTGACAGGCAGAGAGGGATGGAAACTGGCACATGGGACCTGGCCCAGCCCAGCCCTGCTGCTGTTTTACAGGGACAAGCAGGGAAACCTGAGCCCGAAATCCAAGCGGATTAGCTGGCTTGAGTTTCTGCAGTGGCTCAGGTCCAGCTTGCAGGTGTTTGGTGGGGAGGGGGTCTGCCCCCAGCTTCACCCACAGCCACTTTCCTGCTTTCCCAAAGCAGCTCTAGGCTACTTGGATCCAGTGCAAGCCCCTTGCAGACATCTTGGGGGGAGGAGGTGAGTAATGGAGGTAATTGTAATCCCCTCTTTGTCCCCACAGAGCCCAGGTGATGCCCCTCAGTCCCCAGGAGGCAAATATCTTTGCTGCTTCTGGAGGGGTGAGGGTGTCTGTGAGGCACAGAGAATCTGGGCCAGAGCACAGCATTGAACCCAGAGTGTTTTAGCCACAAGGACATCCTGCCTGCCTAGCCACAGCCCACAGGGCCTTGTGCTGAGCCCCCGCAAAACCCACACCTCAGGGGTCTCCTGCTGGACACCGTGTTTCAGCCAGTGTGATGCCCTCCTCCAGCTGAGTGCTAACGGGCGCCCATGCTGCGGTCAGGCAGTGCAGGCCTGTTTGTGAGGCTGAAGCCGTGGGGGCTTGTAGAGGCTTGCAGGTGTGTAGTGCAGTAGGGAGAGGAGGTTGGCTTTCCGGAGAACAGTTTGCAGCCAGGCCCCATTAGCCTTTCTTTGTCCTCAGTAAGGAGCGTGTTCAGCCTGTGATCAGGGCGAACTCTGCCCCTGTGCTAAGGCAGCATTGGTGTCATTGAGCAACCTGGCCCGGCTTTGGAACCAGTTTTGGTTTTGGAATGTCCTGGAGTTCTGTCGCCATCCCAGTGAGTCCCAGCGAGCAGAGGCTGGCCGCACTGTCTGCAAGGCCCCTGCCTTTCGGAGCTCGGCTCCTGGAGCTGTGACCCAATCTGCAGAAGTCCTGGGCCTGCCCCACCCACGCAGTGGCTCTGAGGTCAGGAGCTGGGCCGGCAAAGCCCACCTCTCCAGTGCAAGAGGTCCCGGCTAGCACCCAGCCCTCCTCCGAAGCTGCTTTGGCTGTCTTTACCCATGATGCTCTGTGCCAGGGCTCTCTTCAGTTAACCATCCCTCAGGCGGGGCACTAGCCAGGGGCCAACGTTGGGAGCCCCCAGCCCATCTCCCCTCTGACAATTGCGAGGCCAGCTTGGAAGTGATCTGTGCAACCATCTGCCAGCACCGCCCTGGGAGGGGACAAGCCAGCACCGCTCTGCTGAGGCTGAGAGACTCATTGTCCATTAATTGACACCCGGGAAAAGCCCCCTGGTCCCCAGGGGCAGGTGCTTTCCAGCAGCCATGGCACTTGGCTCAGCCCCAACCTAGTGAGGGCTCAGGTGTGGGGGAAGCAGTGCCAGGTCCCGGGGTGGGGGGGCTAGTGAAATCCACTCCAGGCTCCTCCTCTGCTCTGGCCAAGCAGACACCTGGGGGGCTTGTAGGGAAGGCTGCAGGCCCCATGTCTGAGCAGCCCTGATGCTGCCGTTTGGCTGCAGGGGCCCGGCCATGCCACAGCGACCCTGGCCTGGGCTTGGGGAGCACCACAGCCCCCCAGTGCATAGGGGTCCCCCGCCCCAGCACACCATGAAGGGACTGGGAGAATGTGCAGAGTGGTAGTGGGGCATGGAGCAGTGGGGCTGGGGGCAGATGGGGCTGGCACGGAGCAGTGGGGCTCAGGGCGGGGGGCCGGCATGGAGCAGTGGGGCTGGGGGTAGGTGGGGCCGGCACAGAGCAGTGGGGCTGGGGGCTGGCACAGAGCAGTGGGGCTGGGGGCCGGGGGGGCTGGCACAGAGCAGTGGGGCTGGGGGCAGGTGCGGCCGGCGTGGAGCTGGGGGCAGATGGGGCCGGCACGGAGCAGTGGGGCTAGGGGCAGGAGGGGCCGGCACGGAGCAGTGGGGCTCAGGGCAGGTGGGGCCGGCACAGAGCAGTGGGGCGGGGGGCCGGCACGGAGCAGTGGGGCTAGGGGCAGGTGGGGCCGGCGCGGAGCAGTGGGGCTGGGGGCGGGGGGCCGGCGCTGAGCAGTGGGGCTGGGGGCGGGGGGCCGGCACGGAGCAGTGGGGCTCGGGGCAGGTGGGGCCGGCACAGAGCAGTGGGGCGGGGGGCCGGCACGGAGCAGTGGGGCTCGGGCCAGGTGGGGCCGGCACAGAGCAGTGGTGCGGGGGGCCGGCACGGAGCAGTGGGGCTGGGGGCGGGGGGCCGGCGCTGAGCAGTGGGGCTGGGGGCGGGGGGCAGGTGGGGCCGGCGCGGAGCAGTGGGGCTGGGGGCTCGGGGCAGGTGGGGCCGGCGCTGAGCAGTGGGGCTGGGGGCGGGCGGGGACCGCCGCGGAGCAGTGGGGCTGGGGGCGGGGGGCCGGCGCGGAGCAGTGGGGCGCAGGGGCCGGCAGACCCTGGGCAGCACCAAGCGCTCCCCGAGCCCAGCGGGGAGCTCCCAGCGCCGGGCAGCAGGGGGCAGCAGCGGGAGCGGCGGCAGGGCCCGGCCGGCCGCTCTTCCCGCCGCGCTGCTCCTCGGCAGCGTCTGCAGGCCGGGTAAGCGGGGCTCGTGCAGCCGGGGCCCCTCCCCCGCCGGTGCCCCTCACTCCCGACCTGCAGCCCCCCCCGCCTCCCGACCTGCAGCCCCCCCCCGCGGCCGGTGCCCCTCACTCCCGACCTGCAGCCCCCCCCCGCTCGTGCCCCTCACTCCCGACCTGCAGCCCCCCCCCGCCTCCCGACCTGCAGCCCTCCCCCCCCCGCTCCCCCGGGCCGGTGCCCCTCACTCCCGACCTGCAGCCCCTCCCCCCGCCCGTGCCCCTCACTCCCGACCTGCAGCCCCCGCCCCGCTCCCCCCCTCACTCCCGACCTGCAGCCCTGCGCCCCCCCGCTTCCCCGGGCCGGTGCCCCTCACTCCCGACCTGCAGCCCCCGCCCCGCTCCCCCCCGCCTCTTCCCCTCACTCCCGACCTGCAGCCCCCCCCGCCTCCCGACCTGCAGCCCCCGCCCCGCTCCCCCCCGCCTCGCCCCCTCAATCCCGACCTGCAGCCCTGCCCCCCCCCGCTCCCCTGGGCCGGTGCCCCTCACTCCCGACCTGCAGCCCCCGCTACCCCAGCCTTGGGCTCCCCGCGGCCGGTGCCCCTCCATCCACCCCCACAGTGCTCCGTGGTTCAGCCCAGGGCTCTCCCCACAGCTGGCGCTGGCGGTTTCTCGGTGCGCTGGGGTGGCCAGCTGCGGCCCCGGGCGGGCTGTGGGCAGGCGCCCCGCGGCTCTGCCCTGACCCCTCTCTCCGTCTCATTGCAGCAGGATGGCTCTGGCCTCCGTGAGGATGCTCTGCCGCGGGGGCTTAGCCCCTAGCTGGAGGCTGGCAGCTGCCAGGAGATCCCCGGACTGGTAAGGTCGGGAGCGCCCCGCGGGGCCCAGCACCACCTCTCCCTGGATTTCCCTCGGCCCAGCGCGGGCCTGACCTCCCTCTGCCTGGGAGAGGCCGTCCTCAGCAGCTCGCAGAGCCAGGCCACTGTGGGGAATGAGGCCAGGTCCAGGCTGGCCGGTGCTCTAGCTGCAAGACAGAGCTGGCCAGCAATGCCCATGGCCCCTCTTACCCAGGCCCAGCTGCTGCTCCTGCACTCAGTCCCTGCGTGGTGGGGCTTGAGCTGGCCACTCAGAGGCTGTCTGGGAGCCTTGGGCAGCCCTGTGGTGATGAGGCCTTTCACGGCAGTAGGGGAGCCAGCCACCATGCACAGTGGGGGGAGGTCTCTGCCCAAGGGGGACTGCGGGTGAGGAAGCGAAGTCTTTTGGCTGGTGGGTCTCAGTCAAGCCTTCCTGTGACAGGCAGCCGCGCCGGGGTCACCGCCTCACCCCTGCAGATGACGAGCTTTACCAGAAGACAACGCTGAAGGTGCTGGAGCGGGAATCCTCCAGCATGATGTTCATAGACAGCTACAGCAGCCGGGGCTTCACCATCAATGGGGACAAGGTGGTGGGGCCCTGCGCCATCATCCCACGTGCCATCCTGCAGTGGAATGTGAGTGCCCCAGGGGTCCTCCCCCTCCCCACAGGGCCTGGGCCTTCAACTCCCCACTGTGCTGAGCTCCCAGTCCTGGGGCAGTGGAGTTCCCCATGCCCAGGCGGCCAGTCCAGTCCTGGGGTGGGTGTGTGAGAGACCCAGGGAGCTAGGCCTGGTTGGGAACATGTCCGTCACTTTGACTCTTCCCTGCCCCCAAGGGGGTGTGCAGGTGGTTTGACCTGGGCCTCCCTGGCTGTGTGTAGAAACCTGCCCAGTCGAGGCAGCAGCAAGCTCTAGGGGCAGGTTGCTATTGGACTAGTGTGGGCGTGATGGTTCAGTGGGGCATCTCCCCCATGCAGGGCACAGGCTGCATTCCAAGCCAGGTGGCATTGTGAGCAGGAGAGGTGCACAGGGAGGTGTCTTGTCTCTGAGTGTCCTTTCTTTCCTTCAGGTTGGCTCTTACCAGGACATCACCGAGGAGAGCCTAGTACTGTTCCGGCTGCTGGAGCCGAGAATAGGTAGGTGGGAGGCACAGAGATGAGCCGGGCACTGGGTGGGTGTGCTGGTCCCCAGAGCGAGCCAGGAGCAGGGGCTGCACTGGCCAAGCCACACTTCTGACCTGTCCCTGGCGTGTGCTGGCACCTGTCCTGCTACCTTGCCCTTGTCTGAGCCAAAGCAGAACTTCCCCTTCCCCAGACACTGCCCAGCAATGAGTGTCGGGAGCGGGGCAGCCAGGCTGGGATTACTCAGTGTCTTACTCACAAGGCTTTGGCCACTGTAGTCTGAATGGACGGATGGGGCTGGGACTGGGGGAGGGACTGGCCAGCACCAGGCTGGCTGTACTGGTTGTGTGCTGCGGGTGAAGCTGTAGGTGCTGTGCACCCACCACGATGTGGAACGGGTGAGGGGCAGGGCTGGGTTTCGCCATGGGGCTAACACAGCCTCTCTCCCCTGGGCTTGTCTCTTGCTACTAGAAATCCTGGTGCTGGGCATGGGGGACAAGGTGGAGCGGCTGGAGCCCGACGTCCTGAAGTTCATGAGGGAATGTGGAATCGCTGTGGAGGTGCAGGACACGGTAGGGGGGACATGCTGGGAACACGGGTGAAGCTGAGCAGACCTGCCAGGCCCCTACCTCAGGGCTGTCTGCAGCAGCTCAGAATATCTGTTCAGGAAGCCCAGAACAAGGGGCATGTTCCGAGGCGAAGGTAACCACTCTTCCCCCAGGCCCTGGCCTATGCACTGGCCCCTTGCTCAGATGGGTGGAGGCCACCAGTGACCCTGCAGGGCCAGGGAGTGTGAAGCATGACCCAGTTACTGGGCCCCCTGTGCCCTCCACCACATCATTTCACTGGACTGTGCAATGGTAGCATCCCTGTGATCACGCGCACAGCTCTGCAACGGGTGTGGGCCGGGGCACATGCTGGGACAGGGCATCTGTGCCTTGGTGGCTATTTGCTTGAGATACAGTCCTGCCAACATGAGCTGACCCCTCAAGTGCAGTGACAGGCATGGATCTCTGTTCCCTGCACCATAGACCCTGGGCTAACGATCACGTGTCTAGCGGTGAAAGGCAGGCCTGGGAGTAGGTGGGCAGAGATGAGAACATGGCTTAAGGGCAAGGTATGTGGGCTTCTTCTCCCCTGCTTCCAGGAAGACAGGGGCTTGGGTACATGTTCTACATGGCCAAGGGCTCTGCATTAGTCATTGATGGTTTCTGGGCCTTTGCCTTCTCTTTCACAGCCTAACGCTTGTGCAACGTTCAACTTCCTGACAAGTGAAGGTCGGGCAACTGCAGCTGCCCTCATCCCCCCCAGTGCTGGTGGAGCCCTGATGTAGAAGCAGCTGAGCCCCTATGGCAGGACATGATACTGGCCCTTAGGAATGCCACCCACACCTGTGGTGGGACAGGGCCTGGAAACAGAACATGAACTGTTAATAGGAAGGAGAAAATGGTTCAGAATAAACTGTGACCGGCTGTGCAGGGCTCTGGGTGTCTGTCTGAACCCCTGGGCGGGCCATCCCCATCCTTGGCTTCCTTTCTCCTGTGCTGGGCCTGGCCACTCACTCAGGTGGGGGCTTGTTGGTGGGGACCATGCAAAGGAAGATAAGGGCTGTAGGGGCAGCTACCCCCATGTTGGTGCAGAACTGTTCCTGGAACAGGCTGTAGCCTTGACTCAAAGCCTCTCTGTCCCTGGCCCCAGGAATGCTAGTGGCAGGACCTGCCCTGAGCTGGGCTGAAACGCCTCTCGCCACCCGCTGCCTTACTAGGACCAGCCCCTTCCACTCTGCTTTTGGGCAGCCTAGCATGAGAGGTTCTGCGCAGGCTGCAGCTGGATCGTGGCGGGGCACCTGCCGCAGAAGTTCCTCCACTTGGCAGTAGAAAACCTTCACGAGGCACTCTGTGGTGGTCAGGCTGAGAGCAGCAGGGCTTCACAGGACAGACAGGGCCTGGAACTGACTGGAGTACATGGGGGCAAGGGTTGCTCTCACAAAAAAAGAGCAAATTCGGAGACCAGCACCAAAACCAGCGTAAGGGGTGAGAGTGACAGCATCACTCCTCAAACAGCACACGGGACAGAAGTCGAGGACTGCAACCTGGGGCAAGGAGGCCTGAGGTGGTGAGACTGAGACAGGCAGACAAGTCCCACCTCTTTTCTTTTATTGTAACACGTGTCCAACGCAGGCCGGGGCCGAGCCCTGCTGCCCCCATGGCACAGGAGCACTGGACGGATGTCTTCACAGGGAAGGAGAACAGCTGCTGAACCCAGGAAGCAGCAGGAGCTTGCAGGATAATGGCACTTCTGTGAAAGGAGCAGCTCAGGTGCATGGCAGCTGAGTGCTGCAGAGCAGCAAGGTGCTGAGTACAGGCACAGACCCTCCTTCAGAAGAGGCGCTTCTCATATCTAAACAGACAGGAAAGTTAGCCATGGGCACTGGCCCCTCCAACTCTAGGCCTGCCCAGCCCAGCACACAGACCCTTGCTAGCAGAGGGGGGACACACACAGAGCTGGGCCTGGTGGCCCCAGGAGTAGTACACCAGAGGTCCTCTGTGCTGGGACAGTCAGTTGCAGTAGATCTGCTCCGTTAGGAGAATCCAAGGCCAGTGCAATCATGGAACAGCTCTGGCTGCTACAAACAACAGGGAAGCCAGTAACCCCCCCCCCCCCCCCCAAAAAAAAAAACCAGCCCAGCTCACTGCAAGCCAATGGGATGCAGCATGTACCACTGCATGCAGGGACAGCAAGGGCAAGGCCGACAGCATTAGACGTGTGCTGGGCCACATCCAACAGCGTTTGGAGCCACTAAGAGCCCAGTGAAGGGCAGCACTGGCAGGGGACTTACGAATGGAGGCCGTGAACTCCTCCTTCCACTTGGGCAGATGTTGTCCTCTTTTCAAACTTCAGTTCTCCCGAGTACATCATGGCTCTGCCAAGGGAAAGCAGATCTGGGGTCAGGCTCCCCCAGGCTGCAGCTAGAAGGCCTCTGGCCCTCAGTGTGCCATGAGGAGCTGCAGGACTGGGGAGAGACTGTACTGTGCAGCGGGGCAAGGAGATTTCACACCAACTGCAGCACAGGAAGAGCAAGGCTTTGCCTCCTTTCCCCTCCATTTCTGGCAGGAGCAGAGCCAGGCAGCCAGCTCCAGCACCTCCCTCAGTAAGACTGCCTGGGCAGTCTGCAAGGGACAGTGCTCTCCCTCCCAGCACAACTCCTCCAGGGTGTGCCCATTGGGGACTGAGAGGAGAGAAGGGGCTCCAGCTCAGTTGCACCACAGAGATCAGGGTCTATGAGACATGGTGGGCCTTGACTACAAGCTGCAAGAAGCCAGTTACCAGACACTAGCTCAGGGATGACAAGATGAGCTCCATGGAGGCACTGAGGATTAGCCGAGCGCACACGCGGGGAGGTGTCTTACCTGACTTGGGTCAGACTCTTGGCACCGATATCCTGACAGGAGTGCTGGATCCCAGCGATCAGGTATGGGATGAACTTGTGGATAGAACCTTTGTCTTGCACTGCACCAGAGACCCCCTGGGCCACTTTAATTTTATCTGTCTCACTGTGGATGGTTGAAAACAAAAGGCCCGTGGACCAAACCAGACCTGGCAGGCTAAGGCAGTGATCTCACAGACTCAGGGACCTACCGCCCCTCATGCCAGGTCTCTCCTACCTGAAGTATCGGGTCTGGCTGCCCAAGTTCTTGTCCATAGCATCCAATGATCCCATTCCCCGGTATTTCTTCAACCTAATTCCGTCCGAGAAGAAGTACTCTCCAGGGGCTTCCGTGGTTGCAGCCAGGAGAGAGCCCATCATCACTAAAGTCAGTGAGAAGATTAGTGACAGCTCAGGAAGCAGGAGGGGGGCATGCAATGCTCAATGTGGAGATGCAGCAGGTGAGCTTACACTGGAGCAAGGCTTTTGTTCAGCCACTGGGGGGAAGGAGTGGGGGGCAGCCTGACCCTGTAATCTGAACAAACAGTGAAATCTAAGTACACTGTGTCCACTGGATCCCCCTTGTCCACATGTTTGTTGACCCCTCAAAGAACTCTAATAGATCAGTAAGACACAATCTCCCTTTACAGAAACCATGCTGACTTTTGCACATCAATTTATGTTCTTCTATGTGTCCGACAATTTTATTCTTTACTATTGTTTCAATTAATTTGCCTGGTATTGATGTTAGACTTACCGGTCTGTAATTGCCGGGATCACCTCTAGAGCCCTTCTTACATATTGGCATTACATTAGCTATCTTCCAGTCATTGTGTACAGTAGCTGATTTAAAGGACAGGTTACAAACCATAATTAATAGTTCTGCAATTTCACATTTGAGTTCTTTCAGAACTCTTGGGAGAATGCCATCTGGACCCGGTGACTTGTTACTGTTAAGTTTCTCAATTAATTCCAAAACCTACTCTAATGACACTTCAATCAGTGACTATTAGATTTGTCACCTACAAAAGATGGCTCAGGTTTGGGAATCTCCCTGACATCCTCAGCCATGAAGACTGAAGCAAAGAATTCATTTAGTTTCTCCGCAATGACTTTATTGTCTTTAAGTGTTCCTTTTGTATCTCGATCGTCCAGGGGCCCCACTGGTGGTTTAGCAGGCTTCCTGCTTCTGGTGTACTTAAACATTTTATTACCTTTTGAGTTTTTGGCTAGCTGTTCTTCAAACTCCTTTTTGGCTTTTCTTTTTATATTTTTACATTTAATTTGGTAGTGTTTATGCTTCTTTCTATTTACCTCACTAGGATCTGGCTTCCACTTTTTAAAAGATGCCTTTTTCATCTCTCACTGCTTCTTTTACATGGTGGTTAAGCCATGGTGGCTCTTTTTGAGTTCTTTTACTGTGTTTTTTAATTTGAGGTATACATTTAAGTTGAGTCTCTATTATGGTGTCTTTGAAAAGTGTCCATGAGCGTGCAGGGATTTCACTCTAGTCACTGTACCTTTTAATTTCTGTTTAACTAACCTGATAGTTTTTGCATAGTTCCGCTTTCTGAAATTAAATGCCACAGTGTTGGGCTGTTGAGGTGTTCTTCCCACCACAGGAATGTTAAATGTTGTTATATTATAGTCACTATTTCCAAGTGGTCCTGTTATAGTTACCTCTTGGACCAGATCCTGCGCTCCACTCAGGACTAGATCGAGAGTTGCCTCTCCCCTGGTGGGTTCCTGTACCAGCTGCTCCAAGAAGCAGACATTTAGTATCGAGAAATGTTGTCTCTGCATTTCGTCCTGAGGTGACCTGTACCCAGTCAATATGGGGAGAACTGAAATCCCCCACTACTATTGGAGTTCTTTATTTTGATAGCCTCTCTAATCTCCCTTAGCATTTCATCGTCACTATCACTGTCCAGATCAGGTGGTCGATAACAGATCCCTACTGTTATATTCTTATTAGAGCCTGGGATTACTATCCAGAGAGATTCTATGGAGCACGTGGATTCATTTAAGATTATTTCATTTGATTGTACATTTTCTTTCACATACAGTGCCACTCTTCCCTCCCCCCCCCACCCCCTCTGGCACAACCTCTTCTGTCCCTCCGATATATTTTGTACCCCGGAATGATTGTGTCCCACTGATTGTCCTCACTCCACCAGGTTTCTGTGATGCCTATTATATCAATATCCTCCTTTAACACGAGGCACTCTAGTTTACCCCTCTTATTATTTAGACTTCTAGCATTTGTATACAAGTACTTTAAAAACTTGTCACTGTTTATTTGTCTGTTTTTCTGATGTGTCAGATTCTTTATGTGAATGTTTCTCATCTGATCTGGCCCATACTTTATCCTCTTCCATCCCCTCCTCATGACTAAAACCTAGAGAATCTCTCTCAATAGACTCTCTTCTAAGAGAAGTCTCTGGCTGATCCACGTGCGCCTCTGCAGCTATCGGCTTCCCCCCCATCTCTTAGTTTAAAAACTGCTCTGCAGCCTTTTTAATGTGAAATGCCGGCCGGCTGGATCCACTTTGGATTAGGTGGAGCCCATCCTTCCTGTACAGGCTCCCCCATCCCAAAAGTTCCCGCAGTTCCTAATAAATCTAAACCCCTCCTCTCTACACCATCATCTCATCCACGCATTGAGACTCTGAAGCTCTGCCTGCCTACCTGGCCCTGCACATTGAACTGGAAGCATTTCTGAGAATGCCACCATAGAGGTCCTAGATTTCAGTCTCTTTCCTAGCCAGTCTTTCCTACCGCTGGGCAAAATGGTCTAGATCACGAAGGAGCCAAGACACAGCCAGGTTTGTTTGGCACTCTGCTTAGAAGAAGCCTAGTGCATGGGGCATCTGGCAATTCAGGATTATGGGGCACCAGCAGACCTGTCAGGAGAATGCTGCACTGTCCTGGCAGTCTCTCCCTGCCCGGAGCACTAGAGTAGTGTGATCAGTGCCCTATGCACAATGTAAATACACCAGCAATCTCCCGCTCCTGGCCCTGCTCTGATGGTGTTGGCACTGATGCTGACAAGGTCAGGGCTTTTCAATGCTACTGCCCTTGCAGAGCTCCCGTAACACTGCCAAGCGAGCACTGCATAGTAGTCTGCAGTCAGTAAGAAGCTCACTCATTGGGTTGATATTCCAACGGCAAAAGCAGATCACCCACAAAGGAGACACCCCTCTGAATGCCCTAAGCTCCCCCTGGCCTCCACCCAACCCTCATTCCCCCTCACCTGTGGAAGCACCTAGTGCCAGGGCCTTGGCAATGTGTCCCACGGTTTGGATCCCTCCATCTGCAATCACTGGGACCCCAAATCTTCTGGCATATTCAGACACTTTGTACACTGCTGTGGCCTGGGGCCTGCCACAGGCCAAGACTAGATCAAGGAAGAGAAAGGGTGAACAGTCAAGTACCAGGTGCTGCAGCAGTCCTCCTTGGTTAAAGGCCCTTCAGCTTTCAGTCACACACAGACCTCCCAGTCTGCTTCTCCCCGTGGAATAAGCCACACGAAATCAAGCAGCCCTGGCCCCAAGTCCCAGAAGGCAGGTGAACGGGGGCTATGAAGTAACTGCTGCCCCAATGCCATAGAGAAGCTTTTGCAGTGGTTACAGAATGAGTCAAGAGACCTGGTGAAATCATGGACACCAGCTGGTCAGTCCTTAAGGGCGCTGATTCACTCACCACCTAGTGTTCAGCCAGAGTTCTAGTAAGACACAGAAGGAAGCAGGGCCAGACCCAAGAAACCCAAGCCCAGTGAGTCCCCATATGATTGCTGTGTTCCCAGCACTGCTGATCATCACAATGATGGGATGTCAGCCTCCTGACAGACTGACTCTGGCAGGAAGAGGCATCTGACCAAAAGGAGAGAGTTTGTTTATATGCAACAGAAAAGGAAAGACACAGGGCAGATTGATGTGGTGCTGGAAATTTAAGTTTCCACAGCATAGCTGGGCCTCTAACGTTTAGCCATCAGTGGGGGCAAATACAGATTGGTCTCAGATTTACCAGTGCTTTAGCAACTTCAGGCTTTTGACTGTACAAAGAAACCCCTGAAGGGAAACCACTGAATGACATGTATTCGGGTACATTTAACAGCCAAGTGCATGCAAATATGCCACAATAACCTTCCCATCCCTCAGATTCCCCCAGCAACACAATCACCAGGAGGCCTTTCCTCCAATCACAATTAGCACAATGGTTCAGATGGGATTATGAACATGCAAGATTAGTAATTCAGGGTGCAAACATCATGTCTGATGCAGGGTTTCAGGCTGCCACTTTGGAGCAACATCAAGCGTGACAACTCCTAGTAGACTGGTGCTTTGCCAGAAGAGGGAGTCTTTACAAACTAATTTTTGCACTGGCTCACACATATTTCTCCCTGTGCTCAGCACCAGCAGCTCAGGTTGAGAGGAGAATTCCAGGTGGCGATCGTGAAAGAGTCAATGTTAATTGGACCCAGCCAGCCAGGAAGAAGCATCTGCTAGCAATAATGTGAATGCTGTTAGTGTTAAAGAGATGGTCTCATTTGGTACTGCATTGCCGAAGAAGAGACCGAGGGTGCCTTTACAGCAGCCTGTGACAGCACCATCTCTTCTGTGCAAAAGCCTCTGATTTCAAAGAAACCCAGGGCCCCAAGCCTCTGGATCCCATTATTCTCTACCCAAGAACAGAAATCTGTAGCTATATTATAGAAGTAATCACTGAGACCAGCCCTTTATAATTCACCTCTTGGCACGGGGCACATGGGACTATCACAGGACTGTATTTGGCTGTCCCAGCTCCCAGTGCCAAGACTTAAACAGGAGGCGCAGGCTTCCAAAGCAGGGTTCAAAATGTTCGCACACTTCCCCTGTACTCGGAGCAAAGGCTTGTAAGGGGTGGTGCTAAGAGAGGACGGTCATACTAGTGGGTACAACCCAGGATCCAAAACAGAAACGTCTTTTCCTTTGAAGTGGTTCACAAATAGCAAACAGGGCAAAAGCCAAGATTAATCTTGGTCACCTACTTGATCCTGTAACAACATCAAAAAGTAGCGCTTGCAAGGTGAGAGGGAGAAGAGCCCTTCCTCACACACGCAGATCAGAATCATTGGCAAAGGGCATGGTTCTGGGATGTGCCTTCCAAGTTTGCCACAGGGTGAAAGTCCCTGTTGAAGTCACATTCACACAGCATGGCTAGTTCACACAAGGCAAAATTGAGCTAAGGTGGAACCTCTCCCATCATTAAGAGACCAGAGCAGATTCAGAGCAGAATTGCAGGCTCTGCATAGGCACCATCCTCCCACCTGCTGCACCTTCCAGTTAGAGGCTCAGCAGTACCACTGAGGAAGCTCAATCAGGTTTTTAAATTGGGTTTGGATTAAAGACACTGATGAGCCCAGGTGGCCTTGATTAGGACAATTCAGAACCCTGCTTTAGAAATCCAAAAGACTTCTCAGCATCAGTTTTTGGGTCAACTACCAGTATCCAAAGCCACAAAACCCCAAGTGCATCTACAACCCACTTATTCTCAAACAAGCAGAGGGGCCATGTGCAGCCAATCAGGGTCTTGCTTCAAGACAGAATTAAGGTTGACAACAGGGCAAGTGACTTACTATAGGTGCCCATGACAGAAGACGGGCACTTGGGGCTGTGGGACTTTAGTTCTGGAGGGATCTGTGGAGCAGCTAAACAAAACAAACAAACACAATTTAGAAACGAACAGCAGCAGCAGAATAAAGGCCCCCAGCAGTGACTTTACCAGGCCAAGCCTGGGATAACTGAGCCACAGCTCGGACATCGAGGGTCCCTCTTAGTCGAATCCACGGAGAAGGATGCTAAGCTGAAGGCCATGTCCAGGGAGCACATCATGGCACTTGGCATGTGCTCTCCCTACTCCAAGGACATTTCAGGGAGTAATCCATCTGATGCTGAAACACTGGATCTTCAACCTGCCTCCTGGCCTTCCTGGCACTGAGAGGGTTAACAGGTTTGGGAAGCTAAGGCTGGATAGACCTCTGGTCCTGAAACACCAGCCACACAACATCCACTGTGAAGAACAGATGTTTTGTCTCTGCAGCCCCCTCTATCCCACTGCTGCCAAGATAGGGACAGAGCTCCCAGAGTCAGGCTGTATTAAACACGTTGTAGTATTGGAATCTGCCATCATTTTCTCCAGTTCTCCATGGGTGAGAGCACCAAAGGGAGAATGAAAAGAAGCAGGAAAGTGCTGTTCGTGCTCCCAGCAGAGCCTGAATGGCCTGGCCCAGACCAGGAATTGCTGGTGCGGCCGGGGATTGGGTAGGGTAAGGGCGGCTCTTGAATAAAACATTCTTACACAAAAGAGACACGACAGTTTCTCCAGTGTAACACCTGGGACAGTCTCCAAGCAGCAGGTGCTCCCTTAGCAGGCAGAGCAAAAACACAGATCCTCGGTACAGGGGACTGTCCCCAAGGGGGTGCACCCTTCCCCAGGGTCCTCATGGGGCCCCAAGTACTGCTGCTGGAATCTGCAGGAAGACCCTGCATGCGTACAGCAAAGGGCTGCTTTTACTAGTCAGCGGCTTGTTTCAGGTCCATTACAGCAAAGGCAACTGATGAAGCACAAGAGGGGCTCTGCAGCCAGACTGCAGCAGCGATGGCCCTTCAGATGGCATCCACGCCCTTGCTTCTGTTTGTTTCACTTGAAGCACTTGGAACTGTGATGTCCAGTTGCAGCTTTAAAACTAGTCTTCATTCCAGAACACGCCCAGCCACTCAGTCTAGTGGCTAGCCAGAGACCTATGCCCTAGAAACACGGCCTGCCTGGCACAGGCTCCCCTGGGATCCTGCTAACTGCCATAGCTGCATTCAAAAACCTCAGCTTCGGTGGGCAATTGCAAACTGGCACCGATCCAGCAGACCAACTTTCCATTAAACGCACAAGGATCTTACTGTCAGCTGCAGCTGCCACAGGGCAGGGCCACACAAACCACCCTGGGAGTTTTATCACCATCCTCTCTGCTGCCTTCCTAGCTATGCTGGGCAAATGGAAACCCCTACCCACGCCCCCCGATGTCTGTACCCGATGCCCTCTCCTTTGCCCTGCTCACTTAGCTGGAGATCAGATGAGTGGCACTTTTACGCTCCCACACCCAGCCATGGTGTGTCTTTGGCACTACACAGCTATAAAATCCTATCGCAGTTACACAGGCCCTGCGGCAGACAGTCACCACCACCACAACAGCACCAGAACTCAAGGACTCTGGCTCCATGGACTTATTGTGGGTTCTGGATATGAAGTGGATGTTTAGCAGATATTTGTTCTTCTAGCTATTGAGAAGATATTAAACATTTTCTTTACCTTCTTGCGTGATGCAGATGGAGCCACTGCCCATCCCGACCCTTAGAGCATCGACCCCTGCATCGATCAGATTCTTTGCCTGAGCAGCCGTCACCACTGAAGCAAACAGAAGAAGGTTTTAAAATGAGAACATTGTCTCCTTTCACCATTAGTAGCTAACCAGTTGCCCTAGCTTCCTGCGAAGGTGCTTCCTCCCTGAGGTGCGTTGGCAGGAAAAGGGACCTCTGCACTTGCACAGCACCTTCCACTCGGGCATCTCAAAATGGCTTCCACAAACAGCACCCGAGTCAGCTTTGCAGCCCCGCAGCGATCTAGGGTTGGAGAGTGCTCCCTTTTGGAGGCAGGCCCATGGTGTCGGTGTGCATGGTAACACAATAGGTCATGCACAAAGTCAGTTTAAAATCTCAACAGCAATCCGGCACCAAAGGGCTGGTTCTCAACCAACCGACAAGTGTGTGCATGCACCAGTCACCACAGCCATGGCGTGTGCACACTGAACCTGGCTGACAATCGGGCCTTGATGTCCAACTGTTCTAGGAACAAACCCCACCATCTTGGTGTGCAGGGACCAGGGGTTAGCTTTACACTTACACAGCCGCCCCTCAAGGGGGATGGGAGGATCAGCCTGATGTCAGAGCCTGGGTAGGGGTGGGGTTAGCCTAACATGGTCCCTCCCAACATGGTTCGTGTCTGGCCGATTTCCCAGGGCCATGCTTCTCTATTGCCCTTTTCACTGGCATTGTACTGGCTGCTGAATCCACAAAGTTCTGGATGTTAAAGTGCTTCCCACCTATCCCAATGGTGCATGGGACTCAGTGTTGCAGCTAGACTAGTAAGGCCATTATAATGCATTGTACAATGGCAGAGGAAGCATGAGACATGCTTACGGCCATGCAGGGGACAAAAGGTTGGAGGAGACACTATGGTGCGTTAGCAACACATTTGGTAATGCAGATAAAGACAAGAGGAAAAGAGTTAAACTCTGCTCAGCCAGATTCACATGGATGTTTCCATTTATTTTCCACACAAAGTAGGAGTCCTCCAAGAACCAGACACCTGAAATTCTAGAAGGCTTTCTAACCAATGTTACAGAGCCCAGAGAGAAAAGCATCAAGGCTGGAAACAAAAGAACTAACTGCAGGGGACTGCACACACGGCATTAACCCTGAGTGAGAAGTTTTTACATAGAATGGAAAAGAAGTGTTCCTCAGGTGCTGAGGGGCTGTAGCATATTCTATACATCTGAGACATCGGTCAAAAGTCCCACTGGACAGCTGACAGGGATGCTCATTTAAAGCAGTTCAACACATCTTTCACTGCAACTGAAAACAGTCGAAGTCTAGAAGCTAAAATCCCATTTAGCAGATTACCATTGCCTCCAATGACCTGTAGGTTATGGTATTTCTCCTTGATATACTTGATCATGTTGATCTGGAAAATGGAATTGCCCTGAGAGGAATCCTAGAAGAGAAA
Organism: Natator depressus; assembly: GCF_965152275.1. Classification (NCBI taxonomy): domain Eukaryota; kingdom Metazoa; phylum Chordata; order Testudines; family Cheloniidae; genus Natator; species Natator depressus. Next base: position 1,424,082 of record NC_134240.1, on the reverse strand, counting down.
GAAAAACAAAAATCAACCAAAATAGCTATAAAGGATTTTAAATCCAGCCCTAGGAGAGTCACAGAGTTTTCAGCACATTGCAAACAGGTGATTAATTCACTTCAGTACTGAAAGACCCCACTGCCCAGGCTCAGAAGGCCCCGAAGACATGAGCCACAAGAGAAAACCACCACAAACTTCCATCTTACAGGACATTTCAGCCTAATGAATGCAGGTCTCACAAGACAGACAAACACTCCCAGAGACTAGATTCCAGTCCTCTCAAATCTAAGAGCTGCATTCTTTAGAGAATTATTTGTGTTTTGAGGCCTCAACTTGCGAACCCCATGACAAGAGGAGGGCTGCCAATCTCATCCTGAGTGAGGTCACTAATATTTCCCTGAAAGAAAGGGTGTGGGGAGGTCAGTCCAAGCCCTTAGCACTGGAATGGCAGCTAGCCACCTGTCTATTCCTCATCTTCCAAATGGTCCTGTCCCACCCCCAAAAAAACCGCACATGTCCACGTTACAGTCTACACAAGTGAGGAAGGATGGTCCCATGGTTAGAGCACTGGCCTTGGCTAGGAGACCAGGGTTCAATTCCTGCTCTGCCACAAATTGTCACTTAACATCACTATACCTGTCTCCCACCCCCAGAACTGGAATGGCAGCACTGCCTGGCCTCAGAGGCGTCGTGAAGATAAAAACTTGGTGACGACTGTCAGATGACGGGCCCCCCGAAGTATCGAATGCTGAATTCAAAGAGACTCTTGAGATGCTGAAGGAAGGCTATTCCCAACTCCCATGCAGGCAGTTTGGTTTTTGTCATTCATTTTACTCTGGGTGTGCCTTCACAGCACAGTCCGCTCCAGTTCTGACAAGTTAGCGCTCTGGTTACTGTACCGGAACCAGCCTGCCTTGGGCGAGGCCACGTCTACCTTACATGTGCCGTAGCGGTACTGCTGTAACCCTGTTCGCGCAGACACAGAGCTCGGCGACACCTGAAACGCTGCAGCACGTCAGTGTGGACACAACCAGTGCTGACAGGCAGGGTTCTCTCCTCGGCACGGGGTAATCCACCTCCCTGAGGAGCAGTAGCTAGGTCGACAGAAGAATTTTTTCATCAACCTAGTACTGTCTATGTTGGGACTCAGGTCACCACCACCACTCAGGGGTGTGGATTTTTTCATACCCCTGAGCCACATAGTTAAACCGACCTACATGTCTACTGTAGACCAGACCAGACCAGACCACAGCCATGGAAGGGGTTTTTCTGTCACCACAGGAACTCCACCTCCCTGTGCAATGGCAACATTCTTCCCTCGAACTAACGGAAGTTAGCATAGCTACGGCACTCAGGTGTGGGATTTTTCAAACCTCTGAACACCATAGCTCTGATAAGCTAGGTTTTAAGGCCAGGCCTGACAGCAACCACACTTCAAAACACTGGTGTTACACAGAGAGCTCATTAGTAGCACAGAGCGATTGGATTAGCTATTGAGGAGATATAAATTGAGCCGTTACATCCCCACTGCATTACTAGCTCCAGAGTCAGCATCCCTGGAGCGCCACCTCCCCACCCACCTCATGAGATAGCGAGCTTGAGCTTAAAGCACTGCTTAATTCCAGCTAGAGATTTTTGCATGTGGACAGGAGTCAAGTTAGGGGTAAAATGGGTTATAACTCAAGTTACCTGTGTCGTGAAGACACACCTTAAGAGGACAGGGAAAGTTAGTCACCTTTTTCCCAGGGCAGGAGCAGTCCCTGCTTATGGAGGCTCCACATTAAGTGCACTGGCCCCCCTCATTAGAATGGGAGGGGGAAGGTGATTCTGACTAATCCAGCTAACTAACATGGCCTGCTAAACAAGTGTTCTCTGGTAGAACACTGTATAACCATGCTCTGTGAATAGCTCCCATTTCCTTTATAGATGGGCTCTCAGACTAACCTATCAACAGCAAGGGCACGTGCAAACTCCTGTGCCCAAATGATCAGACACAAAGGGCTGACAGGACAGACTGCTGAGGAGTACTATGTTGGTCCCTCTGTGTTATTTGTTTTAATTATCAGGTAATTAAAGGACACAACACCGTTATTTCACACCAGGAGTCCAACACATGCCTGTACATTAGTCCAATGGTCAGTGACAGACATCAAGCAAACAGAGCACCTTTGTAATTACAGCCATCTAGCCTGAACTCAATACAGCTAGCTGCACAAATCACCACATGCTAGCAGACCAGTATCTAGATCAACACACATGCCATCAGAATGCCCCACCATGAACAGACCGGCCATTTAGACTAGAGTTTACCTCCTGCCCCGCAGGTCCAAGCTTGGCCACCTTGTGCCAATGTGCCTATCACAACACATCCATGATGAAGCTATGCTATGAAGAGGGATGCTAGTCAAAAACTTTTCAGGGTGTGTTGAATCCACTCGACTAAAACAGAAGCCAAGCCCTGGAGCTCACCAACACAACGACATCCACCCCAGACTGCACTAGGAGATCCAGACGGTACTTGTCATCTTCGTGGGTCCCAATGGCAGCGCCACAGAGCAGTTGCTTCTTAGCATCTTTGGATGCCAGTGGGTAATCACGGTTCTTCTTCAGATCTGTGCGAGCAATTATAGCCACCAGCTCATCCTCCTCATTAACAATTGGCAGCTTACCTTGAAATAAATATAAATACACCGTCATTGCAGAGCCTCTCACAAGATAGGTGTCACACCAGACTGGCCCTCAGAGCAGGAGTTCCTAGTTAAAGGAACCCAGCTCACATTGTATGCCAGAGATGCAAAGAATGACTGGCAGCCAGAACAGGGTTTGCTTTTGAAACCCAGCAGACTCTGGTTCTCATCCCAGCTGGCAGAATGAGAAGTCAGTAGGACTGGGAAAGGGTTCAGTATTATGATCCTGATCGTGCTACATAGCCTTTAATTCAAAAAGGGCTCTTGTACTCGAGTCACTCCAGACCCCCCAAAGGAACTGAGCTGTTCATAAGCCTCTGAAACCAGACACTAGAAAGTGGATACAAAATTAAAAGCCTGCAGCCAAGTGCACTCTTGGCATTTATAACTTTTCAGCACCTTGACTGGCAGGAATCCCTGAAGTTCTAAACAGACTCAGATGAAGGTTTTAATCTTTTGACAGGTCGTCACGCTCATTTGGGGCTCCAGGACGTGCCTGTCCTTACCATCCCCTTCTCCCCAAGGAGATTTGGAAGGAACACCCCATGGGGACACCTGGCATCATAACCTTTTATTGTAGGGAAAAACATTTGCATTGAGAAACGAACGGAATGTGTGGAGACATGAGCATGAGAGCATTTCCACATGCACGTACGAGTGTGTGCTCCCATCCTACCCCTGCTCTCTGCCATACACAGCTCTCCCACACAACACACAGCTAGTCACGGTACCTTTTTTGCTTCTCTGCAGAATTTCATTTGCTTCCTTTAATGTTACCCCTGCAGGGGCGACAACGAGATCATCCCGCTTTGTCATAATCTGATAGAAAAGGGGGCAAAGAATTTAAAGTCACACACAAGTGAGAGCTCCTTCCCACCTGATCCAGGACAGGAAACACAAGCTGCCAAGCAAAGATGCTTCAGTGGCCACTTGCTAGGAGCCAGAGGGTCCCAACTAAACGCGACATATGGAATGGATGAGGGAGCACACAATAGCGTGGAGCAGCCCATGGAAATAAATCCTCAGCCTGCAGCGCTCTATACCCATTCAAACAGTCCACTCAAATCCACCTGGAGCCCCGCACACAGCTGTCTCCATAGGCTGTATCTCCATACCGCCGGGCGACCCAGTGAGATCACCCTGAGAGAAGGAAGAACCTCACACCCTCTACTTGGGATTTCACCAGCACAGACTCCCCTCACATCAATAGCTACACAGTCCAGACCAAAGTACTTTTAACAGGTTAGGGAACTTAACTTCAGCACTCATTTGCCTGATATAAATCACAGCCTCTTACTGTGTTCCTGGCAGAAACGCCATCAGTCACTGGGCTTGTTTTCAGACAGCACTCCCTAGCACATTGGCTTTAGGAGGACTCTGCTTGGGAGTGCCTGATGCTGCAGAATAAGAGCAGGGGATGGGAGGAAGAGTTCACATCTAAATTAGGGCTGTCAATTAATCACAGTTAACTCATGCAATTAACTCCAAAAAATTAATCGCGATTAATCGCAAATTTTTGGATGTTTTTCTACATTTTCAATATTGATTTCAATTACAACACACAATACAAAGTGTGCAGTGCTCACATTATATTATTTTTGATTACAAATACATGCACCATAAAAATGATAAATGAAAGAAATAGTATTTGTCAGTTCACCTCATACAAGTACTATAGTGCAACCTCTATCGTGAAAGTGTAATTTGCAAATGCAGATTTTTGGGGGGGTTACATAACTCCACTCAAAAACAAAACAGTGTAAAACTTTAGAGCCTACAAGTCCACTCAGTCCCACTTCTTATTCTGCCAATCGCTAAGACAAACAAGTTTGTTTACATTGATGGAAGATAATTCTGCCCGCTTTTTATTTACAGTGTCACCTGAAAGCGAGAACAGGCGTTCGCATGGCACTTTTGTAGCCAGCATTGCAAGGTATTTACATGCCAGATATGCTAAACATTCGTATGCCCCTTCATGCTTCCATGCTGATGATGCTCGTTAAAAAAATAATGCGTCAATTAAATTTGTAACTGTACTCCTTGGGGGGGGGGGGGGGGAATTGTATGTCTCCTGTTCTGTTTTACCCGTATTCTGCATATATTTCATGTTATAGCAGTCTTGGATGATGACCCAGCACCTGTTCGTTTTTAGAACACTTTTACAGCAGATTTGACAAAACACAAAGAAGGTACCGATGTGAGATTTCTAAAAATAACTACAGCACTTGATCCAAGGTTTAAGAAACTGAAGTGCCTTCCAAAATCTAAGAGGGATGAGGTGTAGAGCATGCTTTTAGAAGTCTTAAAAGAGCAACACTCTGATGCGGAAACTACAGAACTCAAACCACCAAAAAAGAAGACCAACCTTCTGCTGGTGGCATCTGACTCAGATGATGAAAATGAACATGTGTTGGTCCGCACTGCTTTGGATTGTTATCAAGTAGAACCCATCATCAGCATGGACACGTCCTCTGGAATGGTGGCCAAAGCATGAAGGGGCATACGAATGTTTAGCATATCTGGCACGTAAATACCTTGCAATGCCGGCTACAAAAGTGCCATGCGAACGCCTGTTCTCACTTTCAGGTGACATTGTAAACAAGAAGCAGGCAGCATTATCTCCTGCAAATTGTAACCAACCTTGTTTCTCTGCGCAATTGGCTGACTAAAAAGTAGGACTGAGTGGACTTGTAGGCACTAAAGTTTTACATTGTTTTATTTTTGAAGGCAGGTTTTTTTTGTACATAATTCTACATTTGTACGTTCAACTTTCACGATAAAGAGATTGCACTACAGTACTTGTATTAGGTGAATTGAAAAATACTATTTCTTTTGTTTATAGTGCAAATATTTGTAATAGAAAATAAACAGAAAGTGAGCACTGTGCACTTTGTATTCTGTGTTGTAATTGAAATCAATATATCTGAAAATGTGGTAAACATCCAAAAATATTTAAAAACAAACAACAGAATACCATTTAACAGCGTGATTAATCGCAATTAATTTTTTAATCGCTTGACAGCCATAATCTAAATGAACATGCCTGCCTGTGTCCACTCTGACAAACCAGCACCAGTGTGCATCTGTACAGGGCTCATAAGGTACATATTGAAGACAGACAGACAGCTCTCTTCTCACCGAGTTCAGGGGAGTAACATCTCACCCAAAACTGGGGTGCAGGGGGCTGGTTTGTTTGGTCTCAGATTGCACAGAAAGGAATTCCAGAAAGGGGAGGAGGAGGAGGAATAGCACCCAACACTGATTACTTGAAGAGAGCCTATGAGAGCAATGAGCAGGACGTTAGAGCTGAATCATAAGTGGGATGAGAACCAGGGCTGTTACAGAGAGGCCAAAACACTAGGGAAATAAACTCTCTTGCATACATAGGATTCAATGTTTCAAACAAGAATAGGAAAGGGGCTTTCAGTTCTGCAGTGTAGATGCTAAAGGTACGTCTTCACTACCCGCCGGCTTGTAGTGATGGATGGATCCCCGAATCGACACCGGTACTCCGCTTACTCCTCCTGCCAAGGTGGAGTCAACGGGGGAGCCGCCGCGGTCGACTCACCACTATGAGGACGGCCAGGTAACTCGAACTAAGATACTTAGACTTCAGCTACACGAATAGCGTAGCGGAAGTTGCATATCTTAGTTTGAATCCCCCCACCTAGAGTAGCCCAGGCCTAAAAGGCCTAAGCAGGAGATATGGCGACAATCTTGACTGGCCAATGTCAGAGACAGAGTGCTGTTCTAGAGGGACCATTGGTCTGACCCATTACAACCGTTCGATATTCTGAATAGTTCAGCATCTCTCAAGAAACACAAGCCTCTTTGGTACCATTCCTGAAGTGACACTGTCAGCGTCTCTTTGGCTAGTAACAGGAGATTGAAAATGGAGTTGGGACAGGAGTGTAATGTCAAGCTGGGTCTATCTTTAGCTCATGCTGACCTAAGTCAGGAGGGAAGCACTGGCTGAGAAGCACTAAAAACTATGCTTATATCTGATGACACCGAAGAGCTACAATTACAGAGCTACCACAGTACCAGTAACAACAGAATTAGCACCAGAAGGTTTAGAGTGCACACTGCAGGCTGATGTGAGGGAGCAAGAGGGAGAAAAGGTTACTGTGAAAAGGAAAGTTTGTTAATGAAGCAAATGACAGAGACTTGGTGGGATAACTCACATGACTGGAGCACTGTCATGGACGGGTATAAACTGTTCAGGAAGGACAGGCAGGGCAGAAAAGGTGGGGGAGTTGCACTGTATGTAAGGGAGCAGTATGACTGCTCAGAGCTCCGGTATGAAACTGCAGAAAAACCTGAGTGTCTCTGGATTAAGTTTAGAAGCGTGAGCAACAAGGGTGATGTCGTGGTGGGAGTCTGTTATAGACCACCGGACCAGGGGGATGAGGTGGACGAGGCTTTCTACCGGCAACTCACGGAAGTTACTAGATCGCAGGCCCTGGTTCTCATGGGAGACTTCAATCACCCTGATATCTGCTGGGAGAGCAATACAGCGGTGCTCAGACAATCCAGGAAGTTTTTGGAAAGTGTAGGGGACAATTTCCTGGTGCAACTGCTGGAGGAACCAACTAGGGGCAGAGCTCTTCTTGACCTGCTGCTCACAAACCGGGAAGAATTAGTAGGGGAAGCTAAAGTGGATGGGAACCTGGGAGGCAGTGACCATGAGATGGTCGAGTTCAGGATCCTGACACAGGAAAGAAAGGAGAGCAGCAGAATATGGACCCTGGACTTCAGAAAAGCAGACTTTGACTCCCTCAGGGAACTGATGGGCAGGATCCCCTGGGAGAATAACATGAGGGGGAAAGGAGTCCAGGAGAGATGGCTGTATTTTAAAGAATCCTTATTGAGGTTACAGGGACAAACCATCCTGATGTGTAGAAAGAACAGTAAATATGGCAGGCGACCAGCTTGGCTTAACAGTGAAATCCTTGCGGATCTTAAACACAAAAAAGAAGCTTACAAGAAGTGGAAGATTGGACAAATGACCAGGGAAGAGTATAAAAATATTGCTCGGGCATGCAGGAGTGAAATCAGGAAGGCCAAATCACACCTGGAGTTGCAGCTAGCAAGGGATGTTAAGAGTAACAAGAAGGGTTTCTTCAGGTATGTTAGCAACAAGAAGAAAGTCAAGGAAAGTGTGGGCCCCTTACTGAATGAGGGAGGCAACCTATTGACAGAGGATGTGGAAAAAGCTAATGTACTCAATGCTTGTTTTGCCTCTGTCTTCACGAACAAGGTCAGCTCCCAGACTGCTGCACTGGGCAGCACAGCATGGGGAGGAGGTGACCAGCCCTCTGTGGAGAAAGAAGGGGTTCGGGACTATTTAGAAAAGCTGGACGTGCACAAGTCCATGGGGCTGGATGCGATGCATCTGAGACTGCTAAAGGAGTTGGCGGATGTGATTGCAGAGCCATTGGCCATTATCTTTGAAAACTCATGGCGATCAGGGGAAGTCCCGGACGACTGGAAAAAGGCTAATGTAGTGCCCATCTTTAAAAAAGGGAAGAAGGAGGATTCTAGGAACTACAGGCCAGTCAGCCTCACCTCAGTCCCTGGAAAAATCATGGAGCAGGTCCTCAAGGAATCAATTCTGAAGCACTTAGAGGAGAGGAAAGTGATCAGGAACAGTCAGCATGGATTCACCAAGGGCAAGTCATGCCTGACTAATCTAATTGCCTTCTATGACGAGATAACTGGTTCTGTGGATGAAGGGAAAGCAGTGGACGTATTGTTCCTTGACTTTAGCAAAGCTTTTGACACCGTCTCCCACAGTACTCTTGCCAACAAGTTAAAGAAGTATGGGCTGGATGAATGGACTATAAGGTGGATAGAAAGCTGGCTAGATTGTTGGGCTCAACGGGTAGTGATCAATGGCTCCATCTCTAGTTGGCAGCCGGTATCAAGTGGAGTGCCCCAAGGCTTGGTCCTCGGGCCGGTTTTATTCAATATCTTCATAAATGATCTGGAGGATGGGGTGGATTGCACCCTCAGCAAGTTTGCAGATGACACTAAACTGGGAGGAGAGGTAGATACGCTGGAGGGTAGGGATAGGATACAGAGGGACCTAGACAAATTGGAGGATTGGGCCAAAAGAAATCTGATGAGGTTCAACAAGGACAAGTGCAGAGTCCTGCACTTAGGACAGAAGAATCCAATGCACCGCTACAGACTAGGGACCGAATGGCTCGGCAGCAGTTCTGCAGAGAAGGACCTAGGGGTTACAGTGGACGAGAAGCTGGATATGAGTCAACAGTGTGCCCTTGTTGCTAAGAAGGCCAATAATATTTTGGGATGTATAAGTAGGGGCATTGCCAGCAGATCGAGGGACGTGATCGTTCCCCTCTATTTGACATTGGTGAGGCCTCATCTGGAGTACTGTGTCCAGTTTTGGGCCCCATACTACAAGAAGGATGTGGAAAAATTGGAAAGAGTACAGTGGACGGCAACAAAAATGATTAGGGGACTGGAACACATGACTTATGAGGAGAGGCTGAGGGAACTGGGGATGTTTAGTCTACGGAAGAGATGAGGGGGGATTTGATAGCTGCTTTCAGCTACCTGAAAGGGGGTTCCAAAGAGGATGGATCTAGACTATTCTCAGTGGTAGCGGATGACAGAACAAGGAGTAATAGTCTCAAGTTGCAGTGGGGGAGATTTAGGTTGGATATTAGGAAAAACTTTTTCACTAGGAGGGTGGTGAAACACTGGAATGCGTTACCTAGGGAGGTGGTGGAATCTCCTTCCTTAGATATTTTTAAGGTCAGGCTTGACAAAGCCCTGGCTGGGATGATTTAGTTGGGGATTGGTCCTGCTTTGAGCAGGGGGTTGGACTAGATGACCTCCTGAGGTCCCTTCCAACCCTGATATTCTACGATTCTATGAAGCACTGTGTAAATGCTAAACATGACTTTACTGAGCCCAGGAGTTATTCTGCATGGTGCAAGTCCCAGCCAAAGGGATTATACCAGGAGCCTGAAAGCACTATTCAGTGAATGGGAGCTTGGAGGCTTTGGCCTGTGCATTCAAACAATGATGTCACCTTTCCAACAGCCAGGTCACTACAGGAGAGCAGCAGTAGCCAATACAGAACCAGAAGAGACATGATAGCTACAGCCAATAGTGAATGTCTGCCGGGGCGATGGATTCTTCCTAAAAGTATGGGGGACAGATGGATGAGGTCCTGCCCCTTCCCCAGAGGCTCCCAGGCAGGTGAAGGGTCCGCAGCTCCCCACAGCTGTCTGGGCCACTCTCACCTGGTCCTGGCTCCAGCTTCCGGCCCGGCGACGGGGTCTCATGGGGGAATAGAAGGGGCAGGGCCTGTGGCAAACAGTGAGAAGGCCATGCATGGCCCCCCACGTTCCTGCAACCCTGATGTCTGCTGTAGGAAGCAAAAAGGATCATGGCCAGATTGTGCCAAATGGTAAACCCGAGCCAGCAGTCATTGGAACACGCTAGTAATAGGCACAGAGCAATAAGCAACAGAAAGACTAATTTAAACCTGGAATAAAACAAAGAGCCAGGTCCCTCTCCCTGCCGGGCTGGTTCACAAACCTCATTCAAGCACTGAGTCTTCGTCATCACCACACGCAGTAGCACTTCCTAACATAACCCTCCCTCTCCCACCAGGAGTGCAGGACCTCAACAAACAAACCTCACTGAGGGGCAAGTCGTGCTCCTCCTCTTTCAGGAAGTCAATGTCTCGGGATGAGATGATCCCCACCAGCTTAGTCCCCATCTTTCCATTGTCTGTGATAGGAATGCCACAGAATCCATGACGGGCTTTTGCTTCAAACACATCTCTCACTTTGTCCTTGGGGCTCAGCACCACTGGATCGGTGATAAATCCCTGTTCATATTTCTGAAACAAGCACATTCAGAGAGCAGAGTAAACAACATGGATAGACTGAGCTGTAATGTGGTGGGCATTTAGCATTCCTCATGGTAAGAGAGCTGTGAAGGTCTGTCACCCTCCCCAAGCTGACAGAGCATATCACTGGAGTCCGTTGCACATACACATTTGGAGTTAGTGACTGCAATAGCAAGGATGCTGCATCAAACAAGTCAAGCTCCTTTCTGCCCATCTATGGGGATAAATTCATTGACACTTTTCAAAATAGGCAGGTGGAGTTCAACCCCAGCATCCTGGCCAACATTCCCCCACACTCAGTAAGCAGATTCTCGTGTCCCTAGCTGTTATGGGATATGGCAAGACAGAAGAGCTGATGTGTCCACCTGCACTGACCAGTGCCACTGCTCTAAGAGACTAGAGTACAAGGGGAACTACTGCCTGCCAGTTCTCCTTTGCTGAAGCCTACTTCATGGTTCTCAACTGGAGCCAGACCCCTTTGGACATTTAGTGACTTGCCCAGTTGCTGCAGCTCCCCGTTTCCTGCTTCAGCTGTTCTTTACCTTAACTTTCCGTACTTCATTGGCCTGGAATTCCGGTGTGCAGTTATGATGGATGAATCCAATCCCACCTGTGAGCTGAGAACACACAGAGGCAGCAGTAAGTGACTGCAACGATACAGTCCCTCAACTTTATTTGGTGAATTCAACAACCAGGCACAGACGGCAGACTACGACTGTAGCAGAGCAAACTGCACTGCTAATGGGGAGCTCAGAGACACTGAGGGCAGAATCTGAATAGTATAAATGCCAAGATTTCCTTATCCAGAGACATGACTTGCCTGCCACCTCCCTGGCTACTTATGGGATACCAATGTAAGGAGTATATTCAGGCCAGAAACATGCTCCAATTTCCTTTTAAGATGATTTAACATCAAACTGTTTGTTTTTCCTTACAGAGTTCGGAATAGGAATACAGCAACTGAGAGGCTAGATTGTTAAGGGAACACAGTGATAAAGCTCCAATAGGATACAGAGAAATAAGATCCAACCCACTAACAGCAAGACCAGCTTAAGGAGATCTGAAAAAACAGCAGCTGGCAATAGTGAGCCTAGTTCAGGACAGCTTGTTTAACACTGAAGCACATTATTTTAAACTGTCCATTTTAAACCAAGTTTAACACCAACGATGTCATCACTCTTGGGAATCTGTATTAAAAAGTTATTCTTCAGTTTACAAGATTCACTTCTCCCACCTTCTAATGCTCTTGTCCATGGGCACTCACCGCCATTGCAATGGCCATGCTGGCCTCTGTCACAGTGTCCATAGGAGAGGAAACCAAGGGAGTCTTTAAGGTTATCTTTTTGGTCAAAGCTGAAGTCAGGTCCTAAAAGAAGAAAAGGTTTGTTGTGGTGATACGCAAGTTCATCCCAAAGCAACTCTACCTGGGCCTGTAAACCAGGGAAACCAGCATGGATTTTTGCTTCATATACCACACACCACTGCTTTACAACAAAGTGCTTTTCTTAGTTCCCATGAATCTTCAAAGGGGCACCAATGTCTCCAAGAGTTTAGCTCCAAGGGCAGCCAAGATATTAAAAATAAAAATAGTTTTCTCCTTCTACAATGGCCCCTTAAGCAGACACAAGAAGAGCCTGTTAGCAAAGAATTGGGGTCAGGGAGCGCCAGCCTGTAGTCATTAATTCCAGATAATGGAAACTTCACCTTTATACTCACCACTTGGTCTGCAGTGAAGTCAATATAGCCAGGAAGAATAAGGAAGTCACTAGAAGAGGGAATGGAAAGAGAAAAACTGAAATCAACTGCATTTCAGTGAAACTGCCCCCAGACACTACACTGGCAGCGCTTTAACATGGCTTGTGTTGTCGCGGCGCAGCGCTGGGAGAGAGCTCCCCCAGCGCTCTAAAAACCCACCTCCCGGAGGGGTGCAGCTCCCAGCGCAGGGGAGCTTTACAGCGCTGAAATTGCTGCGCTCTGGGGGGGTGTTTTTTCACACCCTGAGCGAGAAAGTTGCAGCGCTGTGAAGTGCCAGTGTAGCCAAGCCCCAAGTCACACAAACCACCCCCTGCAATCAGAAGTTCCGGCCTTGGTGTCTGGGGATGGAGGCTCAGAAACGCTCAGACACTAGGCAGCTCCCCTCACCGATGGGCTTCGAGAGCCAGACAAAAGCCAAAGCCCTTGGGCGCAGGCGACGAGCCTGCGGAAGCTCTGGGTGTGGTGCCCGCGGTGTAAATGAGGGTGCGACACTGGGGCAGGGTCACTGACTGGGGCTAGTCTCACGTAGGGCGCGCCGGTCACAGGCCCAGCATGGTGACAGCCTGGGCCGCCAGCCGGACCTCGGTCCCAGGGCCCCCACGCCAGGGAGCCGCTGGCACCGCGCGAGCGGCATAACGCAGCCTGTGTCCGCCAGGGGGCGCTGCAACCACCGCCCGACAGGCGGGGCACACCCGGGCCGCACCTCCCAGGGACCCCAGCCCCCCCCGCACCAACCCGGGCCCCCAGCAGGCTCCAGGGCGAGCCCGAGCCACCGGGCTGGGAACGCGGCGTACGGGGGGAACGCGCCCGAGCCCGCACGGCAGCCCCGGGAACAGACTCCCCCACCCCAGGACACAGACCCAGGACACACACACCCCCCCCCGGGGCACGGGCACGGGCACGGGCGCGGGCGCGCACACACCACCCCCCCCCGGGGGCCGCGGGCGCGCACACACCACCCCCCCCCGGGGGCCGCGGGCGCGCACACACCACCACCCCCCGGGGGCCGCGGGCGCGCGCCCCCCCCCCGGCTCACTTGTAGGTCAGCCCGTCCCCGCAGTTGAGGAGCTGCTGCGCCGTCAGCCCGTCGTCGGGCACGTAGCCGGTGCCGCCGCTGATGAGGTAATCGGCCATGGCGGCTCCGCGAACGGCTGCGCCGCGTGGCCCAGAAAGAGCCGCCCCCCCGCGCGCCCCGGAGATAAACCCGCGCGCGGCCGGGCCCCGCCCCCAGCGACGCCCCCTACGGGAGCCGAGCGCGGACAGCAGCCCCGCCCCCCGCCGCGCTCCCTTTCCCCACCCCCTGAATCCGCGTCAGGAAACCCCGATCCCCTCCACACCGGGCCCCAGGCCCCGCCTCAGACCCAGACCCGACCCGCCCCAGACCCCGCGCCAGCTCCCAGGCCCCAGACCCAGGCCCCGCCTCAGACCCAGACCCGACCCGCCCCAGACCCCGCGTCAGCCCCCGCACCCGGCCCCAGGCCCCGCCTCAGACCCAGACCCGACCCGCCCCAGACCCCGCGCCAGCTCCCAGGCCCCAGACCCAGACCCCTCCCCACATCGGGCCCCACACCCGACCCCAGACCCCGCGCCAGCCACAGACCCGACCCACTCCAGTCACTCCCCAGACCCAGCTCCAGACACCAGCTCCCGTCACTGCCCCAGACACTCCCGCAGACCGGACCCCAGTCACTGCCCCAAACCCAGCCCCAGTCACGGCCCCACTCACCCCCAAACCCGGCCGCGGCCCGGCCCCTCCCCAGCCCCCGTCACTGGCCCCAGACCCTTCCCAGCCATGGCCCCAGCCAGTCCCCAAACCCGACCCAGCCCCCGTCACTGGCCGCAGCCAGTCCCCTAGTCACCCCCAAACCCGGCCGCGGCCCGGCCCCTCCCCAGCGGAGACATGTCTCCTGCCGGTCGGGCTGCCGGGCACAGGGGCCGGCGCGGACCCGGGGCGGCCGGAGCCCTGGGGGCGGGGGGCAGAGGCAGGTGCCCGGGGCAGCCGGCAGGAAGGGGCGGCGGGGTTCCCGTGGTGGCAAGTCGGGGGCAGCTCCTCCCTTTGCCGTCCGTGGCGGCAGGTTTTTTTCACTGCTGGGGGCGGCAAATACCCTAGAGCCGGCCCTGGCCCGTGGCGTCGAGGGCAGCCGGGGGCCAGAGCCTGCCACCGCCCGCCCACGCCCGAGCCCCATGGGAAGGTGGGGAGTGCGCGGGCCGGCTGCTGCCCGCGGGGGAGAAGATGGCTGGGCCTGCGAGCGGCGGCTGAACCCAGCACCCAGGCGAGGCATCCGGGAGCACAGGGCGCCCCGCCCGCACAGCCCCGGTGGCCACGTTTGAGAAACGCTGGGTTAAATTACAGCAGGCCATCAAGGGGAAGTACAAGGGCCAACACGGATTTTAAAGCTCAAACAGCTAAGGATTTAAAACCCAACAACCAATGAGAGATTCTTTAACTAGAAAGAGTAGCAGAAGAGGAACTAGGCTAGTCTGTATTCACAAAAACCAACCAGTTGTCCAGGGGCACCTTAAAGACTAACAGATTTATTGGGGCATAAGCTTTCATGCCCACACAAAAGCTTATGCCCAAATAAATCTGTTAGTCGTTAAGGTGCCACCGGACTCCTCATTGTTTTTGTAACTATAACAGAACAGGAAGAGTGCCCAAGAATAGATAAGTCCATTGAAGCACTAGAGATAAAATGGGAGCAAGTAGACAGAGAAGGACAGTAGGACACCACTGAGAATTTAATTATCTTACCTTCCTCTTCACTGCCAGAAAATGTTGGGGAAATCCCTGCCTGAGCCCAGCTCTTCTCTGGTAATAGAAAAGAGGTGCCCTCAGCAACGCAGGTGAGGTGCTGAAGCAAACTGATAATGCAGTAGGTAACCAGGCCCAGACAGTATATCCAAGAGTTAGGAAGGAACTTAGGTATGAAATAGCTGAACTGCTAACAAAATATATGCAGTGTCATTAAAACCAAAGGAGGACTTGTGGCACCTTAGAGACTAACCAATTTATTTCATAGAATATGAGGGTTGGATGGGACCTCAGGAGGTCATCTAGTCCAACCCCCTGCTCAAAGCAGGACCAATCCCCAATTAAATCATCCCAGCCAGGGCTTTGTCAAGCCTGACCTTAAAAACTTCTAAGGAAGGAGATTCTACCACCGCCCTAGGTAACGCATTCCAGTATTTCACCACCCTCCTAGTGAAAAAGTTTTTCCTAATATCCAACCTAAACCTCCCCCACTGCAACTTGAGACCATTACTCCTTGTCCTGTCATCTACCACTGAGAATAGTCTAGAACCATCCTCTTTGGAACCACCTCTCAGGCAGTTGAAAGCAGCTATCAACTCCCCCCTCATTCTTCTCTTCTGCAGACTAAACAATCCCAGCTCCCTCAGCCTCTCCTCGTAAGTCATGTGTTCCAGACCCCTAATCATTTTTGTTGCCCTTCGCTGGACTCTCTCCAATTTATCCACATCCTTCTTGTAGTGTGGGGCCCAAAACTGGACACAGTACTCCAGATGAGGCCTCACCAATGTCGAATAGAGGGGAACGATCACGTCCCTCGATCTGCTCGCTATGCCCCTACTTATACATCCCAAAATGCCATTGGCCTTCTTGACAACAAGGGCACACTGCTGACTCATATCCAACTTCTCGTCCACTGTAACCCCTAGGTCCTTTTCCGCAGAACTGCTGCCTAGCCATTCGGTCCCTAGTCTGTAGCTGTGCATTGGGTTCTTCCGTCCTAAGTGCAGGACCCTGCATTTATCCTTATTGAACCTCATCAGGTTTCTTTTGGCCCAATCCTCCAATTTGTCCAGGTCCCTCTGTATCCTATCTCTGCCCTCCAACGTATCTACCACTCCTCCCAGTTTAGTATCATCCGCAAATTTGTTAAGAGTGCAATCCACACCATCCTCCAGATCATTTATGAAGATATTGAACAAAACCGGCCCCAGGACCTACCCCGGGGCACTCCACTTGACACCGGCTGCCAACTAGACATGGAGCCATTGATCACTACCCGTTGAGCCCGACAATCTAGCCAACTTTCTACCCACCTTATAGTACATTCATCCAGCCCATACTTCTTTAACTTGCTGACAAGAATACTGTGGGAGACAGTGTCAAAAGCTTTGCTAAAGTCAAGAAACAATATGTCCACTGCTTTCCCTTCATCCACAGAATCAGTAATCTCATCATAGAAGGCAATTAGATTAGTCAGGCATGACCTTCCCTTGGTGAATCCATGCTGACTGTTCCTGATCACTTTCCTCTCCTCTAAGTGCTTCAGGATTGATTCCTTGAGGACCTGCTCCATGATTTTTCCGGGGACTGAGGTGAGGCTGACCAGCCTGTAGTTCCCAGGATCCTCCTTCTTCCCTTTAAAGATTGGCACTACATTAGCCTTTTTCCAGTCATCCGGGACTTCCCCCGTTCGCCACGAGTTTTCAAAGATAATGGCCAATGGCTCTGCAATCACATCCACCAATTCCTTTAGCACTCTCGGATGCAACTCGTCCGGCTTATTTGAGCATAAGCTTTTCGTGAGCTACAGCTCACTTCATCGGATGCATACTGTGGAAAGTGTAGAAGATCTTTTTATACACACAAAGCATGAAAAAATACCTCCCTCCACCCCACTCTCTTGCTGGTAATAGCTTATCTAAAGTGACCACTCTCCTTACAATGTGTATGATAATCAAGGTGGGCTATTTCCAGCACAAATCCAGGGTTTAACAAGAATGCCTCGGGGGGGGGGGGGGGGAACAGGTTACCTTGCATAATGACTTAGAGAGAGATCACTTTAGATAAGCTATTACCAGCAGGAGAGTGGGGTGGGGGGAGGTATTTTTTCATGCTTTGTGTGTATAAAAAGATCTTCCACACTTTCCACAGTATGCATCCGATGAAGTGAGCTGTAGCTCACGAAAGCTTATGTTCAAATAAATTGGTTAGTCTCTAAGGTGCCACAAGTACTCCTTTTCTTTTTGCGAATACAGATTAACATGGCTGTTACTCTGAAACCTGCCCTTATGCTCAAACAAATTGGTTAGTCTCTAAGGTGCCACAAGTCCTCCTGTTCTTTTTGCGGATACAGACTAAACACAGCTGCTCCTCTGAAACCTGTCATTAAAACCAGCAACTATTCCAGAGGGTTAGAGAGTAGCAAATGTACCACTGTTTTGTTTTAAAAGTCTTAAGCAGTGATCCTGGGAAAGAGACTAGTGAACTTTACATGTGTGCCTGGAAAAATCCATTGCAATGTAATTAAAAGCAGAACAAAACATCATGAGAGCATTTAACCAACATTTCTGCAAAGGAAAATGATGTTTCAGTAATCTCTCAGAATGCAATGTTTTAGTGGCTAAGGGAGAACCAGTTTACATAATTTATTAGGATTTCCAAAATGCCTTTGCTGAAGTCGCACCTAAGAGACTATGAAGTAGTCATGGAATGAGAGGCAAACTATTGTCATGGATCAAAAACTGGCTAGGAAACAGAAAAGTTTAAATGGTCAATATTCATTCTGGCAAAAGGTTAACAGCACAGGGCCTCAGGGTTCCATGTTGTTCAATATTTGTTCTTAATGATCTGGAAAGGGGGTGGTTAATGAAGTAGCAATATTTACAGATGACAAAGTAATTTAGGTTAGGACAGAAGAGTGAGGAACTACAGTGAGTCCTAAACAAGCTTGGTGAATGGGCAACATGATGGCAAATGAAAGTCAATGCAGATAACTACAAAGCAATGCACAGTGGAGGTGGGAAATGAACTACTCATACAGTTAATTTAGACCTTTGTAAGCTGTATCAACACAGTAAAAGAACCTGGACATCATAGTACACAGCTCATTGTGCATCTGTGCTAAAAAACCCTAAAGATTTTAGGATGCCTAAGGCATGAGGTGGAAAATACACCATTATCTAATCAACAGCACAGCCTCAGCTGGATTGTGTGTGCAGGATTGGTCACCCCATCTCAGACAGGATATTACAGGTGTTCGGAGAAGCACTGAGGATGATCAGGGGCCTAGAAAAATTCTCTCATGAAGAGAGATTGACAGAGTTTGGGATTGTTACCTTAGAAACCAGAGCAAGAAGATGGGACACAATAAAAGTCTCTAAAATAAGGAACTTCTGTTCTTGCATGTGCTCTTCCTTAAAAGAGCACATGCAATTAAAAAGGTGGGAAAAAAACTGGGTAAAAAGGAACAGTGTCAGTTACACAATGTTTGAAAAGCTGTCGAACTTATTGCCACAGGCAGCCGTTGAGGTCAAGAGCTGAAGATGCCAAAAGGGACTGACGTTTACATAAATAAGGTCTACTTAGGATAGGTTTTAGAAGGAATATTAAAAATTCATACTTTAGGATTTAAAAGAATGAGAGCCAATGTAGGGGGCAGATTATCCCATTTTACACCCTCCTCTGAAGTGGTATTCAGACCTGCATGAATTAGCAGCTGAAGAAATAATAGCTTATTGACATAGCAATTATATGAATCTGAACAAATTTTGACCCCATTTCTAGATACATTTGGATTTAAAAAAATAAAATCCATTGAGATGGCTCAATCACCACCAGACTTCCATTCCACCTCACCATTTCGCCTCCCATTCAGGTCGGTTATCTATTTCGTTACGGTTGCCCCTCGCTCAAACATATGTTGCAGTGCTGATTTGTAAAATTGCAGAGTTCTGTTGGAGATCCTGTGAAGGACGGGGTATTTGAAAACGTATACAACTAAGTCATGCACTTTTTTGGACTGTTTCTTTATGAAAAATAATGTAGTCACAAAAAAGTTTCATAGTATTCAGTTTAAATCAACCGGGGATGCCACGCTTGGGGCCAGATTTTCAAGAAAGCTCAAGACGTTGGGGGTTTTACAAGTCCCACTCCTTCTGCTACCACATCAAACTAGTTAGGACTGGATGGGATTCTTTTGATGACAGAACATCAGGGTGGGATTCCGCAGTTCTGGCAGCAGGGCTCTCACAGCCAATAGCCTGTCATGGGGGTGGCGGAGTTTAATTTAGCTTTTGGGTGATTGTGTTTACTTTTTTCCAATAACCTGACAGTTAAGGTCAGCAGCACATCTTTTATACTGCGTATTGCACGGTGTCTCAGTGACTGGTTTGTTAAGCTGCTCTTATAACTGAAGGCTGTAGTCACTGCAGAAACTGATCACTGCAGTTTTCCTTCAGCGATTCCCAATTTTCCTGAACAGGGGCCGCACACTCTGTGCTAGCTGTACGTAGTACTAAGAACGGCATCATTTCAGTCAAGACAGAGAAGGAAAATTAAACTCTTTTTCTTCAGCCATGGAGTTAATATTGTTTCTGGTTGTGCAATGTGAAGTTTTCAGTTTTTGTTGTAGGGTGGCAACTTAAGAGAAATATGGCCCTTGGGTTTCACAACATCCCTGGCTGTGACTTTACACATCTGTGCGTAGTTTCTTGGTCATTTCTCAGCTAAAGCTGTTCTATGTAGACTTACTGAATTCACTGATGTCCTGACTGACAAACCAAAAGCGGCTTGGAGTAGTGACATCAAGGCAGTTGTTCCAGCTGGTCTTACTGAGCACTCAGGCAGAAGAGCATTTAGACACGTATTTTTTTTTGTTTTTAAAGTGTGACACATTCTACCAACAGTAAATGTTGCCTACTGTAAGAGTGGCAGAAGTGAGAATGTCTTTTTTTGTTTTAAAGGAAGGACGATGGTGGTGCAGCTGCCCTATTCCAATGCAAGGCACATTTACGTTAACCTCAGCAGTGATACTAGAATACCAAGTAGTAAACAAACAGGCAAGTTAGCGTCTGTTCCATTAGAAACACAAGGCAAGGTTTAATGGTTGTCAAACAGACTACAAAGGCTGCAGGGAAAGACATTTCATTTCCAAGGGGATTACAAAGATCAGAGGGTATAAGAGTAAAGTTAAATTAAAAAAATATTTGAGTTCATCTCTTTAAAATGATTTGCAGTGTGAGTAACTCACGGGGCAAAAGCTACTGGCGAGCTGGAAGGTCACTTTGCGGGATGGCAATGACATATGCTGTTCAGACTAGGATTCGACAGGGGAGGATGGACAAGACATTTCTGGCATGCAGGCTGCACCATTACCAAGGGAGGATCTGGGCTGCAACTAGAACCAGCCTTACTGAGATACAGGGTCGGTAGGGGATGTGTTATTTTCTTACATTCCCTCATTAGAGGCCAAGACCCAATTTATTCCCACTTTATGCTGGGCTCAGTCCTGCCGTACCCCTCCTGATTAACTCAGTAGCAAGAACAGATGGAAGCAGGCAACTGGAAACGTGGCTGCTGTACAAAATGTCTACTGCAGTGCCGAGCTGTGCCAGAGCCACCCTGGAGGAAGGGAGTGGCGGGCAGAGTGCCACACCCATTGCATCACACGTCTTTTGGCAGCTTAATATCCCCCATCCCCAGTACATTAATCATCCCTTCCTGGAACAGGGTTTGAGATGCTCCTAATGGTAGGAAGGTGCTCGTTAGTGTGGCTAGCAGTAGCTTGGATGTTTTCTATGCATTGGCTCCAATGAAATGGAACAGGCTGAAATGACAGGGCAAGGAGCATTCCTCAAAATATCTGGGGAAGGAAAACAATCTCTCTGTAGGCTGCTGTTGGAACCTAGCAGCTCAGGATGTGTGGCTGGGAGAAGGGCCCCACATCAGAGGCTGTACCAGTTTCTATCCCATTTTAACAGTGAAGTAAGAGTCAGAACATTAAGATTAACCATTTCATTATTCAACAGATTATACCTAGTGTGCAGCCATCATGCAACCCCTAAGACAGTCCAGCAAACAGAAGAGTAGTGAGAACATTCACAGGAAAACCCTCCAGCCCACACAGACAGGAAAGGGCTCTTCTCAGGCACTGTCACCTTTCTTTTATTTAGCGACAGATAGAGAACTTGGGATGGTGAACACAGCTTTTGTGTGGTTCCACATTGACCAGGGCAAATGGACTTGTTCTCTCCTAGGTCAGAGCAATCCCTTTCATTTCCACCCTGTGAGGATTGGTGCAAAGGAGGACTCCTGTTTAGGGTCACTTTCAGATTCTGGATCCTAAAATGGATGTTTTAGCTCACACAACGAATCAGGCCAAGGCAGCATGCTTGGGAAACAGCTTCAGACATACAGGAGCCTACCTCCTCCCAGAAACACAAGAGTCTAGGAATCAAGAAATTAAAAAAAAAAAAAAAATGAAGGAACTATATTAAGTTACACTTAGATTGTCATCTTCTTCCCTCCCCCTGCAGCAAGGGGCCGGGGGATGATAGTTTGCCACAGGCTGTCCTCCACTACTTTGGTCATTCCAATTTTACAGTAGTGACCATCACCTCCAAAAAAGGAAATAAGGACACGATGGCACAGTGGACACCAAGTCTGTGTAACAGATTAAGTTTCCTGTAGGAGAGCAGTTATATTGCAATTTCATGAGAGAGGACAATACATGGAGGTCAGAGGTTAGAACACAAGAAGCTTCACAAAGCTCCACGTTCAATCTTGCTACACTTTCTGTGGAGACAAGATGGGCACAGAACAATTAAAAAAAAACAATGCAGGGGGGCCTCAGACTAAATAACTAACCAAGCTGAGATATAACAGACAAGGCTAACCCCGTATCAGTTGCACATACAAGGCAAAGGAAGGGAGTGAATTCTGGGTTAAATATGTACAACAGCAAGTTGTTTGGTACTCCAGAGGTGTTAAATGGAATGTCCATCACTGAAACTCAAGCAGAGAGTGGAAACAAACTGGATACAGAAAACCGTGCTAAAGAGAGCTATTTTACATCATTTAACCAGGAGCAGATTTGCCAATGACCTGGGTAAGATCCTAGGCCAACAGAGCACTGTTGCCTAATCTGGGTAGAGTTCCTTCCAGGAGTCCTTAAAAATAAGGACTTAGGGTGACCTTTCTAGAAAGGAAAGTTTGGATCACTCTTCACTATCAGAGGGTACAGAGTTTAAACTCCAGAAATACTGCAGACATGGTTTCATACAGCTATGCAGAAGAGAAACAAGTTCTGTGGAGTCATCTGAAAGCACAGTATATTGGATAGTCTCCTAAAGACATTTTGATACCAGACAGTAGAGAACACTGTACATCTTCAAGTCAACACCTTCATCTTCCATACACAGGAGAAATCAAAGAGGACAGGGATGGAAAATCCTCAGTCTGTTTGCTCGGGCAAACCCAATAAAGATTTAGGGGTTTGTGTGGCCCTCTGTGCCTGCTAAACTCCCGATACTGTTACAGTGAGTTGTGCTTCTCCAGGCTGAGCGGAGATCCTAAAGAATTACTTGACTCTCCACCAGGTACATTTTTTGATTCATTTGCTCTTTACAGAAGCAAGTGAACAGCAACAAATACATTAGAATCAGGTACATTTTTAAGCAACATGGCATACAGCGTGACCACACAGCTCTGCCAGTGTACCTCAACTCAATCCTAACCTGCAACATCCCTTGTTACTCCATTGCTGGGTCTCGTCTGTCTGCCAAATTGTTTCAAGCTCTGGCAAGTTTATACTTACACAAAGATGTTATGTGAAGCCATATATCAAACTATTCCATCCACTCCATTCCATTCCTTGGCAGAGGAAAGAATAGCCAGTCAGCTTCCATTTTCATATTGCTCTCAGATTTAACTAACAGTGGATGGGCACACTCCGACCTCTGGGAAGGCTGGATTGTTTCCTATGCGGCATTCCAGGGCACAGTGACTTGAGTATGGGTGTTTAGCCTGCACATGCTTATTCCTCAAGGTCACTTGCTTTCTGTGCAGAAGGCAGGATGCTCCCCTCTCAAATCCAACATTCAGGACAGCTGTTTACCCAAGTGATCTAGAGATTAGCTCCATGCAGGCCCAGACACCCTTAGCACACCATGCACGTCTCTACTCCCTTGAACAGAGCAACAGCGACCTAGCCCATAACTATGCCCTTAAATAATCAGCTGGAGCCTGGAGCACAGTGACAGGGTTATAGCACCCAAGAGTAGCCAAACCGAGAAGCGTTACCAACACTGACACCTCCCTGCCAGAGGAAAAGTGCTGCAGATACTCCCAGCTGCTGCACTGAGCTGAGGGTATGATGGCAGCTTTACACTCCACCTGTCCCCAGTCTCTTTTCCTGCCCTACGGGGACTAGCGTTTCAGCCAGATACTACCACCAACCAGGCAGTCGTTGAGGTGAGACTTGAGCTAACTCAGTGGACTTTGCTTAGATCACTTCTCCGGGTGTTGATGTCAGTAAGGAACAGAGGGAGCATCAAACCCACTGCACAGGGGATGCACGACTTCCTGCAGCAGTTACCCAAACATTTCTTACCAAATTATGCTTTTAAAAAGTTCTCTTCAGGAGCAAATCCCTCCTCATTTTCATATTCTCAGGCATATCTGCATTCTGACTGTTTGATGCAAGGAGACTTCCATCAAGCTCAAGTATCACATGCTAGGACCGGAAGTCTTCACCAGGCATACCTGCACATCAAACAGGAGGGCACACGGGCAGGTAACATTATGGACAGTCCTGATTTAGGCGTATATTCTATCCCTGGTGCACATGTACAGATCAGAGGGATGACACACCCTACTTGCAAATGTAAACAGGGAGGCAACAAATGGAAGCCTTAAGACTCTTGTACAGTAATGGAGGAGCTTCCATTTACAGGACTGCAATAGAGGGAGAAGAGGGGAAGGCAGATTCAAGAAGCGTCACCTCCTCATGTCCAAGAAGCTGGTAGCTCAATAATCTCAAGCCTCACTAGAGTGAGCTCTGATTTCGAGCACAGCTGACAATCTATTCTCTTTGGAAGCCACCAGAAACATTATGTCGTCAAAATACAGCAGCCATTGAAGATGCAGTGAGGCAGGCACCATGGGTCTGATTTAAAAAAGAATTATGACCCGTGACAACTCTTGAAACTATACAACCACAATACCGATATGCGAGACAGCCATCCATACAGCCTGAAAAGCATTTTCTCCCCTAACCCTCTAGCCACCGGTCAGGTGCTTTGGGGTTGGGGGAGAGGTTGCCTGTGCCTGAAGCCCCACATACTGGCCTCTGCTGCAGACAGGACACTGGTCTGGATGGACCAATAAGCTGATCTGGTGCAATAGCAAATCCCACATTCCTAGCTGGACACTTGAAGTTCTATCAGCAAACTGGTTTCTCTCAGTGAGTTATTACACTGAAGAAAAAGGCTGACACAATGTGCAACACTAAAGGAGGACGTGGACACCCTAACAGGAGTGAATTCCTTCAGACCTTCAAAGTTTGGAGGTGTGGGAAAGAGAAAAAGGGTCCAAGGGGAATCACACTGAAAAGCATATGTGGGGGAGATGAGAACAACCCAATTACACTGATCTTTTTAAAATGCTCCCTCTTGCAGCTCTTGCGCTCTTCCCCAAATAAAGACACACTGTTCAATGGCATGTTGAAAAGACGTGCTCGTCATTCTTAATAAACAACTAGAGTAAGAATACATAAGAGAAACAGGGTGGTATCTTTATATGATACACAAGTGTATGGTACAAGAACTCCATCAGGCACAGGAGCCTCAAGGTTTAAGGCCTCAATGACAGGCCAAAAAAAAGTGTGGTAAAGTTTTTTTTTTTTTTTTTACTTTAACATCTAAAAATGTCACTTAAAGGTCTGAATAGAAATTGTTTTTTAGAAATCATAATTGCAGTTCACTCTCTCCTCCTCCTTCCAGGACAACAGCAAATTAATGTCTGAGCACAAAGGAGAGACACCTGCCTCTCCTTGGCTGGCTGAGCAGGTCCATCCATCATTCTGCGCTCTCCAGGCTGCACATGCTCTGAGGAGGCATCAGAAGCCCCAGCCATCCAGGCCAATCCCATAGCTCATGTTCTGTTTTCTACATCATAAAAAACCAAAGTCAACCAGCAGTTTCAACAGCTCTGAGCTGGCAGAGAAATGCAGCCTCCAATGGGTCTAACAGCTCAGTGTGTTTGGTAGGATACACATTGGGTAGGTTTTCCTTTTAGATTCTTTTAAACAGAAGAAGCCTAAAAGGGCTTCATAACTACACCAATAAAAAACAAAACGTAGGCATCTCCTTTAGTGTAAAAGTCTGTACAATTTATCGTTGCTCGTCATCTCCCCCCACCGCACTGCCCCACCCCACCCCCTTCTGAGCTGGGAAGGATGCCTTAGTGCATGGTGCTGGCATTAGCTACAGCAATAGCTTCCTGAATCTCTCGTATCACCAGGATCCGAGTGAGCATCTGCTCCATCTGCTCTCTGCTGATTGGCTGGATGGAATACCAGATCGGGCTGTTAGGGGCTACCACCGGCTCCGGAGTTAAGTAAAATGTATCATTCCGGCCTTTCACACTCTGGGGGCTGAAAGGGGTTGGGGGGGGGGGGGGGACAAAATCAGAAACAGGCAGGTTAGTAACATGTCCTGGAACAAGTAACATCACCCTATTCATTCTGGGGCTTTAAGAATCCTTACAGTGAATGCTGGGCTGATGAAAGGTGCAAGACTAGGAGAGCTATGGAAGTTTACTTGCAGGACAGATACAATTATGGGCAATGGTAGGATAAGCTTCTCCTACCAATGGGTCCCACCCAGTTCTAGACAGTCCTCCTCTTGGGGAAAGAGGGGAGCTCTGTCTCAATGACTCATTCACCCACTGGACTAAGCCAAGGTTAACAATAAAGGGGCCCCCCAGCTATCACGTGGACCTATATTCACTAGGAAAGATTAAACTCCTTTCACTTGGGTACCAAAGGTTACCATTTAGCCTTTTAAGAGTCAGTTTTCTTCTCAAACTCCATTTTCAGCCCAGTAAGCTAGTTATGGTGCCGTCCATGAAGGAGGGAAGCATATACAAATGCAGCTACTAAGAGACCTCTCTCTCTCATCTCTAATATTCAGAACAAACTTCCATTTTTGCGGCTGCCACCACCTGGGTCTCACCAATATCTCATCCAAAGCAGAGGGCACTTCCATCACATGTGCCATCAGTGCACCTGGGGGTGAAGGGGCCACTGCACAAGCTCAACTGCTCTGATGTCTAATGTCATAAGTAAACCCTGGGATCAACACTTACGACAATTCACACTTCATGATTTCGCCCCTTCAAATATTGAGCAGAACAGGATTTTAGTGATTTTTTTTTTAATGCAGCTTTGGACCAAAGTTTGCCCTCTATTATGGGCACGCACCTCCTATTGAAGAAGTCCCTTATATAGTTAATGTATTTAACATACACACAAACCGTACCGATATTAAGGAGAGAAATACTGTCCCGAAGACAAAGTTAGCTATCTTTCTGCAGCTATAAAATGCAGTCTAGGTCCACATTTATGGAAGATAAGCAACCCCATGTGACAGAAGATCTCACCATTTGAAGAGGTAGAAGTCATAGAGCTTTATGGGGCACCGCAGGGGGTTCTCTGGATTCTCAGTCTGCTCTGCATACATGTCATCTGTAACTGCAAACCAACCCCCCCCCGAAAACCACAGTGTGTCAAACTGAGTACAGGAAACTGTTTGTCGTAGAACAGTAGATAATAAAATAAGCAATGTCAAGCAGCCTCAGTGTTTTCAAACCCTATGTCATCCTACAACATCTCATGAGTTACCAGCTGCAGGAAAGGTAAAAGGATCCAGATCGCTGCCCCAAAGCACAGCTCACTTGTTAGCAGCCAGAAACCTCCAGGTATTGCTTTTGGCTATCTGCTTTATCAGCAGGACCCACTCATTAACCCACCATCTAGCTATAACCTTTGAAAGGCAGGAAGTCTGGTTAAATGAAACGCCAGTACCTGAGCCAGTGGAAGCCTGGGTCAACAGGCCATATTCTACCTCTAAACTCCATGAACGTTCCCAGGAGTCAAGGGCTTTCATGGAGAGAAGAGTACAAGGCTCCACTCTTAGTACTCTCTTTGCTCAGAGACCCCTGCATCACAACAGTGCCTCTGCCTGGGAGAGTGGGACTGGAAACCAATCCCCACCCCGTCTGCTGGGAGGCCTGTGTGCCTCACAGCCACTCAACCCTAGGTCAGAAAACATCATGTGCTCACAGAACACACAGATGTGCTTTATCTCTGATCACTGAGCTACTGGGGGAGGATCTTATTGTCAAAGACATTGATTTCTTGCACCCCACCTGAAGGCACCTGCAAGTCTCTTTATAAAACTAGTACAAACAGACCAGGTCAGTCAATCCCAGACATTCTCAAGAAGGCTTGCTTCTCCTCTCATGTACACTTTACCTTTCTGGCCTGTCTGGTGTATACCAAGTGCCTTCAGATATCGGATACTCGTGCTCTTATCCTTGGGATTGGAAGGGTTCTTCTTGGTCTGCCTCAAGACCTTGGAGAAGGCCAACTTCATGTGCTGGTCTACCGTTTTCAACAGGAAGTACCTGAGCAGCGAGAAGAGGACACAGGACATTTATGGGGCAAACAAAGCCTTACTTAGCCTTTCATCGGGCAGTGAAGTGGTGATCTTTATTGTCTATGAGCCAGCCAGGGTTCAAACCAGCATCTGAAAGTCAGGTGGTATTCTGAGCAGTAGAACACAAGAAAAGGGAGATGCAAGTCCAGGTTTCTCTTTGTTAGTTCACGTCCTTGTTTTACTGCATGTAATTTCTTGTATAAAGGGACTGCTCTGGGATTTGCTCCCATGTCCCTAACCATTAAAAAGCAATGACCACATCTTAGTCCAATACAGTTTCCTGTCAGTCCTCTCAAGGATGCTGGAAGTTCCTTGGCTTTTAAATCAACTGCCCCAAACACTTACTTTGTGTTAAAAAACATCAGCGTAGTGAGCAAGGTGGAAGGGGAGTGAGCTCCCAGTTGCTTGCACTCCCACAGCATCTCTTCTGTTACATGGCTGGGGAGGACATAACCTGCAACAATCAGAAAAGTCAGCATCACCGACCAAGTTACAATATGAACACAAGAGGCACTTGCAGGGATACATACTATAAAAAGAGATTCCTTGGGGAAGGGAAAACAGATTAATTCTCCCATTTCAGAGTTGCTCATTTTTACATCAACCTTTAATCAGCAAGAGTGAGCAAGCTGATGGAATGGAACAAATTGAGCTGTTGGCCTTATGTGCATCCTCAGTCAACATACAGAGTCAAACACACTATTTGGATGTGTCCACTCTTTTGATTTTCCCTTGTACAGAAGAGCAATTCTTCACTCCAAACACCTAGATACACAGCAACACCACAAACAGTACGAACCCCAGAGCTCATGCAATGGCACAGAGAACAAAGAATAAATCAAACAGGCAGAGGGAAAAAGAGGATCTGAAACCCGCCACACTACTTAAGCGGAAGCATCTGAACACAAATGTAAAACGGATTGACAGATGATCAGAGCAAGAGGAATAAAAATCTGAAGAAATAGATTTGTTCCCTGAAAATGTGATCCTTTAGTTCTCATGTGAATAGGTGTAATCTTCCCTACTGCAGCAATGGCATAAAGGAACAGACCTTGCATGAACAAGTTGACACTCCCATGTACACAGTGAAGCCCACACACCCCCTCACCCTACTCTGAATGAAGGGTATAATGTTCAGAAGTTTTTGGCTGCAACATCTCCAAGGCTCTGCCTAAAAGTACCCACAAATAGATTCCAAAATCCACTAAGCTTCAGAACAAGCCAAGCCTTAGGGCAAATCTCTGGTTTTATCACTTGAAGCTGCTCTAGTCTCTCATCAGTGGCACTAAAAGCAAAATGCATTGCCAATTCAGATCAGATCGCCTGCCTCATGAACACCAAAGGTAAGCCACTAGGAGGTAGTATAAGAACATAATAATGGCCAGACTGGGTCAGACCAAAGGTCCATCTAGTCCAGTATCCTGTCTTCCGACAATGGCCAATGCCAGGTGCCCCAGAGGGAATGAATAGAACAGGTAATCATCAAGTGATCCATCCCGTTGCCCATTCCCAGCTTCTGGCAAACAGAGGCTAGGGACACCATCCCTGCCCATCCTGGCTAATAGCCACTGATGGACCTATCTTCCATGAACTTACCTAGTTCTTTTTTGGACCCTGTTATAGTCTTGGCCTTCACAACATCCTCTGGCAAGGAGTTCCACAGGTTGACTATGCATTGTGTGAAGAAATACTTTGTGTTTGTTTTAAACCTGCTGCCTATTAATTTCCTTTGGTGACCCCTAGTTCTTGTGTTATGAGAAGGAGTAAATAACACTTCCTTATTTACTTTCTCCACACCAGTCATGATTTTACACACCTCTACCACATCCCCCCCCTTAGCTGTTCCTTTTCCAAGCTGAAAAGTCTGAATCTTATTAATCTCTCCTCACATGGAAGCTGTTCCTTACCTCTAATAACTTCTGTCACCCTTTTCTGAACATTTTCCAATTCCAATATATTTTTTGAGATGGGGCAACCACATCTGCACACAGTATTCAAGACACAGGCATATCAAGGATTTATATAGCAGCAATATGATATTTTCTGTCTTGTCTCTCCCTTTCTTAATGATTCCTAACATTCTGTTCGCTTTTGACTGCCGCTGCACACCAAGTGGATGTTTTCAGAGAACTATCCACAATGACTCCAAGCTCTCTCTCTTGAGTGAGAACAGCTAATTTAGACCCCATCATTTTATATGTATAGTTGGGATTCTGTTTTCCAATGTGCATTACTTCGCATTTATCAACATCGAATTTCATCTGTCATTTATGAATCCATCTCTGCTCAACAACTCATGCATTCCTTAGAAGGGGCATCAACCCACACTCCCAACATCCGAAAGATTAACCAGTTCTCAGAACCCCTTAAAGAGTAAGTTAAATGGTGCACAGAGTCAAGCCTAACTAAACCCTTAAAAAAGAAGTCAGGATGGGAGTCTGGTGCACAAAACCCTCTAAAATATTTGTACTTATTGCAGGCTCTGGAGAACTTCCCTCCCGGCTCAGTGAAAGTTAAGGAATGTTCCTCTGCTCAAGTGTTTCTTCAGATCAGTTTCTAGTCCAGGAGTGGGCAAACTTTTTGGACCGAGGGCCATATCTGGGTATAGAAATTGTATGGTGGGCCATGGGTATAGAAATTGTATGGTGGGCCATGAATGCTCCCAAAATTGGGGGTTAGGGTTGGGGGGGGGGGAGGGGGCTGAGGAGTTGGGGGTGCAGGAGGGTGCTCCGAGCTGGAACCAAGGGGTTCGGAGGGCGTCAGGGCTGGGGAAGGGGGTCGGGGCATGGGAGGGGGTCGGGGGCAGGCTCTGGGTGGCGCTTACCTCAAGATGCTCCCAGAAACAGCAGCATGTCCCCACTCCAGCTTCTATGCTGAGGCACAGCCAGGTGGCTCTGCATGCTGCCCTGCACGCAGGCTCCGCCCCTGCAGCTCCCATTGGCTGTGGTTCCTGGCCAATGGGAGCTCTGGGGGTGGCACTTGGGGTGGGGGCAGCATGCAGAGCCCCTTGGCTGCCCCTACGCGTATGAGCCAGAGTGGAGACATGCTGCTGCTTCCGGGAGCCATGTGGAGTGGGGCAAGCCCCAGACTCCACTTCCCAGTGGGAGCTCAAGGGCCAGATTAAAAACATCTGGAAGGCCGGATGTGGCCTCCGGGCCGTAGTTTGCCCATCTCTGTTTTAATCACAGCTTTCAGAAACACGACGACACCAGCAAGCTTAAAGCTCTCTCGCATCCCACCCCTACCCCAGCATGTCTGAGAGGCCTCTTCCTAAAGCAGAGAAAAGGCGCTTACCAAGAGGGGTGACCCGGGGCTGTACATCCTTGAGAACTTCATGTAACCATTCGGTAAACCGTATATAATAGAGATCTGAGAAAATGTCATCTACTCGTCCGTTTTCAAAGAGATACTGCAAAAGACATTCACAACACAGTCTGATATAATGGCATCAAGCAAACTCCTGTCAGAGGATCTCTCTCTTTGGGATGGAATGAGCCCCCTCCCAGGCTCAAGGCCCAGGCACTAGTCAGGCTTGTGTATTTCCTGTGTTATTGTAGTCATTTGCTGGGGAGGTTCCACAGAGTGCACCTTGGAGAGTACAAATACCCCTGTACTGATGACAGTGCACCAGAAACAATCAATCAATTACGGCTGCATGAGTGGATAACAAAAAAGAGGAAGAGTCTTAAAAGCAAAGATGGCTGGCCCTCAGCTATTTACAAAAGGATGAGTTTATTTGAAATTTTACATTTAAATTATTGCCCTGCATGCACTGGGATTGTTTCTTTAGGGTACAATAAAAGAAAAATACTGTTGCAAACCCAGATTCTTTCTTCTCTATACCAAGCAATAAGCCTCCATTCACAGTTCAGGCAAGTCAAAGCTGAAACACTGATTTTAAGCAGGACAGACTAGGTCTAGAGCATTACACTCTGCTTGAAAAAACTTTCCCATTAAATTCTCACCACATTATTTCATTCCGTTAATAGCAACTATTTTGTTTTTAATTGCATGCTGGTATCCCTTTAAAAAAATCCTCCCTCCAACTGTCCACTCTTAAAGTTGCATGTTCCATCAAACACAGAAGAGGTTTCCCAAATTCATTCACTATTCCATATATAAAACTAAGCTGGAGAGCTTGATATTAATAGCAACTGCCACCATCATTCTAGGTCTTACAAAGAGAAAGCTATCTACAAACACTGTCTGATCACAGCATATGCAGTTTTGTTGCATGCACCCTACATAAAAGAAGAAGAAATAAGAGATCCTACCTTCTGAATACACAGGAAGATATAGTAGAGTACATCTGGATCGTATGGTTCGCCTTCACCATTGCGAGCTTCTCGTGTCATCAAGCATAGCCCATAATTCAACTCAGCCACAGCAGAGGAGATGAGATCTTCCTGGAATCTCAGCAGCTGGCGTCCTGCAAAGCAAAAATGTCATGATGAATTTGCTTTAAAAAAAAAAACAGACTCCATTTTTCAAACATAATCTTCCATTTCACTACTGTCCACCCCTCCCTCCCAATATGCTCTCCCCACTTCTGAACAGCTCCCTTAGCACATCATACGCCCCACCATAAGATCAACAGTGGGAGCAATGGAGACCTTAAGCATTCATAAATCAACTCAGAAGCAGAGAAAGACGTTTAGAGAAAACTGACACCAGCACCACTCACTCTACATGAAGATCATCTCCTATATTATCTGCAATGAAATGTTTTTCCTACAGCAATGGGAAAGCCAGAACAAACATAACAGCATTTGCTGATTCATTAAGTAGCTGGTGTATGGGGCTATTTTGTTCCTGTAACTGGCACTCATCCATCTGCGGCCACCAAACTACGTTCCTGAGCTAGTAGCTCAATATGGAACACAAATACTTCTTGGAATGTTTCATGATGCAGCTGGCAAAGAAACCATTCTTAGGCTTGGAAGGATTAGATTTTTATTTGATAAATGTCGATTTCACTGTACACAGACAAACTAATGAAAAATATTTCCATTGATAATCATTGAAATTTACAGGTAAGCAGCATTTCATACTTTGAGTTTGATTTAAGGATATTATTTATTTGTGTATGCTTTAACGTGATGTTGACAATGTGTTTAATGGTTGAAAAGTTATTTTTTTGAATCTCAATGAGTACTGTTATTAAATAATTACTGTGCTGTGCCCCACAGGATTTCTTACAACTGTGAAAGTTAAAAAAAATTATATTATATATAAATAAATAAAATAAATAAAAATTAGGGAAAAATACTTTGCAATAATCAATATTATCCTTTAAAGTTTTATAGATACAGAAGTTCAATTCTGCCAAGCCTAACCATTACACTGTGACAAATTGAACTTGAGATCCCAAACTACCATCACCACTCAAACCAGGAGAGAGTTTTCCTAACAAAAGAGATGGAACACTGCAGTGGTTCTACTGAACAGGAAAATGATCCTTGAAATCAGGGTAGAAGGAAGGGTTGAGAGAGATTTGGACCTTAGGAAAACTAGATAGGTAGTTCTAGTCTGAACCAAGTGTAGTCTTGTTTCATTTGCTACCTGATCCCTACTTGAAACCAACTTCTAGTGGTGAAAACCTGGAGTAAAACATACCATGCCAGATAACCCCCTCCCATGACACTTACTGCCAATAGGGGCTAGCCTGTTCTGAGACTCCTTTTCCAGCTCTGCATTCTTGGTCTGTGCCCAACTTTTCCACACTTCGAGCCCTTCTTCTGGCTTCAGAGAGTTCGGAAGCAAGAGTTCAGGTGAAGGCTGAGGCTGTGGCTGTGGCTCCACTTCAGCTACCTGAACAGTTTGAGCCTGTGAAAGAAAACCACTTCTAGTCACGTTTCCTTCGAGATGCAACAAGGAAGCCAAAATAGGACATTTCTTTTTTGCCTCATTTTTCTTGTCTTGTAGCACCATCTCCTCACTCCCAGTAGTGAATGTTGCCATGATGACTAACAACTCACTCATATCTCAGTGACAGGCATGGTATATAAACCTAAAAGGAGGACTTTAGTGTCATATCAGTGATCATGCGTGAACAACCCAAAATATTCTCTGATCCCCAAGACCAGCTCATTTTCACTTCAGGCAGGTATTTTGAAAAGCCTCCAGTCCATTCCATGTGGGTAGTTTAAACCAGTATTGCAAAATTTTCCAGAAGAAGTGTTCCCAGCCATTCATCCAGATCATAAAGATCATTTATATTTTACTTACGCATGCACACAGAGGCAAATAATTTTCACCAAAGGTAAAGAA
Organism: Natator depressus; assembly: GCF_965152275.1. Lineage (NCBI taxonomy): Eukaryota > Metazoa > Chordata > Testudines > Cheloniidae > Natator > Natator depressus. The sequence goes on along the minus strand of NC_134240.1, from coordinate 1,390,029 downwards.
CTTTACAGGACACAGATCCTCTCAGAGTAATTTTTTCCTCTATTCATGAATAGAATGGGTGAATCTATTGATTTATCAGGTCCTTTTAGCTTCATCACTTTTTCCCTGGTTGACAGGGGACAATTAGCTTGAACAGTGTTTCAAAAACCATTGTATTAGATGTAGCGTTAACAGCAGAACAGTGCACGCTGAGGACTGGTCTCAGAAGCCAGGTGTTTGGAGCTTTGAGAGAGAAAGGCTGCCCTCTAGTGGGAGACAGTAGCAAGGTGGCAACACTTTTTTTTTAAAAAAAAAAGAAACTTCTCAGTCCTATCAGAAGGGCTATCTATTCGACACTGGTGAGGCCTCATCTGGAGTACTGTGTCCAGTTTTGGGCCCCACACTACAAGAAGGATGTGGATAAATTGGAGAGAGTCCAGCGAAGGGCAACAAAAATGATTAGGGGTCTAGAGCACATGACTTATGAGGAGAGGCTGAGGGAGCTGGGATTGTTTAGTCTGCAGAAGAGAAGAATGAGGGGGGATTTGATAGCTGCTTTCAACTACCTGAAAGGGGGTTCCAAAGAGGATGGCTCTAGACTGTTCTCAATGGTAGCAGATGACAGAACGAGGAGTAATGGTCTCAAGTTGCAATGGGGGAGGTTTAGATTGGATATTAGGAAAAACTTTTTCACTAAGAGGGTGGTGAAACACTGGAATGCGTTACCTAGGGAGGTGGTAGAATCTCCTTCCTTAGAGGTTTTTAAGGTCAGGCTTGACAAAGCCCTGGCTGGGATGATTTAACTGGGAATTGGTCCTGCTTCGAGCAGGGGGTTGGACTAGATGACCTTCTGGGGTCCCTTCCAACCCTGATATTCTATGAAGGGCGTCTTCTCTCCACTTTACCAGCCATGTGCTACCGTTGCCACTAATACTCCTGTTCTTTCTGCGGATACAGACTAACACGGCTGCTCCTCCGACACCTGTCTTTATTCTGAAGCAATTAACACACACACACACACACACACACAGTTGCCACACTGTTATAATCCCAGGTGCGCAACAGACCACTAGAAAAGCCAGGCTCTAGGTATGTTATAACATACAGGTACATTGTGGTGTCCTGTTGACAGCCCACTCCATCCTCATCCTGCAAGAATAGGATGCTTGTGTCAGTTTCACCTATTTACATGAAGGAGCAGCTAGAGAACAGAGACACCATGCAATCTACATAGGGATATCTACCACCTTTAATATGGTCCCTCTTTAAAAAGGCAGATAATGTGAAAATCTCCATTTCATCTGTCAATTGCCAAGTGTTTCAGAATTGCATATTGTTACCTTATGAATAGGTTTTTTCATATTTAGTGACACTCAAATCACCGATACTAAAATGCCAGGCAATTTCACTAACAATTCAGGATACTGCTTCCAACCTACTGAAAAACTAGCTGCTAATCTATGCATGTATTCTGGAAAACATCACAGCATCTATTGGGAAGTTTAACAAAAACACGGCAAGAGGAGTCTTCCCTTGACAATAGGGCCCCAGAGTCAAAGCTTTGTCACCACAAGCGGCAGACATTATTTCACAACATGGTGCCCTATGTGCAGTCACTCCAACCTGTTCATCCAGCACCACCTATGCAAGTTGACCCTTATTTACAAGCAGTACAGGAAGGGATACACTTAATCCCCTTCTACACTTCCTCCTCCTCATACAGAGCTTTTGTATTTACTTGAACTGAAAGCTAATGGGATTCAGACAAAGCTTTAATTGTTCATTTGATTAAGGGCTGTATTCTCATCTCATTTACCTTGAAAATTTACAAGTGAGGGATTCTTAGCCAATACAGGGTCCCCTTTTCACATCCACTCCCATTAGAGAAGGGAAAAGGCAAGTTAAAAGGGGAGCCACATGCACACCCAAAAAATGGAAGAGTTGCTACAATTAAGATAATAAATTGCTTGATTTGGTATCACCAAAAAAAATAAAATAAAAATCACTCAAAGTATGTTTGCGGACGTGCTTTCCTTTGGAAGTCTCGTTCTTGTGAAGCTCCACAGAACTATGGTGAAGACAATGCAAGGTTTAAAAGGGAGAAATCCACAGCATTACCCATCAATGAAAAGCAAGTCTGCTAAAGGCACAAACCCTGTAATAACCTCAGATATGATTTTTAGACAGACTGAGTGCATCCCAGTGTCAGCTCTCCTGCATCACCTGCTGTTTACACAATAGCACCTATATTACAGAAAGTGGAGCTAGGGCAGAATCTGAGACCAAGTCCTTTAATTGAAGGGGCTCTGCTTTTACCATCAGGGCAGACAGGGATGAAGCTTAACTTGACAAACAAACAACGGTCTTGGGGAAAGAGAGCTCAGGGGTGAGGCATGGCCTCCACATTTGCAGACCAACTTCTTGAATGCTGTCTCCTTGCTCCCCATGGAATGAAAGTTTTCACTGCCACTTAGTCTAGCAGAAGAAGAGCACTGGCTATCTTCCTGCGAGTACCTCACAATCACTCTCAGTCTGAGGGCTGGCAATCAGGCTGGGGTAAAAAGCAATTTCCAGTGCAGTGAACTGATTGACATGCTTCTACTTTTCCTTACTCGTGAACAACATACCAGCCCAGCCAGCCAGCAGCTAGATGGTTCGGGGCGGGGGGGGCGGGGGCACATATCAATGCTGCAGAAGCAGGTGAATGGGGAGTACAAAGTACTGGGAAAAGCTCTGGGTTCTGAGGAGCTCATTCCACAGCAGTAGCAGGTCAAACTCCTCATGATACTCCTACAGCAGCAAAGGGCGTTCAGAAGGACCCACCCTTTCCTTCCCAGTAATAATCTAATAGGATAACTCTACAGGTGGGCCTCAGGACAGGCCCAAAAGGACAGAGGTTTAGTCATCCTGGCAGCTTTATCACCCTTCCTCTAAAATGGAAGGCTGAATTCTGACTTGCCTAGATATTCCTGGCACTAGAGGGGACACACTACTCCCCAGCAGACCAAGAAGGTGCAATTAGTAGTAAACAGCCAACATTGCTATTAGGTGTGCTGTACCACTGTGCAGAGGAATGCAAAGTAGAAGTAGGGAGGTGTTATTACTCCTGTAGGAGGGGTTAGTCAGACCATTACTGAAATACTGCTTCCAGTTCTTGGGTTCACACTTCCAAAAGATGTCAACAAATAGGACAGAGTTCAGAAGAGAGCTACAACACTGACTAGAGGTCTGGAAAAAAAATCTACCTTACAGGGAGAGGCTAAAGCAGCTCAACCTATTAGTTTCTCCAAGAGAAGGTTAAGAGATGACTTGATCACGGTCTAAAGTAACTACATGGGAGGCTGGGGGAGATTTGATATCAGAGGCTCTGTAATCTAGCAGATGAAGGCAGAACATCCAATGGCTAGAAGCTGAAGCTAAATAAATTTAGACCAGAAATAAGGCAGGTTTTAATGAGGGTAATTAACCACTAGAACTTACTGAGAGATGTGGTGAGTTCTTTTAAATCAAGACTGGATATCCTTTTAAAAAGATACTCTACCTCAACCAGAAGTTATAGGACTGATGTAGGAATCACTTGGTGAAATTCTATGGCCTGTGTTATGCAGGATGTCAGGATTAATTAAAATGATCCCTTCTGACCTTAAAACCTATGGGTGAAATCCTAGCTTCACTGCAGTGAGTGGAAAAACTATTTACTTCAATAGAGCCTGGATTTCATCCTATGAAAACCACAGAGGCATACGGCTATTAGTCTGATACCTAGCAAGAAGGAAGGGATATTCCCACCACCACGTGCATTATGGAATTAAGGTTGCAGTCAAGTTTAAATTATTTTTTAAATGCTGCTTCCTCGCTTTTGTTACTAGCATCTTAAGTTTTAAAAATCTTTTCTCTAAAACATTTATGCTGGTGGATTTTTGGGCATGGGTTTTGCAATTCAGTTAGTGACATACTAGTCACTTTCTTGTTCTTGTGGACTAGCACAATGTTCAGAGCGGGCATTGTCTGTATGCGTGTAGTAACAGACATTTACATACAAAAGGATTTATGAAATTTAAAAAAGCTAAAACGTAAAAATGTTTTTCAAGAGGTTCGGCTCTGAGGCTCCCCTATTTCCCTGTAAAGACAGCAATATTTTTGGGCACTGTGTACACCAAGCACTCTAAAAAAAAGACGCTGTTTAAATTAAATTAGTTTCCAGTTCTCGTTTATATGGCGTCTGTATTCCTGCACACCAAGCATTGACTAGAAACAGGGCATGGCGTAGAGACAGACTGGTACATCTGATCATCAGTGATGTGTTTCATCAGCTGACAGCCATCAAACCCTTAGCTCTCTGTCAAGTGTCTTGCGCTACTCTGAGCGGAGTGATTCAAAGTGACTGGTGAAGTGGCTAGCATCTGGTGTATCACATTAGTTCCACTGGGGTGGGGCTCTAACTATTCCAACAGAGTAACTAGAACAACTCAGAACATTAACTCAGCACAGGAGAGTACTGAACTATTAAGAATACCTGCTACAAGTATACTGCCTCATTTACACTAGAGGCCAGAACAGCAGTTTCACCTTCCGATTCTTGCCATAATCATGCCCCTGTCCAAAGTGACTGACGTGACACAAATGCACAGCTGGGGACTGGTCAAATGCTCAGTGTCACATATGTAATATTTAGAAGGATCCTATGAAGCACAGGATACCTGACAGACAGCATCTCTCTCCCCACACCATCAACATGTCATTAAAATCAAGGGCAGGCATAACAGAAGCAGTTTTACTCACAGAACAAGTCACTTGGAGCTGCTGCTGCTGCCCCTGCTCTTGGGGTGTGGGCTGCTGTTGCTGCTGCGGGTCCCATATGTGCACCGTCTGAGCTGTATTCTGGTATGTCCCTGCCACGGCCTGCACTGCCACTGGAATGTGGATGTTGCCATTCATGAACTGTGCTGGAAAGAGTGAGTTAGCGATAGTTTGCACCACTTCCTCCTGTGAGTTTTTCACTACAGATGCACCTCCCACCATCTTATCCTTGTCATCCTCCAGCTTCACAGCAGCCAGTGTTGTTGGCGAGCCACTGACGTGGACAGCATTGTAGGCCTCCTGGGGGATGGCAATGTGGGTTATATTTTGCTGCTGAAGGTCACCACGTGGCTGAGCTGAGTAAACAGGGATGGTCCAAGTCTCTCCAGTGGGGCTAGTAATGGTCCCAGTGGCACTGTATAGGTGAGCACTGTCCACTGTTAATAAGTCCGGCCTTAAAGATACATAACTCTGCTGCTGGCCTTGAGGAATGGCCAACACTGTGGCAACTGGCTGCCCTGAAATAGCATATGACACAGTAATAGGCATATCTACTTTACGCTTCTTCACTGGCTGAAGGACACTAGCGGTGCTGATCCGCCGTTCGCCTTCCCGTGGTGAGCCCTGCTGAGAAGGTGGAGGGGACAGTGCCCCAACTGTCTGGATCTGGATCTGTTGGCTACCAGCAATGGCCTGTCCAGACACAAGCTGGGCCTGGATCTGCTGGTGCTGTATGTGCTCCTCCTGGATCTCAGTGGCCTGGATCTGCTGGGCAGTCTGTACATGCTGCACCTGGATTTGAGCTGCTTGCAGCTGAGATGGGCTAGGGCTCTGAAGAGACTGACTCTGTATTGTCTGGGATGCCTGCTGCTGTGCCTGGCCTTGGATCTGAACTTGGACCTGTATTGGCTGCTCTGAGGCTTGGTGGACAGTGAGCTGGGGAGAGAGCTGCTGGGCAGAGACCTGTTGCGGGGACTGCTGGACCTGGACTTGTACCTGTAACAGCAAAGATTCAATAGTTAGTGCTCATACACAAGAACTTTAGTTCAATGGTGACACCATGAACAGACAATACGGTCTATATGCTAGAGCTCTTTGATGTGCTCAGTTTTGTATTAATTTATTATATAATCCTGATCAACAAGATCCTAGAGGAAGTATAGGAAAAGATAGAGAAGCATCTTGCCTAAGGAGATCTCAAAGGTATCTGACAAAGGGAAGGCAGAGTGAATGCTGGATTTCCTCAGCACAATTCATTGCACTTTTCAACGGAAGAAGTTCACAAACTGTATCACATACCACTTATAGACTGGAGTGGTTTGGGAAAACAGACATCAGGCATCCCAGGAAGCTGAAGAATACCCTTCAGAACTGTCAGCATTGATAGAATGTGCACCATCAGAAATCCAGCCTACCTCATAGCAAATCAACATAAGGTCACGCCTGATGCAAACACATCAGAGAGGTCACGGATTCCGTGACTTTCTGTGACCTCCACAGCGGCAGGCAGCCCCTGCACCAGGGGCACTGGCCACTGCTGGGGCAGTCTTGGGCCACCGTGCCCCCGCAGTAGAATTTGGGTGAGAGAGGGGGAAGGGGCACAGGATAGGATGAGGGGGCGCTGGATGGTGTTTACCTGGGGGCTCCCTGGAAGTGGCGACATCCCCCTTGCTCAGCTGCTAGGCAGAGGCATGGCCAGACAGCTCTGTGCTATGCCTCCACCCAGAGCGCTGGCTTTGCAGCTCCCACTGGCCGAAGTTCCCCGCCCCGCCCCACCCCACCCCCCAACTGCTGCTGTGTGTGTGGGGGGGGGGAGGAGGAGGAGAATGGAGGCACAGAGCCAGGTAGAGAGCCAGCAGAGGTCCTGGGCCATGCGCTGCCCCAGCAGGAATCCCAGGTCCCCAAGTTTTAGTCACAGGCCGTGAATTTTTGTTTACTGTCCGTGATTTTTACTAAAAATACTCATGACTAAAACATAGCCTTAATCATAATGCTTGTGTTAACATTCTTTAATATTCACCTTGCTACAAAATACAAACATTTGACTAACAACTCTCTCCATCTGTAGGATGCTTCAAGAACGAGGCAATAGGTTTCGTTCCCCGCTCAGTACCCCAAAACCATCATGTCACTTCACACACACAATGGGCACTGAAGTAATAGGATAACTCTCTTAAAGGAATGGTATAGTGTTTATACATAGAAACTGAGGTCTACTTACCTAATCTTGGGACTAAGTAGCACTAATGAATGGGTATCACATTGGAAGGAACTGCAGACTTCGGACACATTGCGGTTTAAATGCAAGGGACGCTAATAGGGTAAAAATGGCTTTTTGATGTTTTCTTAACTAAGTAATCTTTGCCACAGATTTTCAGAACTGGAGGAATTTTGAGAGTCTAGTTACCTTTTTGTCATTTCCATTTAACTCTGCTTAGACAATAAAAACATGCTCAATTTCACTTTCAGGTTCTCAGGCATTTACACAATACATTGCATAGTCTTGGTTTGAAATAATGTAGGGGTAGGCAACCTGCGGCACGCGAGCTGATTTTCAACGGCACTCACACTGCCCGGATCCTGGCCACCGGTCCGGGGGACTCTGCATTTTAATTTAAATTTAAATGAAGCTTCTTAAACATTTTTAAAACCTTATTTACTTTACATACGACAATAGTGTAGTTATATATTATAGACTTATAGAAAACCTTCTAAAAACGTTAAAATGTATGACTGGCACGCGAAACCTTAAATTAGAGTGAATAAATGAAGACTCGGCACACCACTTCTGAAAGGCTGCCGACCCCTGAAATAATGCAAAGGAAGATTTACACCCGAAGAACAATCTTGATTTTTAGTTTAGGAAAAAAGAATCCTACCTTCCTCTTTCTCCTAAAGTTATGGAGCCAAGACTACCCCAAGGTATCACTGTAAGGTTCACCTATGCACTAAGACACCTATCCCCTTGTTGAGGAGAAGCAACTTCACACAGACACACTGATGACATTACATTTCACTATAGTATCTGGAAGAAGCCCAAAAGAGTACATGCTAACTCCTCTTTTACCAGTATCACGACTGACAGGAATGTAAGATTCAATTATTCTGATTTTAACAGCTGTAAATACTCTTCCAGGCCTGTCGTCGGCCATGTTGGATACTCATTAGATAGTAGGAAAAATTTTCTAACTATAAGGACATTTAAGTACAGGAACAGGTTACCAAGGAAGGTTGTGGAATCTCTCTTGTTGGAGATTTTTAACAAAAGGTTAGACAAACGTGTATCCAGGATGGTCTAGGTTTACTTGGTCCCCATCTTGCTGAGGCAGATGGACTAGACAACCTCGAGGTCCCTTCCAACCCTACACTTTTATGAAAGTATGTCATCCCGACTTCCAATCCTCTACTGGCTCTGCACTGCACCAAATTAAAACTTGTCCTCATCTTCAAGCCCTTTACTCACCAATATTCGAGGCCCTTTACTCACCAATATTCAGCTCATGTACAAAAAATCACTCTTTATTGTCCATATTTAAAGGCGGCAGAGATCAAAATTTGCGTAGTATCTAAGTGTCTTAGAAGCACTTTCAATGGGACTTATGCTCCTAAGTCATTCAGGTGCTCTTTAGCCTGGGATTTTCAAAACACAAGGTGAGAGATACTTAGACAAAAAAAACCCCACCACCCATTTTTGCACAGCTACTTAAAATACACTAACTGTACGTAAGCCCTCATTTTAGAGCGGTCCAGATATCAATGATGCAGAGATAGAATAAGAAACAAAAAAGCAATGTTATTTTCACAGCTTCACGCAAAACAAGAATGTGAATGAAAACCTGATAGGACAAGAATCTTCCAGTTTCTCAGAGACCGCCACACAATGAAGTGGTGTACGCAGTGGGCAGCACGACACCAGAAGCCACTCCCAGAATGCTGGATAGATATCAATGCACATAGCGGGGCCTGATCAGGTTGACAGGTCCCTTGCATTTAAAAAGATATTTTGCTCTGTGCTTCGTGTTCTCAGGGTATCCACTGCTTTCCTTATATTTGCTTTTTCAGATCATAAAGTCTGTTCCATTGCCTTAATGTACACAATGCTCTGCACCTCTTACTAGTCCCCAAGAGAAGGCACTACTTTTGTTTCTTATTTCATTGGAGGGGAGTAGGCTTCCTATTACATACTAAGAGGCAGTCTCCAACCGTAGAAAAGTGCAGCTAGAAATGTGGCAAGACTGGTTTATTTCAAAGCAAAAGCCATCTCCATTCCTAGAAACAGCCAGGGCAGTGCCACCTGCATTTTCCTATTTTAACCCTTATTTTAGAGCCTGATTATATACCTACTGAAATTGGGGGAGGGACGCGGGGAGGGAGGCGCTTCATTAGCTTTGTCTCGGGCCTTGCTAATCTGCTACTCCCAAGAGCTAAATCCTAACTACTAATATACTAGCACGTCTTGTAAAACTGTTCCTATGTTTGTGTAGCCATTATTCCAGATATCCAGAGATGTAAGAGGCAGATCCAGGAAGAAGGTAGGATGACACAGGTAAAGGATCACACTTAGTGAGCTGCTAATTCTTTACAACTTCTCCAGAGCCAAAGGAAAAACAACAACATCTGTCATTTTGGTGACAAAGTCTGAACTGAGATATTGAGTGAGGAACTAAGTAATGGGATACTGAAGCTATTCCTACTTTGCTTTCCCGTCACCATTCCCCCCTCCCATTCCCTCCAATAATAAATCTTCAATATTTTCTCCTTCCAACAGCCCTACATTGTAGCAACCCACTCCCTGCTAGTGTAACCAACACCATTCCTTAAGTCATCTAGAAGGGGTTGCTAGAGAGCAATGCAAGGCTCATACTTCAAAGCATTCCCAAAACTCTCTACTCCTGAGGGAATTCTGTGCCAATTAAAAAATTCTGCGCACAATATTTTAAAATTCTGCAAATTTTATTTGTCAAACATGGAGGCTCTAGCATGGCATTGGGAGCACAGGCCACTGGCTGCACAGAGGTGGGAGTTCACGGAGAGATCTCGGAAGGGGGGTCTGAGTATTGAGGGCTCGGTGGGGGCATCCAGATGCTGGGGGAGTGGGGTTCAGTGGGGTGGGGATCCAAGTGCAGCTGGTTGGGCCTTGATAGGGTGGGGATCTGGGTGGCTTGTTGGGGTGGTCCAGGTACAGGGCGAACGGGGCGGCTTGGCGGGAGGGTCTGGGCAGATGGAGAGCAGCTCCCTTTACAATGACTCTCCCCCCCCCCCCCCCCCCGCAGCTGAGGCACGATAGGTGCAGGAAGTGGTTTGGGGGGGGGGGGGGGGGAAGAGTTTACAGAGCTTCCTACAGCCGAGGGAAGAAGTTTGGGGGTGGGTCTGACACGGCCCTGGATGCTGTGCAGGAGAAGAGGAAGTCCCATCCAGCCCAGCCAGGACTAGCAGCTGAACCCAATGCAGGGTAGGAGCCACCAGCCAGGTCTTCCCCAGTCCTGCCCCACAGTGATTTACCTCTCTGACAGCTGCCATGGGCACATGAAAATACTGCTGGGGAGGGTCGCAAGACCGCTCTTGTGGCTTCCCCATCAGAAAGTAATTTTTCTGCGGGGAAGCAAAGAAATCTGTGGGGGACAATTTCTGCACATGCACAGTGACAAATTCCCCCAGGAGTACCCTCCCTGCCCACGATCCAAACTTGCTAGGCTGGCTTCTCACTGCCTTTAACTCTGAAACAGCTACAAGCTGTGACAAAGCCAACATATTAGGGGAAAAAAGGATGAAGTGATGTTTTTTGTACAGGACAAAAATTCTGTAGCTGACTTTAGAAAAAGATACATTCAAGCCTCTGTCAGCCTGCAGGCTAAGCCCAGCAGAGAAATACTGTCTGCTTTAGTACTCAGGAGGTAGCACAGGAACAGCAGTTTCCATGCTAGGAGTTCCCAGCATAGAGCCATTATAGGCCAGGGCATCCCAAGCCCACTGGCATCAAGAGACCAACTAAAGTGACCAAAATTATCTACAGATAAGTTCTAGCATGTAATAGCTGGCCGATGACTCCACAAGCCAAGTCAGGCTTTCACCAGGACAAGAGCAACATAGCAAGACTAGTGTTCTAGTAAGCAGAAATGGTGGTTTCTGCAGGCTTCCAGAGAATCTTCACCACTGTCAAGATCCCTTCATACTAAGCTCCCTATCACACTGTGTGGGGGTAAAAGTAACATTCAGACAACAGGACATAAAAACAACACAAGACATAGGACTGTTTTTGAAGAACCAAGTCACTGAGTCAAATACTATAATTAATATTTTTAAATTGCATCATGGGCACCTAGGACATATGGAAAGATGCTCTTTTTAGTGTGTGTAAGTCTAAAAAGATCTTGGAAGCACAGAGAGTTAGACTAAAGCTCTATTCTAAGCAGTGCTTGAATAGCAGGAAATATACAGGATGATATACAACTGCTTTAAAGGAAATACTTTAGCACAAAATAAAGCAAGCTCTGGATGAACAAGTCCTATAGCAAGTGGGGAGTCTATAAGTCAGCCTCTCAAAGTTTAACTGACAGCCCTGCAATCTCATGCCGAGTTCTGAAAGTCAAGCTGGTGAACAAGGAAAAACCCACCACAAAAGATTGTCTTCCATTTTGACTGTCCCAAATCACTGCCTTCAAGTTCCACAGGTGAGCCTAATGACAGAATTTGGTCCTGTATTTAGAATGTAATCATTCTGTTGATGCATAAACTAGATAAAAACCCAAATCCCTCTCCCAGAGCTGCTTTGCTTATTTTTGCCACTGAAGTCAATAGATCTGATTCCAAATATTTGCAGGGAACAGATCTGCTGAGTAAGAAGGAGCCATTTATACAGTACTCTTTAACCAAAATCATGGTTTCAAAGCTTTGGGAATGATTCAAAGCCATGGGGGTTTAAATTAGGAAACATCTCAAAAAGCAGACTTAACTACTCTGCAGATATTCAGGTAGGAAAAAGCAAGTCATAGAACCTAATTAGTGAAAAGAGGAATGCATTCCTTGCTGATTCTTTTCTAGAATCATGCACTTCTGTAGCAACAAGATTAAGGTCTTTCCAGCTTCTTCTCAATTGCCTCTTTCTCCACCTCCCATCCCCTGTATACTTACTGGTTTCAGAGTAGCAGCCGTGTTAGTCTGTATTCGCAAAAAGAAAAGGAGGACTTGTGGCACCTTAGAGACTAACCAATTTATTTGAGCATAAGCTTTCGTGAGCTACACGAAAGCTTATGCTCATATAAATTTGTTAGTTTCTAAGGTGCCACAAGTCCTCCTTTTCTTTTTGTGTATACTTACCGTGTCTCTATAATGGGTCTGAAATTGTGGAACAAGATGTGTCTGCAGCTAAAGGAGAAAAAGACTGAAGGAGAGTAGACAAAAGTAAAACCACAAGGAGATGTGCCATCAGAGCAGCACACATTGCTTCTCAGTTGATGCAGTTACCTCACCCTTTTCTATACAATTGTATCAAAGCAGTCCCTTTGCAGCAGTAACATGAGCAAATGACCCTCAGGCTCCAGAACTTTAGAGGTCAGAAACTGAATAACCCAGTTTTTGAAGCCATAGGAGCGTCAAGAATCTTACAAACCTGGAAGATCTCAATTTCACAATGACATTCTGACACTGACATGGGCTGTAAACAAGAGCAACAACTAAAACCTCTCCCACTATTAGTGTGTGTTCAGGAGGGATGGTATGGGGAAAGGAGAAAAAAGGAATTACACTGCAGGGGGAAAAACAAACAGTTACTTATCCACAGTAACTTTCTCTCCAAAACATGAAGCCTCCAGACCCCCCAGTGTACGAGATGTGGAATGCCTAGCCAAAGTCATAAGAGTTTGTGGCCAGAAGGAACCATCAGATCATCTAGTCTGACCTCCTGTATAGCACAAGCCCCCACCACCACTCAGCACCTGCACACTAAATCCAACAAAAAAGTATTACACCCCACAGGAGCCTACTCCGACATGCCACAAGCAGAGAGTAGGAGGGACTGAGACGCACCAGTGCACAAGGCCCAGGAAATGTCAGGGAAATGATTAAGTGAGATATACCCAGATAATCCTGGCAAATGACCCACAATCTCTCTCACACATTGCAAAGGAAGGCGATGCGGACCTAGGTTTTTGAGCGGTAGTTTCTCCCTCAAGCTCACTATTCTAGAGTGTTTTAATGTTTTCAGTTGTTCTACCTCCAGAAGCCCTATTTAGAACTAGTCTCTAGAGCAGAGCTCTGTGGCCAAGATTTGTAAACAAGTCACTGTTAATTAGCCCCTTTCTCCTGCATGACATCACCTCTACAGACTCCCACTATGAGAGACCAGCTACCAGTGACTTCCAGGGCAATATGGGCTGAGAAATCCTTCTAGTTGAGCAGGACAGCAGCACTGCCCTCCCAAAGCCAGCTCTTGATGCACAAGACCCTCCTGATTGATGCTATTGGCCATTAAAATTCCCTTAAGCAAAGGGTGACCACACAATGAGAGGCACAAGAGAACAATTATTTGAAGGGGCCTTCCATGAGGCTGGTTACAAATTCAAGTGCTGGGAACAAGTAGGCTTCCAGGTGGGAGAGTAGAAGTCTGATAAGACCCTTTAAAAAAATAATTGGGGGTGGAGCAATAACGTTGACCTCTTTCATAGGCACATGTTAGAGCAGAACTAGCAGCTTGGTAGACCTAAGTGTACCCAGAGAGTCCTGATGACCAACAAAGACAGTGCAAAATAACTGGAACACGACAAGAAACAAGATCAAGACATCTGCCTTAAGCAAATGTTAACAGTTTCATTTGAGAGCCTAATACTTTCTGCACTTTAACAGAACTGCCTTGAACGCCCCACAGGAAAGCACAAGATAGCCTGACCTAGAAATTCAGCAAGTCCGATGCAAGGTCTGGATGAACTACCTTCTGTTCTGCTGGCACAGGAGAGGACAAGAAAAATGGATGATCTCTGGCCCGGACTGTCAGACCCAGGCCTGCTGATGCCCAAGCCACTCCCATGAAAATCACCTTGGTTCTGTTCGGTCAGATCCTCCTCACTATCTGGGTAAGAAAGGAAACTGAGGACAGCATAAAGGACCCCTTTTCCCTAAGCATCAATGGAAGACACTAACAGACATTATGGATCCCTACCTGCTATCAAACAATCTCAAACAAGTTTACATGTGGTGAGCGACAGCCAGACAACTCAGGTTATTAGCTAAAGTTTTGTCTGACTGCACCTGGCACATATGAATGGAGAGGGGAGGTGTCCCTTTGGTCCTAGTGCACCTTTTCCACAGATGGATCACCTCTTGACACAAAGGCAACAAAGCTCCCTGGTATCAGTTCACCTAGTACACTGTGACCATGTTGTATGACATTATGCACTGGTTGCCTCCAGAAGCGTAGGAGAAAGTCAGAACTAGCCACAAAATTCTTGGCTCTATCAAATTTGTGCGTAGAGCCTTGCATGGAAACAAAATTATATCTGCGTAGAGCTCTATTTATGTAGAGCCTCAACTCTCTAGGTCTTCAGACACCATCAACAGTCAGATCCTAGATATACTCCTGGACCCAGACCAAGGACTCGAGCTATCATTTTCTGAGCAGCAGGCTGACAAATCAGCTCCTTCCTCGAGAACTACTATTGTGCCTAAGTTGTGCAAACTTGGTTTGCACAACTAATTCAGCTACCCTTGCAAGGGTCACCTCCATAGCCTTGAACAGGACGGAACAAAAGGTGCAAGTGCCATCAGTTCTAACACCTACAGACAATCTCACTAGGCCTTCTGTTCTGAACCGGAATAGTTCCACTGCCAAGAGGAGAACTTGGAACCTGCCCCGAGGCAGGAACACTAAAGCCCTTATAGAAACTAGGATGGCCTCTATGAAGGTTAGCTGCTGAGATGGGACCAATGTAGACTTCCTCTGTTTATTCTCACCCCAAGAGACAAAAAAGGGTGCAAGTCTCCCAGGGCCTGAACTACCCCTGCTACAAGACTGTGCTCTTATGAGCCTGTTGTCCAAGTATGAGTAAGCCTGCAGACCCTGATGCTGCACATAAGCTGCAGCCACCATCAAGCACTAGATGAACATACTTGGAGATGCTACCAGTCCAAAGGGAAGCATCTTATACTGTCCACCATGAACCAGAGATACTGCCTGTGCCTTTTCAAGAAGTGGAGGCAGATATTTCGAAGTAAAAGGGCCCCAGACCAACGGATGTGTGTAGGAACTATGTTCCTTAAAGAAATCATGCAGAATTTGATCTTCATTAGATACCTGATCAACTTGCTGAGGTCTTATACAGGGCACCTGCCACCTTTATTTTGGGGATCAGGAAACGTGAGGAACAAAGCCTTTCCTCTGGGGAGACTGTCAGTTTCTATGACTCATTTTCAACAGGGTCAGGAGCAGTTTCTTCTGAAAGGGAAGGGGATTTGAGCTTTGAAGAAACTTGTAACCAAAGAGCATTCCAGGATCCCCAGGCCCCAGCAGGATGAAGAGCAGTAGCTCATCATCCATGAAGAGTCTGGCACTAATGGTTCTTAAAGGGAGGGATAGAAGAGTAACGATAAGGAACTGAATCTTACCATGGATTCTGGTTCCCTCCCCACCCACCCACTCTCTCTCTCTCTCAAATCTATTTCAACACAGCCCACCTGCTGCTGAGACAACATAGGATGAAGACCTTTGTTTGCTCTGATGGGGACAAAACACTCTGGTAAGCAAACCAAAGCAGTTTAAAGATGACTGTGGGGAGATACTTGACCCAATCCAAGCAATCTGGCCATGAATCTTGTGGCCGTTATTTCTCAAAAACGGCATCTGTCAGATTTTTAAGTCAATTTATTTAAGAGGGAAAAATCCATTATTTTTGGTTCAAACTATGGAAAGAGCTGAACTTTGCTGCCAAGAGGATGAGAATCACAACCATGGTAGGTGACCTGGCAGCGGTGTTGGGATGTGTAAGACCACCTTAGAAAATGCTTAAATGTCTCAGAATTGTCTTAAGAATTTCAATGCCCTCCTGATTTTTGCCCTTGGTATGAGCTGGGCCCATATATAGTTATCCTAGACTATAAAAAGCTATACTG
Source organism: Natator depressus (assembly GCF_965152275.1). Classification (NCBI taxonomy): domain Eukaryota; kingdom Metazoa; phylum Chordata; order Testudines; family Cheloniidae; genus Natator; species Natator depressus. Next base: position 1,374,150 of record NC_134240.1, on the reverse strand, counting down.
GGCCATAACAGTTAAGATAGCAGTTAGAGACTCAATGTCACCGTTGTAGAGGAATAAGCTGTTCTGACATATAGTCCTTTCCCCAGAAGTAAATACCACTACTCCACTTGTAGCCAAAACCAGAAGTGATCCTGAGGGAGGATGCTGGAAGGATAATTCAAACCCTTCTGTTAGGACCCAGTAGAAAGAATGCAGCTCCCTAGAAATCAAGGAAGTAGAAAGGTTATGGTTCCAGAAGATCTTTGTTGATAGGAGGGCTACTTTCTCCTGGAGTTCCAAGATGTCAGCGTCTGACTTTCTGGGTAAAGCTGCCAAAGGAATCCCCAGAGCTATGCTGTTTGGCCCACTGTGTTCTGAAAGGCCCTGGTGTCACTCAGAGCACAGAAGAAAGTGGTTAAGACAACATCTGAGGAGGAGGTACAAAGGAGCCAAGAGTGACTCCACATAGAATTAGTAGGCTTAGCACTGATTGTTTCAAATGTTGACATTCCCTCCACCAGAGCCTTCAAAGAGTGTTGACTATTGGTGCTTTGGCCACGGTGAACCAGTGGTCGCCCTTCCGTATGTATCTGGGTCAGCTGGACCATTCATAAGACAATCCTACCCTTCTTGTGACCATCAAGATCTTGGAAAGCCATTTCTATGGTGTCTGGTTAGAGTCAACAACAGGATCCTTGCTGGAGCCCCTCCTTCCTTCCACACTGTATCAGTGGTTTCCGAAAGACACAAGAGGGGTTTTCCTTGACCCCAGCTTCAGGCCCTGGAAACATCCTGTAAACAGTTCAAAGGTTCCCTACAGGATATCTTTACAAGAGAATGGCCCCTTTTAGCCTGGGATTTGCATTGAGGTTTTGCACTAAGGGAGGCACAGGGGCCATGCCACTTGTGTCCAGGGGGTCCATTTTAGGAAAGGTCTCCTAAACTCACAGGCTATCAGCCGTTTGCAGGGACAGAGTCCACAGCATAGTCCTTGTGACCCAGGGACCTCTTGATGCCAGCTGACAGAAGGAACCCAGGGGATTCATTGGGTTTTACAGGGATCCTCTGGGTCACTTATAGGCATAATAATTCACCAGAGGGTGGGATGTAAGGACTCTACCGAGAATCAATAGTCATTGTGAAATGTATCTCCAGGTAATATTCAAGAAGTTATGTTTCTGTGCTGAAAATTATGTTCTTAAGATATGCAAGTTAAGGCAAGTCACCAAATGGTGATAAATTTTCTCCTGTCAGGTAGGAGGGAAGAGGAGATGCGCATCTCTCTCTGGCTGGTCATATGCATATTGTCTGGTGGTCTATCTATAGTCTGAGCCGAATACTAATCGATATTGTAAAATCAACTAGAAAGCAGCACGCAGGAAAAAAATACTAGCATGGGGGGGGTGGGGGGGTGTCCTGTTTACAAGTAAAGACAATGGATTGTTGGGAGTATACCTTTGGATGCAAAAAGGCACCCTTCGTCCTTCACTGAGGAGAGATGAACTGTCAGCATGTTCTATTCTATGCAAGGAGGGTCAAAACCAATCTGGCTGGAAAACTCTGCAAAGACCAGGTAAGCTAATTCATTAGACAAGACAGTATATCTTGTTACCTAAATCTAGGCTTGAGAAGGCATATCATGATTTTATTGCGTATATAACCATTTGTTTACAATACTCTGACTTACTACTTCTTGAATCTCTATACTTCATTAAACAAACTTTCACTTGTTTTCACTATAAACAGATCTGAGTGCTGTGTGTTGAACAGAACAATGAAACTGGTAAGCTGGTGTCTATTGTTTCTTTGGGAGCAGTGGGTCTGTGAATTCAGTGAGTGACAGATGCATCAGGGGTTTGTCACTCCAGAGGGAGGCTTGGAACATTCAAGGGTTGGAGTGTGCCTATTGCTAACCTAGGAGAGGGAGTAGAGGCTGAGTAGGTCTGGAGTGGAGTGCTTGTTGGGGAGCTGATCCTTGGCAGGCACAGACAAGGCTTCCTCATGCTAAGGGCAGGGGCTAGCAAGGTCCCTCACAATCCTGGATACCCCAGGAAAGCGTCAGTTCTCCTCAGGCTTTCAGAGAAGTCCTTGCAGACATCTCAACCTGGGTTTGAGTGGTCATACCCAAGGCACAAAAAGCACTTTTCAGGTCCATAAGAAACAAAGAAAATATCAGGGCAAGGAGAATGCCTCTCACTTTTCTTAGATAGATCTTAGCAGCTTGGGCAAGGCACAAGGTAACCCAAAACCAGCAAAACTTCAAAACAGCTCAAAAACAACAATTAAGCCAAAATTATCAGGTGTATCCTACACCTATCTAAACTATTCTATGAAAAACAGAAAAATGAGAGGTTGTTTCCATAACTATTCCAGCAAGCAAAGAGGAATTAACAGGCCACTAGAGGCAATGGGGTATTTACAGCCACTTCCTATGAAATTAGGGTTTGAGGAAGATGCGCACACACCAAAACTGCTAACTATTTCTCAGAAAGTTGGCATCACCTCATTGCTAGGAATGGAACTCCTCCAATAGTGGGACTCTGCAGAAGTAATGCCATGAGACATTATCTACCAAACTTCTCATATGAAAACTAAATAATTTCTGATACATGGAGAGCTAGGTGTCCACAGACTAGTGTTCATAAAGTTTTCCTACTTTTTACATTCTGACCTGCATGTTGCACATCCCAAATATAGACACCTGTACCTCTGACTTACAAGTTAATGCATAAATTCAAAATGATCATTCAGATGTTTACCTGGACCTGTTGTGGCTGCTGAACCTGTATCTGTTGCTCTTGTTGTGTTTGTTGCTGGACACTGGTTGTAACGGGACAGGCAAGCTCAAGCAAAGATCCGGCCACCTCTGTGCTGTCCGTGTAAATGCAGTTTCCACCTTGTTGATATACCATGGTGGTGGTGGCTGTCTGCTGGAACTCCTGGAGAGCTTCAGGCCCCTTGGAAGCAAGAGAGTCAAGAAACTCCTTCATCCTGTGCTGAGGGATTGTTCGTGCTTTCACACGGATGTATTCTTCGAAGGAAATGGTGTTCTCCAGAGAATTATTCATATTGCAAGGTCCTTAGGATTCCTTAAAGGAGAAAGTTAAGACTCTAGTTTCACAACTTTCATAGTAGTTTCACAACTTTCATAGTTATATTGTACAAGGGTACACATGAAGCCAGTGGCTAATATCTTACACACACTGGATTTCTGCATGACAAACATGGACACCCAGAAGCCTTAAGAGAAATGCTGTAGTTTTACATGCCATTTTATGCAGCAAGCATTTCTTTAATTAATCCCTTGTTAAGAGTCACAACTGCACACTACTACCCTTCAGGCTTACTTGCCTTGTATAAAGAGCTCTCTCCAGAGTGTTGTCTCCTGCTGATGACTTATAGTAATGCACTCAGTCTCAGGCCAGAGCAGTCCTGAATAGGCTAAATTAACCCTTATTGAATTTTATGTGTTCATTTACAACATGGAATGCTATATATAGTATCAAGAACATTTGAGATGCCATTGCCTATGGGATTGGTTTATAGCTACAGAGGTGACAGAACCAAGTTTCATAACCCATTAGGCAAAACAACACTCTGTGGTAACTAACAGGAAGGAGGAGATAAGGAAGTAGGAAGTGATTGTATCTCTACATTTACACTGGGATTAGGACTGGGATTATTCTCTCACTTTGCTGAGCAGAATTTTCAGACTTCTTTAAAAGGACAGAGGACAGAACACTGGAATCCAAAGATTCCATTAAGTGGGACTGGTGCACCTGGAAAGAAGCTGTGAGGTCTTGAAAAAGTGGGCAACAGCAGGCCTCACACTCCTATTACCAAATATGAGGAGGAAGAAATCAGCATGAAGCACAGTATAGTAGGAGGGACATACATGTAAGGTGAAGAAAGGGAAACAGAGCAAAAGAAACCAACAAGACCAGGGAGAAAGTAAGAGCAAAGAGAAAAAAAACAAATGAGGAATCACCCAAGAACAAGATTAACATCTGGGGTATTATCTCACAGGTACTGTTTGAATTGCTGATCCATCTTGTTTAAATACAAGAAGTATTTCTATTTCACTATCACCTTTTCTGTGAGTGTATTCTTGTTTCTAGAGCAGTAATAACTCATGGTGAAGGGTAAACACATTTAGATGGTAACCTTACCACTACTGATGTGGTCATGCAATGCTGTGTGGAGATACGGGGTTGCAGCCACAATCACCAGGATAGGGAACTTTGGGTGACTGGGCCTAATTATGTATACAGAAGAGAAAGGGACACATACAGATAACACTATATATACACACACACTATGGTGATTGGGACTACAGAAAAAATAGATGAGAAAAAAGCTGTACGACATTTCAGCACTGATTTGGTCACAAGAGACTGACTACATTCGTTCAACAAGGTGGCCCAAAGTGTTATTTCTAAAGCAGTATGCAAACAAAAGGAGGTTTAGTAATAGGCTGTCAACATTAAGTGCAACAGAGTTCTAGCAATGGGAGCTGGATCAGACCCTAAATCACTTCCTTTGTTGGTCTGAAACCCACTCCGACCTGGTCAGGCAGCACCACACCCATGACACTTCATGCAGGAAGGGTCATAGATACAAGTCACTACTAGCACATGGGTCAGAGAGGTATGGATCCCAAAGGCAGAGAATGTGTGCGAGGCAATTCTTGCAGAACATAACTTATGGGACCTTAAAAATAAGTGACAAGTTTCTGCAATGGGTTCCTGTGGAAAAATCCAAGCATTTATAGTGAACACACAACTATACAGTTGTGCTTACACAAATAAAAAGTACAAACTTACATTGTTCACTTATTTAAGAGAAGGTTGTTAATACAGTATAGCTGCATTTGCCACCGTACCTTGGCCACAATGTTTTATAACACAGCATGCAGAAGCTTCCATACAACTATCTGATAGTCAGAAAAAAATAGTCTGTCTTTCACTGAAGTTACACTTTGACAAGATTTCTAACCAGCTCTACACGTGACACGCAACTAATGAAGCTATTCATGTCACTGCTGACTCAGTGACAAGTTTCCCCAGAAGCCACCAAGAACACAGTCCAAACATCTTCAACGGTTTACCTTCTCTCAGGAAGAAAAAGTTTGACACTATCTACACCTATGCTGAAACCAACAGAAACCCTGGCCTTGCTAATGTTTTCAGTGCTGCAGTAGACCACCAAGCCTTCATCAACAAATTCCGAAATGAGCATTAAACCTCACTGAAAGAAAACAGAAACCCAGTATGATACTTTGAAGTAGAGAATTCTTAAGTTTTCCGTGTGTGTGTGTTTGGCTGGAATTTAAGCCTACTGAAGTTTGCAGAGATTTGGCCCGAGTACCTTGACTAAGACTGTCAGATGTGAATAGTGACTTTTGGTGCCCAATTTGAGATGCATTCAATGGGCCTGACTTTCAGAAGGCAGGTGCTCAGCATTTTTGAGAAAGACTCCTCTAAAATGTCTCAAGGTTGGCACCCAAAAACTGACCCTCACAAAAAAATTTCTAGTTACTTGTGAAAAATCTTGATCCTTGTGCTGGAAGCTGTTTTCACATATACAGCTGACTGCTCTGTGGCAGAGCTTAAAAAAAAAAACAAACGCAAAAACCAGAAATCTAGATCTTAGTTTTTAATCTGCCTGTACCTCGTAGGAGAGACCCACCACCACCGAGGTCTAGGGGCTTGAGAACTAAGCTTCCATCCACTACTTCCAATAGCTGGGAAGTAGAACAAGTGCTGGGATTCTTACTTACTTACTTACTATCTCTTGACCTCAATCAGGTGTTCAATCTCAATTAGATTCAGACTAGCAGTCACCTAAAATCAGAAGCCCACTCTTACTTCCCCTACAGTCTGCTGGAAGGAAGCTCTCCTTTTTCTCTCCCTCCCAATCCCAGAGCCTAACAGCTGTTCTACTAAGTTCTTACATTGCATTTATCACTGTGGTATCTAAGCACCTTCAGAGTATTATCTAATATACATATATTCAGAGAGTGCATAGGAGCATTAGTCATGGACCAGGACCCCCTTATGTTAGACACTGTACAAACAGATGGTCCTTGCACCAAAGCGTTGGGGAGTCTCTGCTATTCTACCTCTCCCAACGTTCTGAGAGATTGGGAAAGAGGCAGACTGGAGTCTCTAGTGCTCCATTCCTATAGTCTCCCTTTTTATTTATATCGAGAATTTAAAAACAAGTCTCAGTTTTTCTAATCAGCAGCTGAGCTAAACTGACCTTACCAAATTCTTGTCAATTTCAAGGCTATCTACAGAAATATGGAACTGCAGTAAAACTGATCAGGATCTTGTTAGTTTCACTCTTCTGCCCCTTGGCAAAAGTATGAGCAACAGCAGAGTTATTAGTGCTGGCCGTAGATTCAGGAAGGTAACATGTTTTGAAGCCTTCTTTTTCCATTGTAATGAGAAGTTGTTTAAAAAACAAATCACAAAAAGAACTAAGCCTCTCCCTTTGACCACCTAACATACCACCTCCCCACAGGCATGTTTACTACTCAGCATTAACAAAATATATTTT